>NC_056625.2:30341918-30663168 GCF_002870075.4 Lactuca sativa | reverse complement strand
ATATATATATATATATATATATATATGACTAAATTTGATTAAAATCTCACAATCTAAGCTTTTAGATTTTAAATGAAGTATAAATTCATCTCCCTTAATTTTAGCAAAACAACTTTTCAAACCCTACGACTATGTGACTTGTAACTTTTGTTTTCTATAAGTAACATTTCCAACTTGAAACACTTTCCATAATATACTAGCATAATAATTATTATCTTTATTAGCATAACACTTATGCTCCCACTAGCTTTGACTCAGAAATCAGCTGGATTTCTAGAAATCAATACTTATTGACTCTCATTACCAAAGTTCAGATTTTTGATATCAGATGCTTCGATAAGACTTTATCTAGGCTTCTCAAACTCATACACATGTCCATAGATAACTCACATGTGTGTCGAAACAATTTTAGAACTTATAGCAATAAGTCTCAAATGTTTAGACCGTTTGCCTTTTCTCACAATTCAAATTATGTATAGGGATGTCGTAATCATAATTGAATTTAAGAATGAAAATATCACAAATCTATATCCTTAAAATCTACTTAGTGAAAGAATTTTCTCACTATCATTTTCATGAATCGGAGAGAAACCTTATAACATTTAGATTTTATGGCGTATATGTTCCTATCCATGTGAATTTATCATAACCATAATCACAAGACAAGGTCAGTGATAGATCCAAACTCATATGGATTGAACTTGTTCAATCTTAATTTGTTGCCACTTGGTAGCACAAGGGCCTACCATTGCTTCCGAGTAGTTATACAAACAACTGAGAACTCATAGAACTCACATGCAAAGTCAACTTTACCTGGAATGGGAACAAAAAAAAGAATATGTCAACACGATATGTTATAAACCTCAAGTCGATTGCTAGTGACAAACACTAGGTTTTATTCTTGATTAGTTCTTGAAACTTGTTAAGATCCTTAAGACTCCCACTAACCTCTTGGAATATAATACTCTCTTGTCAAGAACCATTCCTTGACAAAACAAATATTCAAGAGTTGGTGCGTATTCTTATCAAGACAAACACTTCACACAATTAGCCTTAGATGGTCTTTGTTTTATCCAAAATCATCACAACTTACACATTTCAAATGTACAATAGTAGAAACCTTTTACTCTACATTTGATAAGTGTTTTAAACCTTTCTTCAGATTATGTTACTCAAGGTTACAATCTAGGAGTATGACTCTAAGACTTGTTTTGGGAACGAAGTATGACTCATCTTCTTAATTTAAACTATTTCAACAATTCACGAATCCTCTTCTTAGCCATACAAATGCACTAAGATGTATTTAGAGGATTAATTGTGATATGGTTTTTCCATAAGCATTAAGATGATCATAAAACACGATACTAAAGTACTCTACCATCTTTTCAGATTGGAGAAACTTTTATCTTTCTGCCTAATTTGATTTTTCTCATTCGTTTGGCCATACATTGAACCTTTTCCAATGTTTCAGAATTATACTTATACTTGTAAGCATAACCATGTTTACTAAACTTTGGTAAATCATGATGAATAGTCTTATCGATCTTTGTGGTGGATCTTGACCAACGCACACCTAGTGTCCCCGATCCCTAGTCCTTCACTTGACTCACATATCCATGTGAATAAGGAATTAGTCTTAATTGACCAAAGATGAATATTCTCATTCATCATACAATATAACTTGCATGATTCCAAGTTTCTGTCTAGTTGAAACTTGGGTGATGAGAATTTTTCCTTATTTGGAAAATACTCGATACTACAACAAATGAAAGAATCAAATTCATATTGATAAAAGAGAAACATGCAAACATCAATTTCACAAATGCCATTGTAAGGAGATAAAAAATAAAACCAAAATTTTACGTATTTATAAAACGCGGAAAAAAACGTTTCCTTACAATGCAATTACAAATGAAAACTATGTTACTACATATTTCTAAGCAATCTATCACAACTCTTAAGAAGCAGCTCAAAAATCCAATCATCAAACTATGCAATTGAAATCCATCTTCGCGACCAGATTCAACATACTCTTCCATTAAGCTTCATTACCTTTGCATGATCCTACAAAATGTCAAAATGCAACCTTGTCACATAATGTATTAAGAATCAACAATTAGGAACTTAATAGAGTTAGATAGTAGACTTACCTGAAGCAGAGTCAAACTTTTCGATTCTACATTTTCTCAGATCTTTCAGGTAGTCAAGGTAGCTTCGCAACCAATACCCATTTTCTTGGCAATAGAAACATATAGACTCTTTGGGAATGGTACACGGGATAATCTTAGACTTAGCCTTTCTATTTCCCTTGGAAAGAGAAATCTTTTCTGGACTTCTAATGTTTCCATTGTTAATGTCCATGGAAGTTTGGGGAGTAGATCTTCCAATCAAATTTGCTTTTCCAGTGCGCCAAATCATTGTTGATTCAGCAGCAACAAGAAAATACGTAAGATCAATAAGGGTCATGTCGTGGTCTGTCACAGAGTAATTCTTAATGAACTCTCTATATGACTCTGGAAGTGACCGAAGAACCCAGTCAACACCCAACTTCCTCGAGACAACGACACCTAATCCTCTTAGCCTGTCAATATGTGACTTCATCTCCAAGACGTGAGTACACTATGCCTTCCATCTTCATGTTTCATTACAAGTAGGGCATGAGTGACCTTGAATTTTTCAAGTCTTCGAGCTTATGGGTTAGGGAGAATAATTGGAAGAGGTGGAGGAAGTGAAGTATGAATTCTACGATCCAACCGTGGAACATCATCTTCAAGAGGAAAGATTATTCTAAAAGATTTGGGAAGACCATAGTTGTCTGAACTAGACATCTACAATGAGAGAAATTCAAGTTAGTTGATTTAAGTCCTTAATATAACACCCAAATGAAATATTAAGGCTAGGACCCAACACAATGTTTTACAATTCGGAAGAGGGATGTTGTAATCCAATTGCAAAATATTTGAAGGTAGGTAAATGACAATTTACCAATTTCCATCACGAAAAATGAAAAGGAATTTTAGGTTTTAAGTGAATTGAAATTCCTAGATCCTTTGAGATTCATTGAAACTTTCAATGGCATGTTTAAATCTTGATTGTGCCCTTTGAGTTTGTGACTGGGATGCTAAGGATCACAAACAAGGTGTGAATAACCATGCAAACTAGCTTGGTATACCCAATGTTACAACCACCTAATCAATGTTTTGGTTAACCACACACGCTCCATTGATCTATGATTAACATCAAGGTACCCTTTTCCACGCACTAACAGTCCAGAGTAGTGTGTCGGTTAACCACAAACGCTCCACTAACGACTTAACATGGTGCAAAGTGCAATATCATGGGTTAGCACCATATTCACATTTTCCTAAGAAACTAAGATTTGGGAATTTATAAGTTTTTAGTTACTTTATATTTATCATTATACTTTTAATGAAGGAAGAAATAAAGTCCTATCCTACCTGTTCGGCTAACGACCCTCCACCAATCAAGGAAGTGGTGGGTGAGAGTGGACACCCATTAAACCGCCATTTTATAGGCAGTAACCTTATACACCCTTATAGACCGACTTCGTGAATGAGGCCTACTAATAGTAAGACTGACTTTGTTCTTATATATATATATATATATATATATATATATATATACACACACACACACACACACACACATATATATATATATATATATATATATATATATATATATATATTAAACCTATAATATTATAACAGTATAAGGGTCGAATTTTGAACTTTAAAATTCCAGGGTTTGGAATTAAATGTTTCAAAAGTTAGACTTTTACATTTACAAATTCCAAAACTTGAGGGCAACTTTTCAACTATTCAAAAACTTTTGGAATCCATAACTTAGGAGTTTAATATAGGTTTTAATGAAAATATTCTTGAAAATCCATAACTTAGAGGACAAGTTATGGAGTTCCTAAAATCATTTATTGGAAAAAGACTCTTTAAGTTCATAACCTATGATTTTAATAATTCATTAAAAGAAAAACTTTTCTATTACCATAACTTGAGGATAAGTTATGGAATTCACCAAAACCATTTAGATAAAAAAATTATAACAAGAAAATAAAAAAAATTGTCAATGATCTAAATTAAACTCATAAGAACAAGACAATTCGCATCAAACAAATTTCATGTAATTTTCCTAACCATATAAACTAATACAAAACATGAAACTTTGACAATTATCTTTTAAATTGGATAAGCATGATCATTACCACATCAAAAACAAGTTTATAAGTTTAATAACAGTTTAGGGTAATGATCGTAGTCCAATTCCAGCCTTAGAACTCAAAAATCTACATTCTGGATGTCACACCCCAAAACTAAGAACGGCGGAAACATTCTGGGGCGGAGGACGTCATGTAAAGTATCACAACAGTGTAAAGCAGTAAACAAGCAACAATATCATCCATTGCATTCATAGTAAGATTTTAGTATATGTGTGTTCTTTCATAGAATAAGATATGTAAATAAGTAATCAAAATAAAAGACGAGTCTTGACTGCTCCGTCTTCTCAAAACCTGGTCGTCGTACCTGTCTATTGGTTACCTGAGAATACAAGTTATTTTGAAAGCGAGTATCAGCATAAAGCTGGTGAATTCATAAGTATTTTAGTGTCATTGATTTGTAAAAACTGTAATGTAAGACTTGTAATTGTTTGAGAAAAAGTTTGTATAAGTATAAAAGATCCTAGAAAATCCTATATTTCCTACTAGTATAAAAATTAGTCTTCTACCAAGACCCGACTGTTTTGTAAGTGTGCGTCATTGTAAAAATGACGGTTTTTCCCATGTATAACTATTTTTATAAAAATATAGTCTACCTCTTCGTTTAAGTGAATGTATCACAAAATACAGGTAATCGGAGAAATAATATATTTATATCAAAATATATCCTACCTCATCGTTTACGTGAATGTACCACAAAATAAAGGTAATAAGGAAATAATATAATCCTGATGAAAGTATCCATTTGTATAGGATAAACACGGCGTGGTAACTCGCCCAACAGTACAACCGAGAACATCCATAGATGAACACACCTTCTGTTGCGAGCAACCAAGTGTAGGATGGCCAGTCCATGTGTATGTAGAAGTATGACTTCATGTAGTATGTAGTAGTATCTCTCCATATAGTATATACTAGTGTCTCTTCGTATGGTATGTATTAGTGTCTCTTCGTATAGTACGTATTAGTGTCTCTTCGTATAGTATGTACTAGTGTCTCTTTGTATAGTATGTATTAGTGTCTCTTTGTATAGTGTGTATTAGTGTCACTTTGTATAGTATGTATTAATGTAGTGTATGTATTGACTCATGTATGAGCTAACTCTTAGTGTGATTCCTTGTACTAGGATTAGTAAATAGTATTTCCTAACTATACCTATTATAGTTACTAGTAATGTACGTGTATAACCGACCGCATGCCTTTGCTACCTAAAGGTACTGAATTGACTGATAGAACTTTTATGTCTATATATGTATACATAATATATAACTAATATTTAGATGACATTCTGACAAATAATCAATACTCTAAGGCCACATCCAAACAAGGAAAAGGAATTAAAGCGAGCTAGCAGTCCTAAGTCCTTCAAACATTACTTATATAACTATACATATATAGACATGCAATTGACAATATAAAAGTATAAAAGAAGTTTTGTAAAACCTTTGAAAAGTTTAATGAATAAGAATTGACGACTTGATGTAAGTTTATAAAACGATTTGAAAGCAGTTTGTTTGATAAGAACAGTTTAATGTATAAGAAATCCCTTGTTTGAAACACAATTGTAACAGAGTTTGAAAGGAAAGATATAGTATGTAATACAATTTGATAGAGAGTTTAGTATGTAAAGATGTTTTGAGAAATCGTTTTGAAGTAGCATACTGAGTAAAACAGCTAGAAGTATAGTAAACTATAGTTTGATAGTTATTAATCACATGTGATTGATATAATAACTATCATGATTCAACTTTTATCCCCCCATAAAATCATTTAAAAACATTTAAAAGGTTAATTAAGGGGTATGAACTCACCTGTAGTGAGTAACTCGAATGAAAGATCGATATAGGATTGTTGGGTGTTAATTAGAGTCTTGAGCATAAATGAATCCTATTTAACATATAATTACACATATATGAATAAATTTAATGTATATAATCACTAATGGTGATAGGGGCATTCCTTAGGGACATAAAAACACTTAGAACTAAGTGTTACCAACACATATGGTTGCACATAAGGGGGTGTATGGTCCTATATTGAAGTGTAAGGCCACAAAACCAAAGGTTTAGTGTGTGTGGGGCGAAAGTGTGCGGCCAGGGTGTGTGTGCAGCTGCACACTCCCTATGAAGTGTGCCAAAACGTATTTCCAAGCCTTAGGAATGTTATAGGGAAGGTGTTTTGACCATTGCTTAATCGGAATGAAGTTTGTTGCTATTTTGGACCCTTAAAAGTGTGTGTGCGGTTACACTTGGTGTGTGCGGCCGTACACACTTGAAGATCATGAGAAATGGCGTTTTTCAGGTATAACTTCAAGTGTTCTTGGCCTAAAACAAGTTATAACAAGTATATACACGTTATAGAGGCTAGAAAAGGGTGATTTAGGGTCCAAAATTTAGTGTGTGTTCCTGGTGTTCTTGAAGATCTAACACCAAAAACGTGATTTCATGGATCAAAGTAGGGAAGAAGGCTAGTTAAGTTCAAGTATCAACAAATCAAAAGAAGTACTACTTACTTTTATGAAGAACAAGATGAAGTTGTGGATGATACTTGAGAGAAAACGTTTTCTAGCTTTGAAGGAGTGGGAAAAGGGTTCAAAAATGACTAAGGATGACTTATATAGGTAGGAGTGTGTGGCTGGGTGGGTGTGCGGCCGCACACACCTGTGTGTGGCTGTACACTTAAGTGTGCGCCCGCACACTCCATGTGTTGGAGTGTTTGGCCCGATTTCGCTTGATATGCATCGTGTTATGCCATTTCTACGCTCATACCTTAATTGTACTAGGTTTAGAACACTCAAAAAGACCCCAAACAGTGCTAAAAGTTAGCAAAACGAGGCTATCTTTGATAGATTTGAACAAGCGTACAAGATAGAAAATTTCGGGTTGTCACACTGGAGCACCAACTTGTCGAGTGCATGAACTGACTCGGCGAGTTGGGACTCGCCGAGTCCACTATCTAGAAAGCAGAAAAGCCGATTTTTTAAGCATTTGAAAGCAAGTAGCATCAAATATATTGGAAAACAACCCTAGGCTTTGATACCACTAAAGGGTTTTAAGCATTGTAACACTCCTTTGGTGTACATGCAACCCTAGATGTTTTGGATCTATGTTTCCTCTAATATACATGCAAACTTTGTTATTCCAAAGTATCATCCTAACTAGCATACAATTGAGTTTCTTTACTACAAATTCTAGTTAGATGACATACCTTTTATTGTAGTTGGAAGCCTTGGACCTTTAAGAACTTAGTGCCCCAAGTGTTGCACCTCAAATGGGATCACAACACACCTTTGGACAAAGGAGACTTTTGAGAAAGTATCTTCTTGCACCAAAATCGGCTAGCCCTCTAGTCTTCCACTTTAGTGGCATTTTGGTAGCCATGAGGCTTCTTATATAATGTGACAAAACTAGGGTTAAATCATGCAAACCCTAATGTGCATGACATTCCATATTGATTAGGCTCAATGGGTTTTAACCTCCATGGAGTATCCATGAGTCACCACATGGATTTAGCCCAACATAAAGAACTATGGATCATAAGCCCACTTTATAAGAATGAGTGATTTTCACAATCAATCCCTATGTATTTAATTAGTCTCTTTTGATCAAAAAGTTAATTCCAAATTAATTCTTTGATCAATACTAATTAAATAATATGATTTCATATTAATATATTAAAACTTATAATATATCAATAAATGATAAATAATCTCTTCTCAAAAGTCCATTTGACTGTACGAGAAATAGGGTTATAAGAATTGAATAAAGTTGAAACATGCAAAACATGTAAGTTAAACTAGTTTAGGTAGCAAACAGTCCTATAGTATTTAAATTCTTGTGTTTGATTCTAGTAACGGTTTGGTAAGTTTTGACTTGTTGCTTACTACGATCATTCCTCGATATACGTTGGTCCAATCTCGGGCAAATATAGTTGATCACGCTCTATTTGTCCAAAATCTGATTACATATATCGAGTCTTAATCGTAGTGTCAACTTGTCTAAATACTTGTTTTATAGTTAGATATCATGAAAATAATTTGTTTTATGCATGTAATTGTACTTAACTGAACTATCAATTTAAGTTAAACGTAACGCTGCTTAAGCGTAAAAAGAAAAATGTTTTGTCAGAGAGTATTAGTCCCTTAAGCATTTATAGTTTGTATATCTTATGTGGTTCGATATACTTAGTTCACTATAAACATTGCTCTGATACCAATCTGTCACACCCCCAAACCTGAACGGCGGAAACGTTCGGGGGCGGATAACTTCATGTGGTAACGTAACAATTGAATACATAGTAAAGAAAGCAATACAACCATCATATATAATTGAAAGTTTACATTTGTCAAAAAGTACATGTTCAAAACCAATTACAATATGATTTCAAAATGTGAGATTTAAGTGGCGCTGCAACGTCCCTCCTTCAAAAGCGTATTGTTACTTGTAGTTACTGAATCCCTGGGACATAGAAGTAATTTTGAAAGTGTAGATCAGCATTTAAGCTGGTGAGTTTCATAAGTATTTAAATGACAATGTTGGTATGTAATGAAATGTTTTGTCCTTGTTTGTTTGTTTTTAGAAAATCCTATATTTTCTACTAGTATAAAAGTAGTCTTCTCTTAAGACCCAAGTTTGTTTCCAAAAATATATGTAAGTGTAAAAATAACCAATATGTTTGAAAACCTCATAAATCAATGTACTTTTAATACCTCATGTGAGTTTTATAACCATACTATTGACTCGGAATGCCTATACACAACGTTCTTCAGGCGTTGGAATGTTATGACGTTTGTCACCCCAAATGGTGGACTCTAGCTAACAGTCAGGGCGCGGGTTGTCAAGCCCGTATAGATCTATACACAAACACCATGCTCCCCCTCCAAAGGATTCTGGTATATAATACAGGACTTGAAATGTGTACTCGAACGTACGCGAAGTTAATGTCTCACAAAACCGTGGTATAAAAACAGATTTACGTGTTAAAGTGTTCGTTTGTTCTTGTATATGAAAGTGACTTCTTGAAAATCGCGTTTCTAGTATGTAAAAGTTAGCAATATCCTCGTAAAACTATACCTATTATAGTTTTCTAAAAGTGTGACTTGTTTGTTTAGAAATGCCTAGAAAAGGAATCACTTTTTATAAATGTATAGATTTTTGTAGAGCCTAAGATAGACAAGTATACATATATGCTAAGAAAATGTTTAGTTTATACACGCATTACAACAATTTATATTTTTAAAGATAGGATTCTATTGTAATATATTTTGTATACGAGAGTTCCCTATAAAGTTTATAAATCACATATGATTCTACATAATAAAAGTGTATAATAATCTTTATATATAACACCCGATAGTAGTCGTGTGTTTTACTTGTATTTCCCCCCCTTAGAAAGCATATAAAAGCATTTAGAATAATTAAAAAGGGTTAATAAAGGGGTATGAACTCACTTGAAAGCTTGAAGATAGCGAGATGGAAAACCGAACAGAGTTTCGTCTCGGGAAACGGATTTTTCTCGGGATTCTCGGGAGTAAAATTGACCTTTGGGACTTGAGCAAAATGACCAGGGCTTCGGGTTAGAACGGGCACAGAAATCGCGGCAATATCGTGAGAGAAATGAGAGAAATGGGGTGTATTTCCCGGAATCCTCGCATCTCTATTTATAGTGGTCTGAGAAGCCTCGGTACGCGGGGCGTATGCTCGTATGCGGGGCGTACTCATGCGTCACCCATGACCGAGTCCTCGACTATTTCGCTTCGGATGGGATGGATCGGGTAGGCTCGAATAGGGGTGACGTGAACGGATCGAGACCAAGGGCTTCGGGTACGCGGGGCGTACGAGGTTACGCGGCGCGTAACTCGGATGAGGACGCTGACTCCTCCTTCGGATATTACCGGATTGGTGATTTAAATATATATATAATTTATTTAATAAACTTCAAAAATTCATATCTTCTTCATACGAACTCCGTTTTCGATAGTCTTTATATCCACACGTAGGTGAGACCACGCTCTACAACTTTCGTTTAGATTCCGTCGGCAAATTCCGAAATTATTTTTATTATTTATTTTTAAAAGGGTCGTGTTTAAGGAATTTCTTCTAAAATTCATAACTTCTTTATCTGACGTCGGTTTTTGCCAGACTTTTTACCGCTGAATTACCATTGTTGAGACCTTCGATTCTCGTTTAGGTCATTCCGGCCAAAAGTCGCTCGATCTCCGATTCGAGTTTTTAGTTGTCTGTTGCTAAGCCGAACTTGGAAAAATCTTAACTTCAATATACGAAGTCGGATTTAGGCGTTCTTTTTACGTACGATCATGGTTTAATGACATTTAAACATAGAAGGAATTTAAATAGAAACTTTTTGGACATTTTAGTATCAAAGTTAATTTTATTAACTCAAAAGTGGTTACAATACTTGACTTTTTAGGTCATTACAAAGAGTTTTGAAATATCGGGTTGTCACATGCAAGTATGCCAACGTTCCATTGGACTATCTAGAATAGTTCATCGTTGTCATTTATACTCTGCTAGATGAATGAATCAGCTTAAACATCGATGCCTCTCATCATTTATTTCATCTTTCATCATCTGTATTATCTACCCATCTTTACCCAACATAATTATAGGTATAAAATACATATAGAGTTTAAATTGAGTAAAAAATGTATAAATCGTTCATCTAACACAGATATAAGGTACAAAGATAATAGACACATGTAGCAAGTAAGTTATATTAAATACTTCATATCTATGTGTAAGATGAAAGTAACTATGCACTCACTTGTTAAAGTGATGACTCGAAATTCAGGCAGCGCTTCGCTTCTAACAATTGTCTTTTCCGTTGACGAAACCTAGTATTATTATCACTAAGTTATAGCTTATTATTTATTGCGACTAATTATTAGTCTAGATTCATCATTAACTCAAAGTCTACTTTCATGATCTGTGAAGTATGGAACAATCAGGTAGGATCCGTTTGGTATGCGAAGTATACTATTTGGAAATCCCACTTTAAACACCTCACTAAATCATATCCTATACATCATCCCCGTTAGTAGATCAATCGTTATAACGAATTTGAATCACTGATAAATCTTGTTTATGGGTTCATAATAACGATAATGAACTTAAAAATAAGTTATACTTAAAGTGGGGTAACCATAACTCACTTACATGGGGGTTTAGCAAGGAACCGGGCTCTATGCGGGCAGAACTTCTGAGCCGAAAGCTCTTCTTCTCGGGGCGTTCTGGCGCTCTGGGACTCGCTACTAACACCTAAGAGGTGCTAGGGAAAGGCTTAGAGGGTTTGGGTGTGTTTGAGAGAGAATGGTTGAGAAAGGTGTAAAAAAATAAGTGATTTGCGCTTTCTATTTATGTTGAGAGAAAAACTTTGAGACACACTTGAACAAAGGTTAGAAAAAGTATATAGCGGAATAGTTAATCTCGAAGGATCATAACAAGTAGTTAGCTCAACAATAATATTAATAGTTAGAAGTTAGTGAGTTAGACGCGGAAAGTAAAGAAATGTAAATGACAACAATTGTTATATCAAGTATACACAAAAGCAGATTCATAACAAGGATTGCATTCAAACGAAGTTAGTAAGCGAGATCTAGCTTAGTGATTAAGTCACGAGTGACTTGCTCTACGAAGAGAGATGGTGAAAGTAAGAAGATTAGATAAGTAAGATAAAATGAGAATATGAATATGTGTATTAGAATTTTGTAAGAGATTCACACATACATTCATACTGAATACATTAGAAAAGATCTCTATTTATAGAGAAGCTTACAACTCTAAGAGTATCCATTCAAGGCATACTGGATATTAGAGTGTATTACAGAAAGGAAAAAATTAACTAAGTAAAATGAATAGACTGCGGTGCAGAAGACTTCGGATAACAATTGATCAAGAAGTTGCTCGACTGCGGTGGCTTGGGCGCTGCGGTAGCAAAAGTTCGAGAGGGTCACTTTTATTTTTGACTTAACAATTTCCCCCTAAGTGACCTCTTTAACTTGACTCAACTATCAAGTTTAAGGAACTTGATCAGTATCCACCAAAACTTCCTGACGTTCTCTAACTAGTTGATTCTTCTTAGTATTTCAAACTTGACCTCTGCGGTTATATGCTTGGATTTTTCAACTGCGTTGCGGCAGATTTCAAATTGTTTTCTGGTGAGATGATGCACGACAGTCATAGGAATAAAATATTTGACGTTGTCAATCTTCCTTTTGAAAATGACTCCCAGTTCAGGATAGTTGGTTGCGCCTAAGGACCTTTCTTCATAGCCTTCGGTAGGCATGGGTGTGGGGTCAAGCGGTGGTAGGTCAGCAATCTTGGAGATGATGGGATGAATGTCTACATCTACTTTTGCGAAGTCACATACTGTTTCCTTAAGAAAGGTACTTGCCCTTTCAAGAGGGATCTTCCTCTTCAGATACTTTTCAGACTTGTGCTGAAAATCCTTGGCGATGAGAAACACTTCTTCCGGGTTCATACTCGGAAAATCAGCCTGGGTGCAGATGTAATCATGCTCCCTCTTGGTCAGAGTGTACTGGATGAACTCAGCCTTCATGAATTTTCTGATCTTGTAGTTCTTCACTGCGGATGGTTTATCATTGGACCATATGTGCTCAATTGGAGAGGCATGCTTAGTATAGAATTGGCTAAGTCTCTCGAATTCCATAGGCAGTATTTTGTCATCCGGAAGGCTGCGGTCGAACTGCTCAAATACAGTGAAGTATCTGGCATTCGGTGAGATAGGGACATCCCAGTATCCATCTAAGGGGGGGTTCCGCATATGTGAGATGAGGGACATAATCATCATCAAGAAGTCTTATGTGAGGATTGATCCAAGAATTTATCAGCGATTCATCCATAACTATGTCGAATCCGTAGAGCCTCCATACTTCTTCAGCCAACTTGGCTGCCTTCTAGTCTCTTTTTCTCTGAGCAGTAGCAGGGGAATCGTTAGAGCTTGGAGAAGACATATACTCTTCCAAATTTTTGAAGTGCATGGAAGTTTCGGGTTTGTCAGAAGTTATGTCAATTTGAGGAGGAGAGTTGTAAGGAGGGGTGTGATAAGATGGTTGCGGTGAAGGTTGTTGAGTGGGGATTATTCCGGTAGAAGCTGGGGGAGTTTGATGGTGTGAGAGAGATTGGTTTGATTGATGGACTTCTTCACTTCCCTCTCTTGAGGAGTTCAGACCCAGAGTCTCCTTAAGCCATTGATGAAGGCCATCAACCTTGTCAAATACAGTCTGAAATTGAGCTTTGAGCTCTTCAGCCAGTTGTTGGTTATTTGGGATGGAGGGATTGAAGAGTAGTTGGTGAATTTCCTTTGTGAGCTGAAGAATCTCCGGACCATGGAAGTTGGTGGAGAGTAAGCGTTGCATTTTTGAGATAGTTGTTTGGAGAACGTAGATTGCTGACTCATAAGCAATATGAGTTTCAGCAATCAACTTCTCATATTTGGAGGCTTGATCCGAAATCGTTGTTTGAAGATTAGTTTTGATGGCAGTAACCTCCGAGATGAGGCGTTGAACAGTAGCCATGAACTCCTTATGATCAGCTTGACGATTGTTGTCAAGTGATCTGATCCACATTTCAACTTTTAAAGAGATACGCTCCGCAGTCAATCTTTCACGTGTTTCAAGTCTTTCAATTCTTTCTATCAGGGACTACGGTCCCGAGCTATCCTCTGGTTGCGGTTGATTAGGCTTGACCACAGCTAAAATTTGATATACTTTAGCTTACAGACTTAGAAACTCTTTTCCCGTGACACCTTGCTTCTTCTTATTCTTCTTATCTTTTGGTTTAGTTGTGGAGTGATGAGATCCACTGGATTCTTCGTCTTCATTGAACATCATCAAGTCGTCATCTGAAGGAGAGGGTTTGTTTACCTCTTGTGGTTCATCATCATCAAAGCCAAAGATTGGAGCAGAGCTCACTTCGATTTTAGGTTCTTCAACCTGAGAACCTGCAACAGTTGGAGAAGGAGGAGCTTGATGATCATCCTGATCAGCAGCAGTTTGTTGAGTTTGTTGAACGTTGGCTGCCATTGCGGACATCCATTCTTGAATCTTGAGAATATTAGCTGCGGTATTGGCGTTGTTGATGGCATCTCCCCAATATTTTGCCACAGCTTGAATCCTTTGTTCTTTTAGCTGTTGTTGCTTGATCTGCTGATCCTTCCAAGCTTAAAATGCCCTGCAGAAAGCGGCATACTTCTTAGCTTCAGCCTTGTTAAAGGGTTGATATCTGCTCCAAGAATCATTTGAGTCTTCTCCGTCAATTCCTGAAAAACGCACCAAGGTGTCCTTTGGGTTCACGGATCCTTGCACATTTGTGCTCACCATGCCAAAACCACCTGAATGTAATGTAAGCAGAGTAGGATTTCCTGAGCTTCCTTGGTCTCCTTGACCCATGGTCAAGTCTGGCCTCGGATCAGTTCTGGCAAAGGCTGAAGAGGTGCCTTGCGGGTGGGACTGTGTTTGGAGTGTATGGGTGACGTTCAAGAGGATGGAGTTCAACTCCTCGGATAAAAAAATATGCAGTCGGGAAGCCCTGGAGACTTTAGGGTGAGAGCCAATAATATCCCTTTGGGAATGTACTGGAGGGGAGTCTCCTCTCTGTTGTGATTCAGACTCACTCTCTGAGTCTGAAAGGAAAAGGATGGTGCTAACAAATGGATGTGTAGGCATCCCAAGGACTACCGGAGCCTGTGGAGAGGCTGGGGTATCAGTCCGGTCATGCATTTGGCTAGTGGTATTAGCTCTCCTTTTCTTAAGGGTAGAGATGGGTTGGTTGTCTTTTTCAGAGTCACTACCGGAGTCATGGTGACTCGGTTCAGCAGTTATGATAACTGGTGGTGACTTTCTCTTCTTAGATGGTTTGGATGGTTTGGTGGCATCCTTCTTGGGAGTACTAGCTTTCTTTGTGGTGCGAGGACCATGAAAGGATGAAACCTTATGTTTACATCTCTGAGAGACGTTAGAAAGAGTTGTAGAGGAACGGACTGCGGTACCTTCAGGATTTAAGGCTGCGGATGGAAGAGGCGGGGTAGGAAGGTATGGGTTAATACCTTCCGTAGCCTCAACGTGGTCTGAGATATCAGCAGTCTCTATACCAAGAGTACTAAGGATGTAGGCAGGGAGTCTGTGGATGGGACCAAAAATAGTTTGATCAGAGGAAAGATTGTACCTTTTCAAGTCTTAGGTGACAAAGAAATTGATGTCGTCACCCATGTCTATCTTGGCATCCGCATGCAGATCTGAGATGCACAAGGACGAAAATCGAGCAAAAGTTAGCTCGGATGGGTTCTGCCTCGGACTCTCCTTCGGAATGTACTGGAGAAAATCTTCCCATAAGATCTGACCGTAGTTCACATCATGGCCGGTGAAGATGCTCCAAACCAGTTCTAGGAGCTTTAATCCCATGTTGTCTGTGCCTCCGGTTCTACTGGACAGACTGCGGATAATAAAATGACAGACAAACTGCCATACCGCAGGCAACTGATTCTTCTTGAACTCACCGATACCCTTTATCTTCTTCTGATATCCCATCTGGTACAGTGCTGTGGTGACATCCGCCATTGATGGAGTAAAGAACTTCACGGATGGATGAATCAATAGATTGATTGCAGAAAGGAACTTTTCTTTGGTTAAGATAACCAATGCATCATTAACCAAGTTGAGATGAACTTCTTGGGGATTAATTACTGGTCGATATGCAGAAAAGGCACACTTGTAGAGAGTGGATAGAGGAACGATGTCTGTAAATGCATCAAAGGGTCCAAAAAGGGGATGATTTTTCAAGAACTTGATCATCAGTTTGGTTGGTGCATTGTAAGTGGGTTGGTCATCGAACACAGCTCTGAAATTGTTCAATGCAATAGTGGGAGAGTCTGAACCAGTTGGGTTTGCTGATCCAAAAGCTTTGGTTTGTTTCTTTGAGGCACCGGATTTCACCATTGTTGAGTTTGAAAGAGCTTAAAGAATTTAGAGAGAGATTGAGTGTTTTGAGAGCGTAAAGGTTTCTTTGTGGAGAGGAAAAGGGTTTTATACTGATTTGTAGGAGCAGGAAACATTAAGGTTTTGACCTAGGTGAAATTGGGTAAAAAGAAAATGGTTTGTCTGTGAAAAAGGTATCTTTAATCTTAACCACATGTTGACAAAAAAAGGATAAAGATTAAAATTGGGATTAACCAAAAGAACGCTGCATTTAATGAAATGTCAGATCACGTCTTGAGAATGTGTGGAGGGGGTGTGAAAAATCCGTTGGATAAAGTAGAAGTTGTAATAGATGTGATGGTTTTGGTAATAGGAAGAGACATTTTAAAGGATTTGATTTGGAAAATCTTTTATTTTGTCATCATACCTAAAATAGGTCTGACACAAGGTTTTGGGAGAGAAGAATGTCACAGTTTCTCAAAGGAATGTTTTTATTTAATGTTTTATTTAATGAAGGATCATTAAATAGCCTACTATGTTTTGTTGTTTTTCAAAAAAAAGAAAATGAACCGTCTGGAAGGTAATTAATGTGATTGCGGATGAACATGTCATTGCGGATGATTTCTTTGATATTGTGGATCACTGCAGTGAAAGAAGCTGAGAAGAGCACTTTGTACAAAAGTTAGTAATCACAAACAAGAAGGACCCATGAAAGATAGATATAATATATGGTTGCGGTACATTGACTGTAGTACAGGGAATGTTCCAAAATCATCTATTATTAATAACTTTCATTTAGAACCGCAATGGAGACCAGGAAGGTCTACGGTGCTTGTTAATTCAAGAAGAATTTAGGGTCTGGATTCATCATTCCCAACATTTATAGGAGCTAATTGAGTTTTGTAGAGTCAAGTGCTTTTGTAAAAACATTAGCAATCTCTTCATGAGTAGGAACAAAGATGAGTTCAATATTACCTTTCAGAATGTGGTTTTTGATGAAGTGATACCGTAGTTCAATATGTTTAGTCTTGGAGTGCTGAATAGGATTATGAGAAATCACTATGGCACTTTCAGAGTCACAATAAATTGGTATCCGCAGCATCCTGTATCCGTAGTCTAACAGTTGCGTCTTCATCCAAAGGACTTGGGAACAGCAGCAGGCTGCAGCCACTTATTCTGCTTCTGTGGTAGATAATGAAACACAGCTTTGTTTTCTTGAGGACCAGCTGAAAAGTATACCTCCTAAAAATTGACATCCACCAGATGTACTTTTTCGATCAAGTTTGCATCCGGCATGATACGCATTAGTAAACGCTTGAAGACTGAAGTCATTGCCTGCGGGGTACCATAGACCAATAGATTTGCTTCCTTTTAGGTACCGAAGAATTTCTTTGGCTGCGGTTATGTGTGACACTTTTGGGTCAGCCTGATACCTTGCACACACACCAGTTGCAAAGACAATGTCTGGTTGGCTTGCGGTGAGATACATTAAAGAGCCAATGATACCTCTATAAGTCTTGTGATCCACAAATTCGCCAGAGGGATCAACAGAGATCTTATATCCGAAGGCCATAGGAACCTTAGCCGAAGAACAGCTGTCCATAGAGTATTTTTTCAGAAGTTCAATGGTGTATTTCTCCTGATGAATGAATATCCCTTGTTGAATTTGTTTGACTTGAAGGCCTAGAAAGAAGTTAATCTCTCTATTCATGCTCATTTGAAATTTGTTTGTCATGAGCTTAGTAAATTCATCCACCATTCCTTTATCAGACGATCTGAAGATGATATCATCCACATATATTTGTACAAGCATAAGGTGAGACCCGTTTGCTTTTCTAAATAGTGTGGGATCATTCACTCCTCTTTTGTAGCCTGAAGAGACTAAGAATTCAGAAAGAGTCTCATACCAAGATCTAGGTGCTTGCTTCAAACCGTAGACTGCTTTCTGAAGCTTGTAGCAGTGATCAGGGAACTCATTACTTTCAAAGCCTGGAGGTTGTTGAAGATAAACCTCTTCTTTCAATTCCCCATTGAGAAAAGCGCTGTTAACATCCATTTGGTGTACTTTCAAGTTTTTGTGAGAAGCATATGATAAGAAGATTCAGATTGCTTCCATTCTTGCCACCGGAGCGTATGTTTCATCGTAGTCAACACCTTCCAGTTGACTATAGCCTTTAGCAACTAGTCTTGCCTTATTTATGATAATAACACCAGATTCATCTAGCTTGTTCTTGAATACCCATCTTGTACCAACAATAGTATGGCCTTGTGGAATGGGAACAAGTTGCCATACTTTGTTTCATTCAAATTCTTCCAGTTCTTCTTGCATTGCAGAAATCCAATCTGGTTCCAATAATGCTTCATTGATAGATCGAGGCTCGACTGCGGACGTAAATGCTGCATAGTGACAATGATCCGATAAATCTTTGGCAGATCGAGTTTGGATTCCTGCGGATGGGTTGCCAATAATTTGTCCTGGTGGGTGATCCTTCGTCCATACATGTAGACGAGGCATCAGATGATCAGCAGCTACGGTTGAAGGAATGTTTTCAATATCAGAGGTTGCTTTGGATGGGGAAGGAAGTTCCCCCTGGATATGTGAACAGCCTGCTGAATCATCTTGACTTATTGGAGCGAGAGAGGCATTTTCTTTAGTTTGGAGAGGTTCCCCCTGGATTGCTGAAGGGTGTTCATCTGGAACCTGAGAAGGTTCTTCCTGGACTGCTGATGGAAGTTCATCTGAATGCAAAGATACATTTAATGAAATTGATTATCTGAGAGTGGGAGCTTGAACATCATCAAGTACTGGAACCTAGATGGTTGTAGTATGAACCGAAGTAGAGCTTTCCCCCTCAACAGGAGAGGTGAAAGTATTGAGATCATAATAATATACTTCAGGGTCAAAGAGATCATAATAATATACTTCATCCAGGTTTAGAGGTCCTAAAGAAACAGGAACATCGCTCTCCATAATGGCAGCGGTTTCCTTAGATGGAGGGGTGTTGCGGATGTAAGAGTCATCGAACTTTACGTCAAAACTTTCAATGATTAACCTTGTACGTCTGATGAGAACCCGATACGAAACCTTATTTGTGGAGTAACCAAGAAAGATACCTTCATCAGACTTTGGTGCAAATTTGTTAAGTTGATCTCGGTTGTTGATCACAAAACATCTACTCCCAAAGATATGAATGAAACGAACATTTGGCTTTCGGTTGTTGAGGCCCTCAAATGGTGTCTTGTTGAGGCATTTGCATACAATGCTTTGGTTCTGAACAAAGCATGCAGTGGCTATAACTTCAACCCAGAAGTAAAGAGGAAGATGGGCGAAGTTGAGCATGGATCTGGCTGCTTCAACAAGGGTGCAGTTCTTTCGCTTAACAACACCATTTTGTTGAGGTGTATACAGAGCTGAAAAGTTATGTGAAATACCTTTTGACACCAAGAAGTTGTTGAGTGGATGATTGGTGAATTCAGTACCATTGTCACTGCGGATGTGTCTTACGGGAAGCTTGATCTGAATTTCTATTTCTTTGATGAAGTTTATTAGAATCTGCGGTGTTTCTGATTTGAGTCTGAGAAAGAATACCCAAGTGAAGCGAGTAAAGTCATCAACTATAACCAGTATATATTTTTTATGATGAAGACTGGATACGGTTGATGGACCACAGAGATCAATGTGGAGAAGTTCGAGTGGTTCGGATATTGAGGAGTCAATTACCATAGGGTGACTTACTTTTGACTGCTTACCACATTCACAAGCTGGACATAGATTGTCATTGCTGAACTTGAGAATGGGTAAGCCTCTGACCAATTCTTCAGTGACTAAGGTATTGATGTATTTAAAGTTGAGATGAGTGAGCTTGCGGTGCCATAACCAGCTAACTTCGGATACGGCTTTAGAGAGAAAGCACAGCTGCGGTTTACCAATGATGAAAGAGACATCCAAAGGATACATGGTGCTTTCAGATCGTGACATGATTAAGCAAGTGCTTCTATCACTTGTCATTATGTAACATAATTGATCATCAAACTCCACTCGGTGGCCTGCCTTACATAGTTGACCAACACAGATGAGATTGTGTTTAAGGCTTTCTACATAGGCGACTTTCTGGATTGAGACATTCCCCATAGTGAGCACACCATAGCCTCGTATGATGCCATTCACATTGTTTCCGAATGTGACATTTCCAGCATTGCATATAGGCCTGAAATCCTGAAGGTATTCTAACCTTCCGGTTATGTGCAAGCAGCAGGCACTATCGATCAACCATTCTTCTTCTTGATCCTCCTTGCGCAAAGCCTACAGAAATTAAGTGGTTAATTTGGGCACCCAAGAGAGTTTGGAGCCCGGAGTCTCATACGATGTTTAATTGATGCATGATGCAAGGTGGCAGGGACAGATTTTAAGTCAACTTTCAAGCCTAGTCCTGGGTGTTTCAAGTTCTTTGGAGTTTTGTGAGATTGTGGATAGTTATGAGTTTTTCAGGAACGAGGAGATGTGTCATGAGAGAGAATTTTTTGACATTGATATTGACATGTGAGCTTTTTGTCATTTTCCCTGACATTTGACTTAGTCTGAGGTTTTGAAGAGAAAGTATGCTTTTGTCCAGTCCGAGGATTGTGAGATTTGACCTTTTTGTTTGTGTGACTTGAAAAAGTGTTTTGTGCAGGTCTTCCAGGTGTGTAGGCACGTGCAGACCTTTTGTGATGTGATTTCTTAAACACTTGAGATGACCTTTTGAGTGCCGGAGTTGGCAAAATTCCTTTCCATTTTTGAGATTTTGAAAGTGACATTGGAAGGGTTGGAGTAGGTAGAATACATTTCCATTTTTGATCATTGACTGAATAGATTTGAAAACCATTTGATTGAAAAGACTTATCCTTAGAGTTGGATGTTTTTTTAGTATTGTCAGAAACAGTGAACTCCTTCCTTTTGTTTTCTTGGAAACAATTTTCTTGAAATGATAATTTGAGAAAACAAGTTTTTCAGGACTTTGGACATTTCACAGATTTCTTTTGTTTTGAAAAAATTTCCCGTTGCTTCCCACGAGAACGGAATTCTTCTTTAAAAGCTCTTTTTGTTTTAGTCTTAGGAGAACCGCAGTCAGTGACCTTTAATTGCAGTTTCCTTAAATCTTTTGAGGATTTTGAAAAACAGTGACTCGATTCATCCAAACTTGAGAAGTCAGGACTTTGAGAACATTGACCAAATTCAAAATTTTCAATTGGTAATTCATGATTAATTGGTTCAATAGTCACATAACTTTTGACTACGGTCAGCGGTGTAGTGCTTTGGACTACCGTAGAGTAAGTCTTCGTGAACACTTCGATGGAACATTTGATATTGGGTAATAGGACGGATTGCAGTTCATGACTGCGTTTAGAAACACTGCGGTCAGACTGCAAGGATGGGAAGTCTAAAGAGACTTCGGGAGTTTCAATAACAATTTCCTCATCGGCTACGAATGATGTCTGAGAATCTATGTTATCAACATGAGTAGGAAATTCAGGGAGAATTTCTTCTATAACACAATTATTACTCAGATCATGAAGTTTACCAAATTGAGCTTGGATATCCTCAGGAAATGTTTTGTTATTGACCGGAAACAAGAAGTTGCAGTTGGTGGGACATAGGGACGTTCCGTTGTGAACCGAGGTGAGGAGTCCGTTGTGGTTGGGTAACCATTGGACCAACCCCAATTAAAAGTGTTATCAACATTCCCATTATTAACAAGATTCTCAATGGCCTCAGTTTCATTAAACAACTTTTCAATTAAAAGATTTAAGCGTACAATTTCATTCTGTGCTAAATCTCTCTGATTCAAGACTATTTCTAATTGTGTTTCACTTAACATCCTAACATCTTTTTCTAGCATCAAGTCCTTCTCTAGCTTTGTCATTTTGAGTCTCTTATTGTCCAAACGTCCTCTAACATGGAACATCTCCTGCGAAGTGATGTTCTTCTTATCTAGGGCTTTATTGTAGTCTGTAAGGACGGTAGCCCAAGTGTCATTGAGTTTGTCTATGAAAGGTTGACAATCATGCATGTTGTAATTTAAAGTTTGAATCATAAGTTTTACCTGTTCCACAATGCTGAGAGTTTCATCTTTTGCCATATAGCAATGGTTCTTCTTTAGATTGGTTGAGTTGTCCTCATCAGCAGTTGCAACCATACAAATCTTGACTTTTCCTTTACTGAGATCATCTTCATCTTCATCTCCTAATGACCACACTTGATGATTCCTTTTCACTTGAGCAACGTAGGCCTTTCCCTTTTCTTTATCTTCCAGTTCTTGAGCCATTCTGAGATAGAAGGCTCTATTTTTCACTACGTTTGCCTTGCAATCCTTGGCTAAATGGTTTGCCTTGTTGCACTTGTGACATATAATAATGTCACTCTTGTCTTCTATAGGGGTACCAGAGTCAGTTGATTGGGACTGCGGTGATACTTCTTTGGACTGTGTTTGATGAGGCTGCGGTGGAGGGAGAGGATTCTTAGTGGAACAGAAGTGATTGTTTTGAAAGTTGCGGTTGAAAGGTGGTCGATTGTATTGTTGGTTTTTGCGAAATGAAGGTGGTAAGCGATTGAATTTCTGACTTATAAGAGCGATGGCATTCTGAAACTCTTCTTCATCATCATATTTTGAATCAGCTTCATATGACTGCGGTGGTGAGTCATACGAAGTGGGATAAGTTGAGTGTGAGGTGATTGTGCTACTAATGCAAGTGGACCTCCGAAGTCTGAGCAGTCCTTGAGTACGGTGGACTCTTGAGCTTGCAACTCTCCATAAAGCTTATAGAGAGATAGCGAGTGAATCTTCCTGTCATCTTGTACAATCATTTTGGATGTTGTCCAGTGTCTTCCTAAGCCATTAAGGAACTGTAGATTTGTTTCATGATTGCTGCGGATGGTACCCGCATTGGACAGTTTTGTGACGATCAAGTTGAATCTCTTCAATGAGTCTTCCAAACTTTCACTGGAGTGGGCTTTGAAGTTGTTAAATTCATTGAGTGATGTAGTGAGCTTCTTGTCTTGAGCCTGCTCTGAACCTTCGTACAAGTTTTTGAGAACATCCCAAATCTCCTTTGCTGATTTGCAATTTATGATGATGTCGAAGTTGTTAGGAGCAACTCCACAAGAGATTTCATAAAAGGCAATAGCATCATTTTCCATCTTGTCTAGATCATCTTTGGTGGGACGGTTCAAAGCCGGTTGACCTCCTCCTAGCCTTGCTGTGGCTCCATCAGTTTGGACTGGTGTAAGGACTGGGACATGGGGTACTTTTTCTATGGATCTCCAGACATATCTACCAAGACGTCTGAGATATCTTTCCATCCACTAAGACCAGTGATGATACTCATTTGCAACCAGTATTGGGGCTCGATTGGAACCACCAACACTGTTGGAGATGTTCAGTGATAACGATTGTGCCATTTTGACGTTTTTTTTGTTTAGACATGAGGTTCAGTGGTATAGAAAGCTTTTCGAAAAATTAGAGTTCCGATTTTCAAAAAGCAACCACTATGGCTTTGATACCAATTGTTGAGAGAAAAACTTTGGGACACACTTGAACAAAGGTTAAAACAAGTATATAGCGGGACATTTAATCTCGAAGGATCTGTTAGCTCAACAATAATATTAATAGTTAGAAGTTAGTGAGTTAGATGTGGAAAGTAAAGAAATGTAAATGACAACAATTGTTATATCAAGTATACACAAAAGCAGATTCATAACAAGGATTGCATTCAAACCAAGTTAGTAAACGAGATCTAGCTTAGTGATTAAGTCACAAGTGACTTGCTCTACGAAGAGAGATGGTGAAAGTAAGAAGATTAGATAAGTAAGATAGAATGAGAATCTGAAGATGTGTATTAGAATTTCGTAAGAGATTCACACATACATTCATACTGAATACATTAGAAAAGATCTCTATTTATAGAGAAGCTTACAACTCTAAGAGTATCCATTCAATGCATACTGGATATTAGAGTGTATTACAGAAAGGACAAAATTAACTAAGTAAAATGAATAGACTGTGGTGCAAAAGACTTCAGATAACAATTGATGAAGAAGTTGCTCGACTGCGGAGGCTTGGGCGTTGCGGTAGCAAAAGTTTAAGTGGGTCACTTTTATTTTTGACTTAACAATTTATAGGATGGAAATCTCACGAACGCGGGGTGTTCAAGAGCTGAACACAGGGTGTTCACATGCCACGTGTCACCATCTCTGTAAGTCCCAAATTCTTCGACGTATCAATCGGATTCACTTTGATAGTGCGGAAACCCAATCAAACTGCATAATCCAAGATAGAAGATAAATAAGAACAAGATAATAAATCTTCAATGCACACAATATATTGATTAATCGTCCGGTACACAAGATTCCGATTACACACAGTTTTCTCTCTATTTCTATCTAGATCACGTCCTTTGCATATGGTAGCCCCCATAAACTTCCCACACTCACATCTAGGCTAAAATAACAGTATTTATACCTAGACCTAATAACAAAGCCCAAGCCCAAAACCCAAACAAAACAATATAAAGCCTAACCCAAATCACATGCGATTTCGGTCGAATTACAAAGAAACTCATGGGGATTTCGGCCCTAAACCAAAAACCATAAAGGCCTAGAAAATCAAAATATAAACCATAAATTATAACCTAACAATCCCCCTTTGTTTTATAGTTTTCATTTCTTATGTCTTAACAAGCTACGCCTAGGTTTGAAGCTTTCTTTTCTTTTCAATGTTTGCTTTGTTCTTGGCTTCATCTTTTATCTTTGATTTCTTCATAACTTCAAGATGGACATATGAATTTTATTAATGAATAACTACATCTTTAATAGTTGGACTTCTTTTAAAAATTTGATTTTGAACGCACACTGGGTGTAGAGGCTTCTTGTAAAGATTCTTGAAAATCAGCACTTTCAGCTTTGAAATACTTTAGAGAAAATAACAGAGAGACCAATTCTTCTAGATCACTTCAACAAGTTCATAGATTGAGGAGGCTTCAATGCAATTTGTCACATAATTTCAAGTACAACTGCACCTTGCTTCTGGGGTTGAAATAATGGATGTTGAAAAATAATCTTCACTTCTTGTTCCTTCGAATGAAAGTTATTTAATGATCAACGTTGCGCCTTGAAAAGTAACAAATGAAAAAAAGTACCTATGGATCACAGAATCATAAAGAGCCTTCTCACCATAGTTGTTCAAGGATGTAACCTTGGTTCAGAAAGAGATTACTCACAGTATCTATGTGAAGACGGTGGAACACACTGCGATTTGTTGAGTATCAGAGAACTACTCATGTCCTTTTTGATGTTAGCACCTGTATATCCTAGATCAAAGATCTCATTAAATTTTTTCAAGCTAACAAGTTAACATGGCCCTAGGCGAGACGTTCAACGATTTATGTTTCCCTGTTGGGTGAATCACCCTGGTGTTGTGACAGTTCTTAGGAAAAAAAAGCTGACAAGACCAATTTGACAATCTGTATAGTTTCAAACTTCCAATTCCTTAAATACGACAGGCCATAGAAAGAAACTACCTAACTGACATTTTGTACAGTGTCACACCAGGTATGAACCATTATCCGTCAATTTCATGGGTGAAAATATCTAGAACATTAAAATGTTCCCCGTCAATTCGGAAATGGATGGATTTCGGATTTTGGGTTTCACTTAGAATCATGGTGATAATGACTTCCAAGATCATAAACACAGAATTTTTGGTAACCGTCAGCCGAGTTGGTTTATACTCGAACTTCAAGGCGTACCGGTATGTGGAAGTCATTTAATGGAGAAAGTTTAGATATGGGTGAAGAATAGTTGGGTGTTTCACATTAGTCATGGTGAAAATGACTTTTGATCATTAACATTTGATGTGAAGACTCCAATTAAGACTGGTATATGTCTCAATATGAAAGAGTCTATCACTTGCATTTGAATCCTCCGTATATTTCTTTCCAAGTTTCTTCTCCTTCCTTAGAAAATTTTGATACAATTTCCTTGAGTCTCTTCTTCTTAAGAATTCACATTTCAAGACAAAAGAAATTTTGAGATTAAAAAAAAGTAAAAATAAACTTAGCACACAATAGAAATACCTGTGAAATAAAAATAAAATTTAAAATACACTTAAAATAAAATATGTTTGGATTTTTGATTTTTCTAAAAAAGAAATAAAAACAGAAATTAACAATTTTTTGTATTTTTGAATTTTATGATAAATAAAAACATAAATAAACATATTTTTGTATTTTATGAATTTTATTAGTTTTTTTAATACCTAGACCTAACAAAGCCCAAGCCCAAAACCCAAACAAAACAATATAAAGTCTAACCGAAATAACATGTGATTTCTGTCCAATTACAAAGAAACTCATGGCGGCCCTAAATCGAAAACCATAAAGGCCTAGAAAATCGTAATATCAACCATAAATTATGACCTAAAAATCTCGTTCCAAACCATGGGGAAGAAGGTGCAGCTCAAATTGTGCCACGTGTCACAATCTAGTTTAGCCCAAAATTAATTATCTTCTAAAATCCGTAACTTTTGCATACGAGCTCCGTTTTGATGTTCTTTATATCCACGTGTAGGTAGGGACGTGATCTACAACTTTCGTTTCAATCCCGTTAGCTAATTTGGACTTTATTTTTGAAGTTATATTTTAACAGGCATAGACAGTTAAAGTATGTTAAAAATTCATAACTTTATCATCCGACATCCGTTTTCGACTGTCTTTATATCGTTGAGCTCCTATTAATGAGATCTTAAATTCTCATTTAGGTTGTGTCGTCTGAAAATCAATCGATATATAATTCGATTTTTGGGCTGTATATTGCTATTCTAAATCTTAGAAAACTCGTAACTTCCTCAAGCGAAGTCAGGTTTCGACGTTCTCTCTATGCACACTCCTAGTTTAACATATACTACAACTTTCGTTTATATTGTTAAGGCTAAAAAGTAGTTTATGAAAAGTTTACTTTTTACGATATGCGGCGTCGTACCGATTTAGTTATAAAACTTCGACGATTCATAACTTCTTGGTTATATGTCGGATTTCAACATTCTTTATATCTCTAAAATCCTTGTTACGACTACTTCAACTTTCTTCAAAGATATTGGGTCTAATTATTATTTTATTTTTTAAACATATTTTTATTATTATTTTATTATGTCATTATAAGCACATATGTTGCACATAAATCACATAATACTTAAATAATTCTTCTTCATTACTTCAAAATAGGTTACAATTGTTGACCGTAACTATTACATCATAATAATAATGCTTAGCCAGAAATGTGTGCGTTACAATTCTCTCCTCCTTAAGATAATTTCGTCCTGGAATCATGCATCAACAAACATATGTGGATAGCAACTCATTTTGTCACTCTCTGTCTCCTATGTGAGGTTTAGCCCATTCGAATGTTTCCATTGCACAAAAACTAGTTCGAACATCTTCCCTCGCAACTTCTTTTTCTTATAGTCAACAATGACTTCAGGTTCTTCGATTAGCCTCTAATCTTCATTAATTTTTAACTCTGAAAGAGGAATCATAATAGGAACTTCTCTTGTGAACTTCTTCAAATAACACACATGGAAAGTGTTATGAATACTATCCACTTATAGAATTTTCCAAAATCTTGATGTGAAATGACTGTCATGATCTAATACAATTTTTAAAGGAACACCGTGAAGACTTACTATCTCCTTCATGTAAGCATTTTCAAGGTTATCCATAGACCATCTTGTTGGATTAGGTGTCTAAGCTCATAACTATAATTGGTATGTACTTGACCCGAGAGTAGCATGGTCCATTTGGGTTGCCTTCACCAGAACAATCTGATAGGATAGATATTTGAGAGAGAGGTTATTTATGATTTACTAATATATTACAAGTATAATATATGAATATGAAATCATAATATTTAATTAGTATTGATCAAGAATTAATTTGGAATTCATTTAGTGATCAAAAGAGACTAATTAAATTAACAGGGACTAATTATGTAAATCAGTTATATATATCGTATTTGGGCTATTGATCCAGTTTGGGCTAAGTTTTATGTAAGTATCCATGAAGAGTTAGCCCACATGAGATATGGATTATAGCCTATGTGTATGGATTAGGATTTACCCATGACTCTTGGAATCCTACACTATATATGAGTTATCCCTTAAGCAAAATCGGTGACACCAAGGCATTCTAAGAGTTCTAAGAGAACCCTAGCCGATCTTGGTGGTGCTTAACCTCTCTCTCAAGTCCTCCTTTGTTCATGGTGTTTGTGAACCATCTGAGGCATCACACTTGAGGTCCTAAAGCTTTCAAAGGCCAAGAACTACAACTACATCAAGAGGTATTCATCTAGCTATGAGTTTTGTATTGTATATCCTCCATAGTATGGTAGCTAGGGTGTATGCTTTGGAAATTTGAAAAAGCATGTATAATTAGAGAAAACATAGATCCAAAGCATCTAGGTTTGCATGTACACCATAGGAGTGTTATAGTGCTTAAAACTCAACAGTGGTATCAGAGGCTAGGATGGTTTTTTGTTATATTTGATGCAGGTTAATTTTCAAAGCTGAAAAAATTGATTTTATGGCCTCTTACTGATGAACTTGCCGAATCCACTGGCTGACTCGACGAGTCCACTTAGTAAAAGGGCAACTCGACGAGTCCAGTTCATGCACTCGTCGAGTAGATGCTCTTGGCTTCATAATTTCGAGTTTTTGACCAGAATTGGACTAGGATCATTACCACAAACTATTTTGTAATCATAAAAAATGTATTTTCTGATTTGGTAATGATGATCCTAATCCAATTAAAGGACAATTGTCAAATTTCAAGATAATAAAGTAATTATTTTTATAATTTGATATGAATTGCCTTGCTATGAGTTGGATTAGATCAATAGATAAATTATGTGATAATATTGTTAGTTAAAATTGATCTATGTTGTTCTTGAAGGGAGTTTTGTAACTTGTCCTCAAGTTATATGTAGAGTCTCATTCATGAACATTAAAACTCAAAAGTTTTCATAAGTTATGAAAATGACAAGGTTTTCAAGAGTTACAAAAACTTTCCCTTAAGTTTTGGTATTTGAAAACTCTCAAATTATGAAAACATTAACTCTTGTGATTAAAAGGTTTCAAAAGATGCAACTCTTGAGTTCATAACTTAAAAATTAATTAAATAGTTTTAATTTTGAATTTTAATAACCTAGGTGCTTTGAATAGTTCAATTAAACCTTATGGACTTTATTAAATTAATTAAAGTGTTTAATTAAAAGAGAAGTTTAATAAATCCATAATAATATGGTTTAAGATTAATTAAATTAAGAGTATAGTTTAATTAAAAGATTAAACCACCAAGTATTTTAAAAGTTTAAAATACACCCTTATACGATATAAAATTAAAAGTCTACTATATTATATATGTATAATCAAGGTGCTTAACTCTTGAATATTTAAAGTTGACTATACATGTGAGTTTTATGAGTTCTCAATTGTTTGCATATGGCAAAGCACCTTGATCAGTGAAAGTTCATTAATCAGTAAGGGCAAGGTGCTTAACAACTTGGAAGACATGTTAGGCCCTCATGCTACCAAGTGGAATGAAATTAAGATTGGACAAGTTCACTCGATATGAGTTTGGATTTGTCACTAACCTTGTCTTATGATTATGGTTATGACAAATCTGTTGGGTTTTTGAGCATTCTAACACTCCTAAGTGTACATGCAACCCTAAATACCTTGGATCTATTTTTTCTCTATTATACATGCAAATATGAACTTTCCAAGGTATTCATCCTAACTAGCATAATAACATTGATTCATATGAATATATGGAGTTAGAATTACATACCTCTTTGATGTAGAGTGTCTTCATGAAGCTTTAGTGCCTAGTGCCCCAAGTGTGACACGTCAAATGGTTCACACAACACCAAATGCACATGAAATAACTTGAGAGAACATACACACTTCATGAAATCGGCTAGCCCTTCATTCTCACTCATAGTGGCCGATTTCTTGAGCCATGGGATTCTTTTATATGGTGGCTATTAGGGTTACACCATGTAACTCATAACTTTACCCATTCCTTATGCTCCATAGATTTTAACCTCCATAGAGTATCCATGGGTCACCCCATGGACTTAGTCCAACATAAGGAATCTTGAATCACAAGCCCACATATATAAGAATGAATGATTTACACAATCAACCCATATATATTTAATTAGTCTCCTTTTGACCACTTAATTAATTCGAAATTAATTCTTGATCAATACTAATTAAATAACCTTATTAATATATTAGAACTTATAATATATTAACAAACCTTTAAGTGTTATTTCTCTCATTTTAGTCTATCCAAATGCACGATGCGATGCAACCCAAATGGACCATGCCGGGTCGGGTCAAGTCTTACCAATTATTGTTATGGACTTAGACATTAATCCAACAGTCTCCCACTTGGATAAGTCTAAAACTATTATTGCATATGACTTCAAGAACCGACTGGCAATCGTAGCTCTCAAAAGCTTCTGTCGAACTCTGACCTTGTTGATAAACTCTAACCTTTGTCAATGACTTGTCCATTAGATAAGCGATCATATATTCCTCCATTCTAGATATCATATGGACTAAGACATGGATTATAATCATTCTCTCCGTCCATTTGTTATTTCCCGATTTCCAATTTATGATGACTGACTAATTGAACAAATCAAATCAATCCTGGACCGGCCGAGCACTTACATTTGTCATCATCAAATCACCGAGGAGCCCACAAATATCGCTTTTATCCCGAAGGTAAAAGGAATGGATAAACTTCGACTCATATGGCTTGTTCTACTACATGTTGAATCATACACAAAGGCACGTTTTATAACACCGAGTTACCGAATGCGTTTTCGTGCAATCAATGTACAACCAACTCAAAGTAACAACTCATATCTCTAGGTTTGAAGAATATAAGATATTATCGTCTCATGATCACTCGTGAGAATATCCATGAAGTGATTCCAATGAGCACGGGTTGAATCCAATACTCAGAACTTATGAGCACTCATGAGTGTTGTAGCCCTTTGTCCAACATCTTAGACCTCTACAAGCCAACCCATGACAGTCTTGATTCATATCTACTTCCAACATATGACCGACTGTGGATAGTTTGAGTAACAAAGTCAATCAGGAAAAACGAACTAGTTATTCTGGAAGTCAAAACATGCAAAATGGAACACACACTACAAGAAAAATACCCTTTAATGACGCGCAAACAATGACACTCGCTAATTTACGATACGCATTTTTATGCGCCCTTAAAAATAATGTCAGCCTTCCAAAATTTGAAGGATAGAGGGCACGCATTTTTGCGTGCCCTTAAATTAGTGTCTCAATAAAAAAAAAATTAAAAACACGGAGGGCGCTTTATGTTAAACGTGCGTCCTCTGACGGTGTCGCTTTATAATTTTAGTGAAACGCGCCTTGAGAAGATAACGGGGGAAAACAAAACCCTAAATTTTTGAAAAGCCGCCTTTTTTTTCTACCTTTTTTTTGCATCGACTCTCCCCTCTTTTTTCTCTATTGTGAGAAGTGATGGAAATAAGGGAGACTGGGATGGATCTGCCGGTGATGATGAATGGAGGTGCTTTCCGGTCAATTTCAGAGACGGCATTGTCGATTTCGATGGTTGTTTCCCTGTTGCCCTAATTATCTTATCGATGCTCCTTCCTTACCCATCCCGACTGCCGCCTTACCCTAGTTATCGACGCCCCTTCGTTCCTTCCTCACTTGCCTTCTTCTCTCTCTCTCTCTCTCTCTCTCTCTCTCTTCACCGTTTCCATATCCTTCCATCTCAGGTCATGTCTTCACAAATTCGACGAAAAGAACTAGGGCTTTCAACCACATCTCAGTAAACGTAAGTAACCTTTTCTTGTCTATACTTCATCGGTTCTTTGCTTGAAAATATCTCCAGAAGTCGATCCCGAAGCTCACCCGTGTCAATCGGACGTCGAAACGTCTGTTGAAAGATAATCACATCGTCGCCTCGAATCACACGCCGCCAGGTAGTGGATTCATCAAGGATTTGAGAGATTAACTGATCAATTTGAGAGAGTAACTGATCAAGAATTTATAATTTAATCCATGTCTTACTTACTACATAACAGAGTTGAACCACCACTCACCAAGGATTCAAAGGGAATTGCTCGAGCTCCAGGTCTGATTCTAGTTCTTCCATAATGATTTGAAACATAATTAACTCTACAGAAAAAATCATCTCTGTACCTATATTTAAAACATTTAATTTAAGTGCAAAAATGCAAAGTGTTGATGGAATTCATGTAGTAGTTAGGTTAGCGAAGTTGTCAGTGGACAAAGTCCTGCCAGCACCATGTAGCACTTCAGTTTTGTATCCAGAAATAGGAGGGAACCTCCATCGCTTCACTGCCATAACATCTTGTGCTGTACTTGACATTCTCACACCTCTGTATGAAGAATATTCTGGAAGAAAATGTACTTATTACCGAGATTACCCCTACTCCAGTTTTGGTAAGTTGAGCATAATCTGTTACCTGATTTTGTGAATTTGTAAAGGTTGTTGTATTCTTTATTGGAATGACAGGAAGTGGAGATGAGTTGATTGATGGAAAAGAAGATGAATATGCATGGTTAGAGGAGATAGATGCACCAGATGTAGCAATAACAACAGCTGATATTGTGAGCAAGAGTGTAGCAGTTGAGTTTAAGGTATCATATTTATATTTATTTGCTTAGTTTTTTTTATTTCATTTATTATCGTTTATTAAAAAAAGTTATTTTTTTAAGGTTGGTGGAAGCGGTATAAGAATCGGGGGAATGGAAAAAGGTTCCGGAGTGATCCACCCAAACATGGGAACACTTCTTAGTGTATGTACTAATATTGCCATATTATTAATTTATTACCACAAAATGTTTTGTAAAAAAATTTTAATTGATTAAAAAAAATGTGAATTTTCAGGTTATAATGACTGATGCTCGTGTAGATACTAACATCTAGCAAAAGATGGTTCAGGTTGCTGTGAATCGAAGTTTCAACCAAATTACTATAAGTAGTAGCATCATTAAAGGGTATTTTAGTCGTTTAACCAACAGTGACATGTGTGTATTAATAACTAAAATATTGCAGGTAGATGGGGATACTAGCACCAATGATACCATTATTGCTTTGGCTAGTGGTTTATTTGGATCAAACAGGATATCATCATTACACAGTTCTGAAGGAAACCAACTACAAATGTGGTTGATGCGGTATGTTTAAATTACCAATTTACCCTTTTGTTGTTACATGCATTTTACAAGTGTTTTTTTTTGTTAAGGTAATGTAAGGGCTTGCCAAATCAATAGCATAGGATGGAGAAGGGGCAACATGTTTGATAGAGATCTGTTTTTTTTTTTTTTGGGGGGGGGGGGGGGGAGGGCAGAAGGGTATTTATGGAAATGAGAAATTATGCAGGTGACAGTAAGTGGTGCAGGGAGTGAAAGTGAAGCAGCAAAGATTGCACGTTCAGTGGCATCTTCTTCACTTACCAATGCATGATGGTTAATATGTTGTTATTTCAAGGTGAAATAACTACTTCCAATGATATAATGATGATTTTTTATGGTTGGTTTTATCAGGTGGTAATTTATGGTAGGGATCCAAATTGGGGGCGGATAGCCTGTGTTGCAGGGTGTGTGGGGATTTTTTTTTGACTCAAATGCCCTTAGAATAGCACTTGGAGATATTCTACTTATGGAAGGAGGCCAGCCACTTCCATTTGATAGGTAACAGTAACACCATACATGATACATGATACATGATAATTGAAATACTGAAAATGCGGGAGTGTTCCAGGGCAGCAGCTAGTAATTACCTGAAAGAGGCTGGTGATGCTCATGGCACTGTCAAAATTCAGATATCCATAGGTAACTTTATTATTAAGTCATTCTTTCTGCATTAAATAAAAAAGAAACTTGTGTTATTTATTTGTTTATTTTGGGTGGAACGTGAACAGGGGATGGACCAGGAACAGGGTTAGCATGGGGATGTGATTTAAGTTATGATTATGTCAAGATTAATTATGCAACCTCTTTAGGCTCGGGCAGTCTTGATAAATGCTGGTCAAGCAAATGCAGCCACGGTAATTTTTTACTTAACTTTTTGTTACCCATGATGTAAAATGATGTATATGCCCTTACAGGGGGATGCAGGTTACCAAGATGTAATAGACTGCTCATAATAAATTTTGACATAATCATAACTTAAATCGCATCCCCATGCTAACCCTTTTCCTGGTCCACCCCCTGTTCACGTTCCACCCAAAATAAATTAGGTTGATACTGCTCTTGTTATGCACACAAGTGTATTTTCGTCATTTCTTCTCTCTAGTTTTATCTCGGTGACATGATAAATTAGGTTAATTTCATTCTTGCTTTAAATAACATGTTTTGAACAAGAGTAATATTTTAGGTCATATTTAAAAATGATCAAAATAACCTTATTTCTGAACAAGGGTACATAATACATAATTACAATAAGAGAATAATAGATAACTCAAAATAAGGGCAAAATGTTCTTTATCCCAGAAGACAAGATAAAGAACGTGTTTTGTGTATCTATTTATAGTACATATCTTTCACATAACATAAACAACTCTTTAAATTCCATGCATCGTTGACCGGATAATATTTAGGTATAGTTAGTTGTGTACTGTTTCCATGTTACATAATTGATCAATACCTCACTAAATTGATCATCTTTTACAGCCGATTTTGGTGTACATGTCCAAGGTTGATGGGAGATTCAATTTTAGCCCCATCAGTGTTAACTTTTTGACAGAAGTTGCAAAAGTTATCTTTGCACTTGTCATGCTTCTAATACATGTATGTTCTTCATTTCTTAATTTTATTATATTTATCTTCTGCTTTTGTTTTGGAAAACTTTTGTGTGACCTAAACTTATCTTTCATCTGTTTACACCTGAATATATATGATGCTAACTTGTTGGCCTAGTTATTAGGTATTCTGCTTTCATTATTTGCATGTTATATCTTAATTGATTTTTAAGTTCTGAACTTAGTGTAGTACTTTTTTCCCTTATTCCTTACAAGTTGCTAAATTCTTTGTTAATTTTCAGGCTAGAAATCAGAAGATTGGAGAGAAGCCACTTCTTTCTGTCTCTAGCTTTGTACAGGTAAATTTGCCACATTTTCCTTTTTGAGTCAAAATATTATGCAACGGTTAGGCTTCTTCCAACAACAAAGTACTCATTATATTCTTAATGATTCCAAATTCTACTTTATGCTAGCTATAAAATGCTTAAAAGTTAAAAATTTATACTATATCTTATAACCTATAGAATAAGTTCATTTTTTATAAAAGCAACAACAAATCTCATGCTCATGTCTTTATGTCTGCCATGGTTTTCTGCAGGCAGCTCGCAACAATGTGCTTCTTGAGATCTATTATAAGGTTACTTCTCTCATGGCCAATAATATATGTAGTTGCTTTATTTTTTATTTGAGGATCATAAATGAACTTTATAATAATGTGTACTTGTCTTAATCATTTCCTAACTGCAGAATTCAACCGGAGGATCAGAGCTTAGCACTAATTAATGTAGGAATTTTGATAACATATTTGCTACCATTTGTTTGTAAATTTTTGTTACAACTTCTATTAATTTGTTTTATCTTTCCATAGAATGATTATTTGTATGACATTAAATTTATGCAATGGATTCTATTTTTGTATATGATATTTTATTATCTATTATTAAACATTAAATACAAATTTAATTTAAAAATAAGCAAATCTATAAATAATATTTTTTTAAACATTTAAAATTATGATACGCAAAAATGTGTGTCATCTTCATTTATGACATGGCCTTTCTTGACAGGGGCTTCCTTGATACGCATTGCGTGTCATAAACACGCGCGTCGTAAGGTTACGACACGCAAATGCGTGTCGTCTTCCTTTATGACAGGGCCTTCCTTGATACGCATTGCGTGTCATAACCGCGCGTCGTAAATGCGCGTCATAAATGCGCGTCGTAAATGCGCGTCGTCTATAGACGACGCGCAAAAGCGCGTCGTCTCTCTTTATGACAGGGCCTTCCTTGACACGCATTTGCGCGTCGTCTGAGCGTTTTATGACGCGCAATGAGCGTCGTAAAAGGCCTTTTTTCTAGTAGTGACAATAATAATAGAATCTAATATGGTATCAAAACCTATTAATATAAATAAAACACCTTTTATTTATCACCATATGATTTCACATTATTCATTGTATACTGTTTTAGCTATCAACTTTATTCTTGAATTTAAAATAATAGTAGTCCCATGCTCCAAGCATGTATACTATGTTTTTTAAACACTAGTCATGCCATACACCAAGTATGCATACTATGTTTGTCTATGATTTTTACTTTGTGAAATAGATCAATTGAACATAACTCCAATGATCCTCTTTTCACAGTCCCAAATCCTTACTGCAAATGCAAGAATTCCAAATTCATGCCATTTACTAAAATCTGTTACATTCTAAACTTATATGCATTGATCCTCTTGTAATGATTATGCAAAAAGTCAGAAAGACTTGACAACAACCATTACAGAGCATTCCAAAGGAGATCAACTCCTTAGAAACATCCTTCTTGCATTAAGTTTCCTAATCTTATACAGATTGAATAAATTCTAACTTTGAAACATTTCCAGATTCCATTTTGACTATCACTTTTGAACAAGAGTTGCCTCCTTACATATTATGTCAATATGGTCCTTCCAGAATTATCACTATACTTCCAACTGTCCTTGAGCAACCAATATTTGGTAAATCTTAGATTGTCTTTGAAAATTGTTTAATCCTTTTAGTTATATCCAATTCTAGACCTTTTCCCTTCTTAATGCCCAGGCATTTGGAAAATTTTAGAGAGGATGAATATAGGACATGTAACCGATCCTATATCCGAAGCATATGGGACACGATTCATGATGTCTCACATAAAGACTAAACCAGTCTTTTGCTATAATATTTCCATTTCAATTTGCAAAGTTCTCATAATTCAGATTATAAAAAGGGATGCCATAATCATAATCGAATTTTAGAACGCAAATAATGGACCCATATATAGAATTTCCTTATGTTGAGCCATTCCAACATGAAATTCATATATATACATGACTAAATACAATTAAAACCTCAATATAAGCTTTTAGACTTGAGATGAAGTATAATTTCCTCTCCCTTAATTATAGCAAAACAACTATAATTAACATTGCTAACTTGCAACCTTTATCATAATTATCATGCTCCCACTAACATGATTATTAGCATAACACTTATGCTCCCACTAGCTTTGACATGTACTCAGAAATCAGTTGGACTTCTAGAAATCAATACTTTAATGACTTTCTTACCAAGTTTCAGATTCCTGATACTAGATTGCTTTGATAAAACTTTATCAATATCATACACCTTATCATAGATAGCTCACAAGTGTGTCTAAACAAGTTTAAGAACTATGAAAAGGGATGCCGTACTCATATTCTTGATTGCTTAGACCTTTGCCACTTCTCACAAGTCCATGTTAGTGTGCCGGTAAACCATACACGCTTCACTAATGACATTGAGAATGCAAATATCACAATTGCTATCTAGCTAAAATCTACTTAGTGAAAGTGTTTCCTCACCATCATTTTCATGAATCAGAGAGAAACCTTATGAAACTTAGATTTAATGGTGTGTGTGTTCTTATCCATGTGAATTGTCAAAACCATAGTCACAAGACAAAGATAATGACAAATCCAAACTCATATGGACTGAACTCAATCTTAATTTCTTGTCACCTGGCAGCTCAAGGGCCTGCCATTGCTTCCAAGTTGCTGTGCAACCAATTGAGAACTCTAAGAACTAATATGCAAAGCCAACTTTATTTGGAATGGGCACAGAATATGTCAACACGATAGGTTATGAACCTCAAGTCGTGTGCTAGTGAAGAACTTCAGGTTTTATTCTTGATTAGTTCTTGAGAGTTTCAAGACCTTTGAGACTCCCACTGTCCTCTTGACATATAAGAATTTCTTATCAGATATTCAAGAGATAGTGTGGATTATAATCAAGACAAACACTTCACACAATTGGCCTTAGTTGGTCATTGTTTTATCCAAAAGATCACAACTTACCAATTTCAAATGTACAAGAGTAGAAAACTTTTACTCTTACATTTGACATGTGTTTTAAACCTTCTCTAAGACTTGTCCGTCAAGTTACAATCTTGGAGTATGACTCTAAGACTTTTATTGGAACGAAGTATGACTCATCTTCTTGATTTAACCATTTCAACAATTCAAGATTCAACTTCTTAGTATTAAGATTGCACTAAGATTTACTTAGAGAACTAATTGTGATATGGTTTCTTAATTATTATGATGATCACAAAAACTGATACTAAAGTACTCTCCCATCTTTTCAGATTTGAGAAACTTTTATCTTTCTTCCTAATTTGACTCTTCTTATTCGTTCGGCCTTACATTGAAACTTTTCCAATGTCTCAGAATTACACTTAAGCTTGTAAGTATAACCATATTTACTGAGCTTAAGTAAAGTATGCCGAATAATCTTATCGATATTTTGTGGTGGACTTGACCAGTGCACAAGAATGTGTACTAGACCCCTTAGTCCTTCACTTGACTCACATATACATGTGAACAAGGAACTAGTCTTAATTTTCCAAAGATGAAAAATTCTCATCCATCATGCTATACAACTTGCATGATTCATTGTTCCGGTCCAATTGAAACGTGGGTGATAAGGATCTTTCCTTATTTGGTAAATTTAGACATTACCATAAATGAAAGTATCAATTTCATAATTCCACTCTTGCTATTAATGGAATCATATATGCAACAATTTTCCACAAACGCCATTGTAAGGATACATAAAATAAATAAAATCAAAATTTTCCTTTTATTCTAAAAATTTGCGAAAAAACTTATCCTTACAATCCATATGAAAAGTTGCTGTTATCTATTCCTAAGCAATATCTCATAACTCCTAAGAAGTAGCTCAAGAATCCGATCTTCAAACTATGCGATAGAAATCCATCTACGCGATCAGATTCAACATATTCTTTCTTTAAGTTCCTTCACTTTTCTTTGATTCTTAAAACATCACCATGTGACCCAGTCACATCATGTATCAAGAATCTCAGAATAGAAACTTAGCAGAGTTAGATAGTGGACTTTACCTGAAGTAAAGTCAAACTTATTGACTTTAACACCCTTAGGTAAATTGGCAGCTTCACAACCAATGCCCCTTCCTTTGGCAATTTAACATATGGATGCTTTCGTAATGGAACATGGGACTATCACAGACTTAGCCTTTCTCTTTACCATTTGGTCAACCGAGTTGACTATGGTCGATCCCTTTCCAATGGGAAGAGAGAGCTTTACTGGATATCCAATGTCATTATTGTTAATGTCCATCAAGTTTTAGGAAGTTGATCTTAGCAAATAGATAAGATCATTAAGGGTCTTGTCATAGTCTGTTTCATAGGAATCCCAAATGAGCTCACTATGTGACTTAGAAAGTGATTGAACCACCAACTTTCTCAAGACTTTGACACCCAACTCTCCCGGCTTGTCAATATGTGACTACATCTCCAAGATGTGACCACACATAGACCTTTACTTGCCAATAGGGCTTGAGTGGCATTAAACATTTCAAGAACTTGTGGGTCAGGAGAATAATTGGAGGAGGTGAAAGAAGTATGATTTCCATGGGACATCATCTTCATTTAGGAAAGCTTGTTTCAAGAGGTTTGGGAAGATCATAAATGTCTAAACCAGACATCTTTTGGGAGATATTCAAGATATTTGATTTAAAGTCCTTAATATAACACCCAATATGAAGTATTAAGGCTAGGACCTAACACAATACTTTTATAACTTGAAAGAGGGATGCCATAATCCAAGCTATAAAGTATTTGAAGGTAGGTGAATGACGATTCACCAATTTCCACCAAGATAAACGAAATGTATTATTAAGTTTTTATTGGATTTGAAACTCCTGGATTCTTTTGAGATTCATTGAACTGTTCAATGGCATGTTTCAATCTCGAGTGTGCTCTTCAGGTTTTGTGACTGGGATTCCGAGGATCACAAAACAAGGTGTGAAGTAACCACGCAAATATACTGGGTACCCTTAATATTTACCCCTTAATTGATGTTCCGGTTAACCACACATGCTCCACCGATAGTATTATAAATATTAAGTTACCCTTTGCCTACCTTGTTAAGTCCAAGTTAGTGTGCCGGTTAACCACACACGCTCCACTAATGGCTTAAACAAAGTGCAAAGTGTAATTTGATGGATTAACACCTTATTCACTTTTCCTAAGTAACTAAGATTGGGTATTTATAAAAAGTTTAGTTACTTAGTATTTATCATTAATACTTTTAATGAAGGGAGAATTATATTCTTTGTCCTACTCGTTCGGCTAACGACCCTCCACCAGTGAAGGAAGCGGTGGGTGAGAGTGGACACCCATTAAACTGCCATTTTAAAGGCAGTAACCTTATACCCCCCTTATAGACCGGCTTCGTGAATGAGGCCTACTAACGGTAAGATTGACTTGCTCTTATACATACATACATATATATATATATATATATATATATATATATATATATATATATATATATATTATTAACTTATAATATTATAAAGTATAAGGGTTGAATTTTAACTTTTGTAATTCTAAGGGCTAACTTGGAATTAAAGTATTCATAAGTGAAAACTTTTCAAATTCCAAAACTTGAGGGCAAGTTTTGAAAGTATTCAAAACTAATTATTTCCATAACTTATGTGTTTAAAGTAGTTTTAAAAAGACTCTTCAAATTCCATAACTTGAGAGAAAGTTATGAAAGACTTTAAACTAATAAAAGAATGTACATTTTCTTTATTTTATAACTTATGAAATTAATTAAGGTTACACATTTTATTACTTAATTAATGAAGTGACTCTTGAACCTCCATAACTTAAGGACAAGACTCTTCATTTTTTGTAACCATTGCCAACTTTTATGAGTTTTATGAAACTTAAATGTGACTTTTCATATAACTTGAGGACAAGTTACAAAAACACATTTTAGAATCAACTCTTAGATTAATTTGGATTGAAAACACATAATCAATTAACTTTTTCTATTAATCTAAGCAACTCATAAGAACAAGATAATTCAAATCAAACTTTTTCATGTAATTAGTCTAAACCTTAAACTAATACAAAACATGAATCTATTGACAATTATCTTTGAAATTGGATTAGCATGAACATTACCCCATCAAAAACAAGTTTATAAGTCCAAAAACATCTTAGGGTAATGTTCCTAGTCCAATTCTAGCCAAAAAAGTCGAATATATGTTGTCTGGGGGTCCAACTCGTTGAATGCACGAACAAACTCGGCGAGTCCACCAGTGGGTTTTTGAGCATTCTAACAAGCCTAGGCTCTGATACTGTCACACCCCCAAACCATAATGGCGGAAACATTCGGGGGTGGATGACTTCACATAGTATCACAACCATTGAGTATTGTAAAGAAAGTAACACAACCATCACATATATAATGAAAATGTATGTTGTTGCGTTATACATATTAGCAAAAGGATATTACAATAAGATGATAAATGTTCAATAATAAAACATCCTTAGTGTTCCCTTCTTCAAAAGCTGATGGTTACCTGTATTACTGATTCCCTGAGAAATACAAGTTGTTTCGAAAAAGTGTCAACAATTAAGTTGGTGAGTTCATAAGTGTTTTGCATTAAAAAGTATGTCCTTTTTGATAGTAACTCGACGAACGAGGTTTTCAGAAAATCCAATATTTTCTATAAATGATTTGAAAAGGGTTTCCCGTGTTGGAGTGCATTAGTGTTTTCTATGCTTGAATAATAGTGATAAAATTTGTGTTACCAATAAAATGGAAAACTGAAATGCATATATGAATCTCGTAAATCAAACTTGTTTTTATACTTTTATGTGAGTTTTATAACCATGCTATTGACACTGATGGCCTGTAACAACGTTCTTCAGGCGTTGGAACTATTATGACGTTTGTCACCCCAGGCCTGCCGGCCTAGCTGTAGCTAACAACTTAGGTGTGGGATTGTCAATCCCGTATAGATCTATACACAAGTACCACGCTCTCCCTCCAAGAGATTATGGTATATAATACAGGACTTGAAATGCATACATACGAGTACGTTGAAGTTTGAATGTCTCACATTACTTGGTATAAACAGATATACGATGATAAAGACTTTACTTCATTTGAAAGTATTTCATTTGTCAAGATGTATATGTAAAATGTATGAATAACTTGTTAGCTATGCTCGTTATAGCTTCTCAAAAGTATGTTTTCATTTAGTAAGAATAACTTGGTGATATAATAGCCCTCTAAGCATAAAGATGTTTATAAAAACGATACTTCGACTTATAATGTACTTGTATTCCCCCCCCCCCCCCCTTAAACATGAAAAGAATTGAAAAGTAGGGGTATGAACTCACCCGTTAAGTTTGAAGAGAGAGGCTAGGGTTGAGCAGAAACTTCGACCGCGGATGGTTGCGTCGTCGGGCTCTTCGGGAATCTCTGCAGCGTAGATCTTTCGTCGGGGGCTCGAGTGCGGAAACCAAGGTAAGAAAATGGTCTCTGGAGTTGGGAGAATGGCTGAGGAATTGTGAAGGTGTGCCAAAACTCGAAGCTCATGCCATCTATTTATAGTGCTGGAAGAGTGAGTACGCAGGGCGTAATTTTGGAGTACACTGGGCGTACTCACGTACGCGGCGCGTACGTCGTTACGCTGGGCGTAATATGGCGTCATGGCTTACGACTCCTGGCTAGCTAAGTGTAGCTTGGGCGGGCCGATGGGACTCGACTCTGGGTCTAGTACGCGGGGCGTACTCCCAGAGAACGCGGGGCGTAATCCGGCCTGTCCTCTTCTAAATTCCGTAACTTTCGCATACGAGCTCCGTTTTTCGTGTTCTTTATATCCACGCGTAGGTGAGATTATGCTCTACAACTTTCATTTATACTCCGTTGGCTAAATTTGACTTTAATTTTAATGATATATTTTTAATAGGCCGGGCCTCCTAAAGTTCGTTAGAAATTCATAGGTTCTTTATTCGACGTCGGTTTTCGTTTGTATTTTTATCGTTTTATTACCACTGAGGAGATCTTCAACTTCCGTTTAGGTGGCGATAGCTAAATAACACTCGATCTTAAATCCGAGTTTTTAGCTCTCTACTACTGTTGGGAAACTTTGAAAATCCGTAACTTCTTCATACGAGGTCCAATTTGGGCGATCTTTTTATGCACGCTCACCTTTCAACGAGATCTACGACTTTTGTTTAGATACTTAAGGCTAAAATGTATTTTATTGAGATTTTTCATTTTATGTCAAATAATTTTTTAACGTCGTGTCGTAAATATACGAGTGGTTATACTTTCTTCAATCTAACCCGGTTTTGAGCATTCTTTATGTTTTTGGAAACCTTGGCATGATATCAAATATTTGAGGCATCCCAACTTAGATACTTGAACACTTTATTTTCGAGGTTAATTTCGTTGTACTTCGCTTTCGAGTGTTACAATGCTTTTGGAAAATATAGGGTTGTCACATCATCCCCCTGTTAAGGGAATTTCGTCCCGAAATTTAATCTAAGATAGAGTTTACAGTTTTAGGAAAAAGATGCGGGTACTTTTGTTTCATCTGATCTTCGCGTTCCCAGGTGTATTCAGGTCCTCGCTTGGCGTTCCAGCGGACCTTCACAATGGGTATGCGGATTTGTTTAGTCCTTTTGATTTCCCGATCCATGATCTCTACTGGTTCCTCCACAAATTGGAGGTTTTCATTTATTGCAATTTCGTCTAGAGGGACGACAAGGGTCTCGTCGGATAAGCACTTCTTTAGATTTGATACGTGAAAGGTAGGGTGTACGTTGTGGAGTTCCTGAGGTAGTCTAAGTTTGTAGGCCACTGGACCGATTCTGGCAAGGATCTCGAATGGTCCGATGTATCTAGGGTTCAGTTTTCCACGTTTTCCAAAGCGTATTAAACCTTTCCAAGGCTAGACTTTGAGTAGGACATGGTCCCCAACTTGGAATTCCAAGGGTTTTCGTCTCTTATCTGCTTAACTCTTTTGTCTATCCCTTGACGCTTTTTGACGTTCTCGGATTTGAATAATCTTCTCCGTAGTCTCCCTTATGATTTCTGGTCCAGTGAGCGTGTTGTCAGTTGCTTGTCCTTTTGCTAGTTGCGTGTCCCCCACTTCGGCCCAGCACAAAGGTGACCTGCATTTGCGGCCATAGAGGGCTTCGAATGGGGCAGCCTTGAAACTGGTGTGGTAGCTATTGTTGTACGAGAACTCGACCAATGGTAGATGTGTGTCCCATGCTTTGCCAAAATCGATTACGCAAGCTCTCAGCATGTCTTCTAGGGTTTGTATAGTTCTCTCGCTCTGACCGTCGGTTTGTGGGTGATAAGCGGTACTCATGTCTAGTCTTGTCCCCAAAGCTTTTTGTAGCGACTGCCAGAACCTTGAGGTGAATCTACTATCTCGGTCCGAGATAATGGATATGGGCACACCATCCAGTCGTACAATTTCTCTGAGGTATGTCCTTGTTAACTTCTCCAATTTATCTGTCTCTTTGATTGGTAGGAAATGCGCTGACTTAGTTAACCTGTCGACAATTACCCAAATGGTGTCGAGTCCGCTTGTTGTCTTGGGTAATTTTGTTATGAAATCCATGGTTATCCGCTCCCACTTCCATTCGGGTATTTCTAGTTGTTGTAATAAACCCGAGGGCTTCTGGTATTCTACCTTGACTTTGGCACATGTCAGGCATTTGCTCACGTAGGTAGCAATTTCGGCTTTCATGTTTTGCCACCAGTACAACTTCTTGAGGTCGAGATACATCTTATCGGAGCCGGGAGGTATGGAGTATCGTGTTTTATGGGCTTCGTCCATAACGATTTCTCTGAATCCCGTTGCTCTTAGTCTCAAGGTTTTTGTCCATTCCCCTTAGGGCTTCTCCTATCACATTTTCGGATTTCAAGGCTTCTATTTGGGCTTCCTTGATTTGCGTGAACAGGTGTGAATCGATCGTCATAGTTAGGGACTTCACTCGGCGACCTGAGTACTCCTTCCGACTGAGTGCATCAGCCACTACATTAGCTTTTCCAGGGTGATATCGAATTTCGCACTCGTAATCACTTAGTAGTTCTACCCATCGTCTCTGTCTCATGTTGAGTTCCTTCTGATTGAGGATATGTTGGAGGCTTTTATGATCAGTGAAGATGGTACATTTTGTGCCGTAGAGATAGTGTCTCCATATCTTCAGAGCGAAGACGACTGCTCCTAGCTCAAGATGATGCGTTGTGTAGTTCGCTTCGTGCGTCTTTAGTTGCCTTGAGGCGTAGGCGATGACCTTCCCTCTTTGCATTAAGACACACCCAAGTCCTTGGTTTGATGCATCACAATAGACCACGAAGTCCTCTGTTCCCTCTGGCAAGGTTAGGATGGGCACACTACATAAGGCTCGCTTTAGTGTCTGAAATGCGCTATCTTGTTTTTCTCCCCAGTCGAAGGTCGCATTTTTCTGGGTTAGGGTGGTAAGTGGCTTGGCAATCCTTGAAAAGTTCGGTATGAATCTTCGGTAATACCCGACGAGTCCCAAAAATTGCCGGATTTCTGTAGGGGTTCTTGGAGTAGTCCAACTATCTATTGCCTTTATCTTGGAGGGGTCCACGTGTATTCCTTCTTTGCTTACAACATGTCCTAGGAAATCCACTTCCCGAATCCAAAATTCACATTTGGAAAATTTTGCGTAAAGTTTCTCTGCCCTTAATATTTCCAGTACTTGGCGGAGATGTTGTCTGTGTTCTTCCTGGCTTCTCGAGTAGATGAGTATATCATCTATGAATACGATAGCGAATTTATCCAGGAAGGGACGACATACTCGGTTCATCAAATCCATGAACATTGCTGGAGCATTCGTCAATCCGAAGGGCATTACTACAAATTCGTAGTGACCATAACGTGTTCGGAAAGCTGTTTTGGGGATGTCTCCCTCCAGCACTCGCAGTTGGTGATAACCAGATCTTAGATCGATCTTTGAGAAGTAGCTTGCTCCCTGTAGTTGGTCGAATAGATCGTCTATGCGCGGTAAGGGATATCGGTTCTTGATCGTGAGTTTGTTTAATTCCCGATAATCGATGCACATGCGAAAGGATCCGTCCTTCTTTTTCACGAATAGGACTGGAGCTCCCCATGGTGAGAAGCTCGGTCTGATGAATCCCTTGCTCAGCAGCTCGTTTAATTGACTGGATAGTTCCTGCATCTCGGCTGGGGCTAAACGGTAAGGTGACTTTGCTACAGTGGTAACTCCGGGGATTAAGTCGATTCTGAACTCGACTTGACGTTCCGGTGGGATTCCTGGAAGATCTTCTGGGAAAATATCCGGGAAGTTGCAGACTTCCGGAGTATCTTTAATGTTTTTCGATTCTCGTTTCTTGTCTACTACGTGGGCTAGAAAGGCATGATATTCCTTATGAAGGTACTTTTGTGCTTTAATACAGGAAATGATTTGTAAACTTGAACTAGGTTTGTCGCCATAAATGACAAGAGTTTCGCCGTTTGGCAGATTTAGGCGAATAGCCCTTTCGTGGCAAAGGATATCGGCATGGTGAAGACTCAACCAGTACATACCGATGATGACATCGAAACTTCTTATGGAAATGGGCATAAGATCGACTCGAAACAAACGCTTGTTTAAATTTAGTGTGCACCCTACGTACAAATTGTTTGCGTGTTCTGTTTTACCGTTTGCCATTTCTACAGTGAATATTTTATTGAGTGGTTGGGGTTTTTGATTAAGTAGGTGTTTGAATTTATGACTCACAAAACTTCTCTCCGCACCGCAGTCAAAAAGTATGCATGCATAAGTGTTGTTGAGTAGGAACGTACCCGTAACCACCGTGGGGTCCGCTATTACTTCTCTCTGTCCTACTGCCAGCACTCTCCCCATACCGCCAATATTCCTTTCCTTGGGACAATCCCTCCTGAAGTGTCCAGTCTCTCCGCACCCATAACCCGCCCGGCTTACTCCAGTGCCAGAAACTTGAGTGATTGGTCGTGTCGGTGCTTTACAGAAACGGGCTGTGTGCCCTTTCCGGTCACAGTTCTTGCAGTGCATCTCGCGACAAATACCATGGTGATGGTAGTTGCACTTGGTGCACTTGGGCAGATTCCCCGCATATGGTTTTGTTGGCGCAGAGGTAGCAGGAGTTGTGGTGGGGGTAGTAGCAGCATGAACCGCAACCATTTGCTTCTTTGAAGGTTCTTGTGAAGTTTGCCCCTTCCTTTTGTTCCAAAATTTCTTCTTGTTGTTGTTGTTGGCATTGATCTCATTATTGTTGTTCCCTTTGGTTGGTTCAGCCATGATAGCCGTGACTCCTTGACAGACACCATGATCAACAAGAGATTGCGCTAGTTCTTTGGTGCTGGCGAAGGTCAAGGGTCTAGAAGCTAGCACACTTCCTCGAAGTTGGGGTGATAGTCCCCAGATGTATCTCTCGACCTTTTGGCTTTCTAGGGTTAACATTCATGGGCAAAGTGTTATTAAGTCACTGAACCTGTTGGTGTAACCTGCTATATCCGAACCTACCATCGAGAGGTTCCACAGTTCCTGTTCCAGCTTCTGAATCTCGCCTCTTGGGCAGTATTCTCGAAGGAGCATTCTTTTCAGGTTTTCCCAACCCATGGAGTTTGCCACCACCAGGGTTAGTGTCTAGACGTGGCCGTTCCACCATGTCAGGGCGCATTCAGAGAAAGTAAAAGCGGCAAACTTTACTTTGCTTTCTTCAGGACATTCACAGATTTCGAATACAGCTTCTGTTTTCTCTATCCATTGAGATAGAGCCAATACTCCCCCAGTCCCGTAAAAGGGAATAGGTTTTCTGTTGGTGAAGTCTTTGTAAGTGCATACCCCTGAACGACTTTGACCTTGGCCATTTGTAAAACTATTTGTTCCTCCCCCCGATCCGTTGTTGCTCATTTGTGCCATTGCTGCAGTTACAGCAGCGGTTACAGCAGTCTGGAACATAACGGTGTCCATAATTGGAGGAGGTGGTGGAGGTGGTGTTGAAGTTGAGTTTCTGCGGGTTGATCTACGAGGAGGCATGTTCTGGTAGAGAAAAATAAGAATGAATACTATAAGTTTCTAATGTTTTGACAATCGTGCGTTAGTTGTATCTTGTAATTTGTTTCGACTTTAGTTTATGGTTTCAAGGTAGGCATAGAAATTTAAAACTCGTAATTTTTGAGAGGTAAGAAATACTTATACAATAGGGATATTCATACGTATAGGTCACACCTGAGGTGTGTTACATTACATGTTTTTGTTTGGAAAATTTGATCCTCCTAGAGATCTCCGATTACGGATACAATAGGGAAAACAAGGGAAATAAGGGAAAAACTTTTATCCGAAATCCTACTCTATAACAAAATTGTTGGGGCTCGAACAAGTTCTACTTGCGGCGTTTGGAGCTAGATTCGGCATCCGACCGTTTGACTCCCATCAGTCGCCTCTCAAGATCTGCTTGTTGTTCCTTCATCTCTCTTATATCTGCCAGAGCCGTTATCATTTGGTTCTGAAGTGTCCCCGTGTAGATTTGGGTATTCTCATGTAGTCCTTCCATACGGCGGATGTCAGCGGCGTTACCTTGGGTAGCAGCATTGACCTCGCGAACTCTGGCTGCTTGCCTGTCCGTCTCATAGTTCTGGGTAGCTATAGCGTTCACAATAACAGAAAGTGCTCGATCAGCTGAGCTTCCCCCACTGACATTGTAAAAATCTCGACACATGCCGAAAGGAGGGCGTACACCTTGCTGGCGGCTCCAGTAGTAGAGGTGACTTCCCCACATGGGAATGGGTCCCGGTTGATATGGTCTGATTTCGGGAGGATGAGGGATGGGAGGGTCGTACACTTCTGGCTTGGAGTCTGTCCCGCTAGAAATCTCCTCGATCTCTTCGTCGACTTCGAATTCCTCTCCGACTTCGACTTCGAATTCTCCCTCGATAACCCCTTCGGGTTCTTCCTCGACCTCTTCTTCGATTTCCTCTGGGTCTTCCTCCGGGTCTTCTTCTATCCAACCGCCGTTGCCTTGGTTTGGGTAGTAGGGATCTCCTGGTAAATGGAATCCGGCCATTTGTCTGTACTAGGATGGATGTATGAGAACTTTATAAGAAAAGAAAATTCTATTTAACGACTTACTATTTTTAACTATAATTTGTACAACTATTTTTAATAATACTCCTATAATATTTCAATTTGGCGAAACTAAATTAATTTGTATTTGGTAAGTTCTTGGCTTGTTGTCCACTATGACCATTCCTCGACGTACGTTGGTCAAATCCAGGATAAATATAGTTGATCAGGCTATATTTATTCTCGATCTGATTACATACCCCGATGCTCAATCGTAGTGTCGTAACTTGCCTTAATACTTTTTAGTAAAACTTGTTATGACATGAGATTAATGCATGCTTGTAAAAATGTATATCTTTAAGAGAAAGTATTTTGTTCATGAAAATGTTTCATCAGAGGTTTTTTTTTTTTTGGTCCCCTTTGCATTTATAGTTTGTATATCGTATGTGGTTCGATATACTTAGTTCACTATAAACAATGCTCTGATACCAATCTGTCACACCCCCAAACCAGAATGGCGGAAACATTCGGGGGTGGATGACTTCACGTAGTATCACAACCATTGAGTATTGTAAAGAAAGTAACACAACCATCACATATATAATGAAAATGTATGTTGTTGCGTTATACATATTAGCAAAAGGATATTACAATAAGATGATAAATGTTCAATAATAAAACATCCTTAGTGTTCCCTTCTTCAAAAGCTGATGGTTACCTGTATTACTGGTTCCCTGAGAAATACAAGTTGTTTCGAAAAAGTGTCAACAATTAAGTTGGTGAGTTCATAAGTGTTTTGCATTGAAAAGTATGTCCTTTTTGATAGTAACTCGACGAACGAGGTTTTCAGAAAATCCAATATTTTCTATAAATGATTTGAAAAGGGTTTCCCGTGTTGGAGTGCATTAGTGTTTTCCACGCTTGAATAATAGTGATAACATTTGTGTTACCAATAAAATGGAAAACTGAAATGCATATATGAATCTCGTAAATCAAACTTGTTTTTATACTTTTATGTGAGTTTTATAACCATGCTATTGACACTGATGGCCTGTAACAACGTTCTTCAGGCGTTGGAACTATTATGACGTTTGTCACCCCAGGCCCGCCGGCCTAGCTGTAGCTAACAGCTTAGGTGTGGGATTGTCAATCCCGTATAGATCTATACACAAGTATCACGCTCTCCCTCCAAGAGATTATGGTATATAATACAGGACTTGAAATGCATACATACGAGTACGTTGAAGTTTGAATGTCTCACATTACTTGGTATAAACAGATATACGATGATAAAGACTTTACTTCATTTGAATGTATTTCATTTGTCAAGATGTATATGTAAAATGTATGAATAACGTGTTAGCTATGCTCGTTATAGCTTCTCAAAAGTATGTTTTCATCTAGTAAGAATAACTTGGTGATATAATAGCCCTCTAAGCATAAAGATGTTTATAAAAACGATACTTCGACTTATAATGTACTTGTATTCCCCCCCCCCCCTTAAACATGAAAAGAATTGAAAAGTAGGGGTATGAACTCACCCGTTAAGTTTGAAGAGAGAGGCTAGGGTTGAGCAGAAACTTCGACCGTGGATGGTTGCGTCGTCGGGCTCTTCGGGAATCTCTGCAGCGTAGATCCTTCGTCGGGGGCTCGAGTGCGGAAACCAAGGTAAGAAAATGGTCTCTGGAGCTGGGAGAATGGCTGAGGAATTGTGAAGGTGTGCCAAAACTCGAAGCTCATGCCATCTATTTATAGTGCTGGAAGAGTGAGTACGCGGGGCGTAATTTTGGAGTACGCTGGGCGTACTCACGTACGCGGCGCGTACGTCGTTACGCTGGGCGTAATATGGCGTCATGGCTTACGACTCCTGGCTAGCTAAGTGTAGCTTGGGCGGGCCGATGGGACTCGACTCTGGGTCTAGTACGCGGGGTGTACTCCCAGAGAACGCGGGGCGTAATCCGGCCTGTCCTCTTCTAAATTCCGTAACTTTCGCGTACGAGCTCCGTTTTTCATGTTCTTTATATCCACGCGTAGGTGAGATTATGCTCTACAACTTTCATTTAGACTCCGTTGGCTAGTTTTGACTTTAATTTTAATGATATATTTTTAATAGGCCGGGCCTCCTAAATTTCGTTAGAAATTCATAGGTTCTTTATTCGACGTCAGTTTTCGTTTATCTTTTTAACGTTTTATTACCACTAAGGAGATCTTCAACTTCCGTTTAGGTGGCGATAGCTAAATAACACTCGATCTTAAATCCGAGTTTTTAGCTCTCTACTACTGTTGGGAAACTTTGAAAATCCGTAACTTCTTCATACGAGGTCCAATTTGGGCGATCTTTTTATGCACGCTCACCTTTCAACGAGATCTACGACTTTTGTTTAGATACTTAAGGCTAAAATGTATTTTATTGAGATTTTTCTTTTTATGTCAAATAATGTTTTAACGTCGTGTCGTAAATATACGAGTGGTTATACTTTCTTCAATCTAACCCGGTTTTGAGCGTTCTTTATGTTTTTGGAAACCTTGACATGATATCAAATATTTGAGGCATCCCAACTTAGATACTTGAACGCTTTATTTTCGAGGTTAATTTCGTTGTACTTAGCTTTCGAGTGTTACAATGCTTTTGGAAAATATAGGGTTGTCACAGATACCACTGTTGGGTTTTTGAGCATTCTAACACTCCTAAGTGTACATGCAACCCTAAATACCTTGGATCTATGTTTTCTCTATTATACATGCAAATAACATTGATTCATATGAATATATTGATGGGTTTTGGCCATATGAACATTGCTATGTGCACATGCAAACCCTAATGCTTGGATTTAGGTTTCTCTAATTAAACAAGCTTTGAATCCAAGACTTGTAATGACTAATTAGGTATAAGAACAATACAAAATCAGACCTAGAAGTTTACCTTTGAATCTCTTGTTTGATCTTGTTGTCTTGGAGCTCTAGAGTCATAATTTTCACTCCTCTAATGGCTTACAAACACCAACTAGCAAGGAGGATGATTTGAGAGAGAAAGGAGAGGGATTAGAAATCGGCCAGACTTTCTTTGCTTTAGCAGAGGTGCCGATTTCCCTTGCCCTAGGGGTCTATTTATACTTGTAAGGCTCTTAGGGTTTCACCCTTAAACCCTAGTTGTATAATCTTTCCTTAAAGCAATCCAAATCCTTTCCATGATAATGCCTTGGACGATTTGTGGCTTATCCCAAGCCCTAGAAATCGTCCAACCCTTATCTCTTAAGGATTTACAGCCCAAAGTGCAACTATCAAACAATTGACATTTTATACCCTCTTATTTAATTAATCTCTTTAAGTCACCAAATTAATACTAATTAATCTATGACTTATATTAATCAAATAACAATATTATTATTCCTTATATTATTCTCATAATATATTAATAATATCTATTCTCTCATAATAAATCATCCTATCAAGTTGCTATGGTGAAGGTATTCATCCTAACTAGCATAATAACATTGATTCATATGAATATATTGATGGGTTTTGGCCATATGAACATTGCTATGTGCACATGCAAACCCTAATGCTTGGATTTAGGTTTCTCTAATTAAACAAGCTTTGAATCCAAGACTTCTAATGACTAATTAGGTATAAGAACAATACAAAATCAGACCTAGAAGTTTACCTTTGAATCTCTTGTTTGATCTTGTTGTCTTGGAGCTCTAGAGTCATAATTTTCACTCCTCTAATGGCTTACAAACACCAACTAGCAAGGAGGATGATTTGAGAGAGAAAGGAGAGGGATTAGAAATCGGCCAGACTTTCTTTGCTTTAGCAGAGGTGCCGATTTCCCTTGCCCTAGGGGTCTATTTATACTTGTAAGGCTCTTAGGGTTTCACCCTTAAACCCTAGTTGTATAATCTTTCCTTAAAGCAATCCAAATCCTTTCCATGATAATGCCTTGGACGATTTGTGGCTTATCCCAAGCCCTAGAAATCGTCCAACCCTTATCTCTTAAGGATTTACAGCCCAAAGTGCAACTATCAAACAATTGACATTTTATACCCTCTTATTTAATTAATCTCTTTAAGTCACCAAATTAATACTAATTAATCTATGACTTATATTAATCAAATAACAATATTATTATTCCTTATATTATTCTCATAATATATTAATAATATCTATTCTCTCATAATAAATCATCCTATCAAGTTGCTATGGTGAAGGCAACCCAAAAGGACCATACACAATCGGGTCAAATACTTGCCTAATATAGTTGCAGCCTTAGACACTATTCCAACAGTCTCCCACTTGGATAAGTCTAGTAACTATATGCACAAGTACAATCCGATTCGCAATCGTAGATCTCAAAGACGCTGTCAAACTCTGATCTAATCAATCTTGTCCTTTAGATGAGGGATCGTACAGTCCTCTGTTAGATATCATGCTGACAATTCTATGGAATGATTAGTCAAGCATTTAGGTTTCTCGATCTCCGATTTATTTGACATAGAATTTAATCGAACACATCAATTCAGTTCTGACCGGGCCCAACACATAAGTCAAATCAAATCATTAAGCGGCCGAGATATCGCTTTTACCTTCTTAGGATAAAAGTTATAGATAAACTTCGACTTATATGCATTTACTTATTCATTAATCAACTATACTCAACAATGTGTTCTATAACATCGAGTTACCAATGCGTTTTCGCATTATCAATGTACAATCAATTAGCAAATAACAAACCATATATCTAGGTTTTAAGACTATATGATATTATTGTCTTGCGATCACCCTTTATATCATATTCCATAAGGTGATTCCAGCAAGCATGGGTTTGTTCCAATGCTCAAAACCAGTTCATAAGCACTCATGAACGTCGCAGTAATCTTTTGCTATGTCTAATACTAGTTAGACAATCTACGCACCAATTCACGACAATCTTCATTCGTATCTACTTCCAACATATGAACGATTATGGACAATTTTGAATAATTCGATTATTCTTAATAAACTCAATTATTCTGGAAGTCAAAACATGCAAAGAGAAAAAATAGTTAAATAATTAACATAAGACGGTAACATTACTCATAAATTAAACTCCTTTATTTAATCATCAAATGTTAATTACATTTATCTATTACACGTTTCTAATACTATCTAATCTATGCTAATATTATCCTTCAGCCCAATACTCCTAGCATGCTGCAAGTGCTTAACCCTACTCAGTCCCTTCGTAAGCGGATCTGCTAGGTTATCTTATGATGATATCCTCTTCACTACGAGTTGTCCTTCTTCTACACGATGTCTAATAAAGTGATTTTCTGTCGATGTGTCGAGATCTACCATGATCCCTTGGTTCCTTGGTTAAGGCAACCGCTCCTTCATTATCACAGAAAATCTCCATGGGCTCCTTTATGGCAGGTACAACTCCAAGATCACCAATGAAGTTCTTCAACCATATCGCCTCCTTCGATGCTTCTCTCGCTGCAATGTACTCTGATTTGCACGTTGAATCAGCTACGATTTCTTGCTTGGAACTTTTCCAAGTTACTACTCCTCCATTTAGGGTAAAGAACCAGCCCGACTGCGAACGGTAGTTGTCCCTATCGGTCTGAAAGTTGGCGTCACTATACCCTCACACCTTCAAGTCATCACTCCCTCCGAGGACTAAGAACCATTCCTTCGTCCTCCGAAGGTACTTAAGGATATTCTTCACCGCAATCCAATGGGCTCTGCCAGGGTTCCCTTGATATCTACTAACCTTGCTCAAAGCAAAGGCTACATCAGGGCCAGTACAAGTCATAGCGTACATGATTGAGCCAACTGCGGAAACGTACGGTACTCGGCTCATTTCTGCTATTTCAGCTTCGGTACTCAAACTTTGAGTCTTACTCAACTTGGCATTACTTTGTATCGGTAATTCTCCCTTCTTTGAATTTTCCATACTAAAACGTTTTAGTACCTTCTCTAAGTAAGTGTTCTGACTAAGTCTTATTAGTCTCTTACTTCTCTCTCTTACTATCCTTATTCCCAAATTGTAAGAAGTCTCTCCGAGGTCCTTCATAGCGAAGCACTTCCCGAGCCAGGACATAACCTCCTGCAAAGTCGGGATGTTGTTTCCTATGAGTAATATGTCATCGACATATAGAACGAGGAAGCCTACTATACTCCCACTGGCTTTGACATATACACACGATTCATCTTTGCTTCGTACAAATCCAAACTCTTTGACTTTCTCATCGAAGCAAAGATTCCATCTGTGAGACGCTTGCTTCAGTCCATAAATGGACTTCTCAAGCTTACACACTCTATTCGGATGCTTCGGATCCACAAACCTCTCTGGCTGAGCCATGTAAACATCCTCAGCCAACTTCCCGTTAAGGAAAGTGGTCTTGACATCCATTTGCCAAATCTCATAATCATGAAATGCGGCAATCGCTAGCATCACTCTAATAGATTTTATCTTTGCAACTGGTGAGAAGGTCTCGTCATAGTCAACTCCGGGAGTTTGAGTAAAGCCCTTCGCAACCAATCGCGCCTTATACGTGTGTACTTTTCCGTCCACGTCGGTCTTCTTCTTGAAGATCCATTTGCACCCAACGGTCTTACGTCCGGGCACATTATCAACCAAATTCCAAACTTGGTTATCATACATGGATTGGATCTCGCTATCCATTGCCTCTTTCCATTTCATAAACTCCGGGCCTGCCATGGCTTCCTTATAGCTATTAGGTTCATCAAGGTTTATTAGTGTACCATCACTAATATACGTGTCCCCTTCGGTAGTAATATGAAAACCATAAAACTGGGGTTGAACTCTAACTCTTTCGGAACGTCTAAGAGGTAAGGACTCGTCAAGCGGTTCAACCGGAGTTTCCTCCTCGGGTTGAGTGCCAGCGGTAGAGGTTCCTTCATCTATCGACTCTTGAATCTCTTCAAGCTCGATTTGCCTCCCACTGTCTCCTTGGCCTATGAGTTCTCGCTCTCGGAAAACTCCTCTCCTCGCAACAAAGACAACACTGTCCTTCGGTCTTAGAAGAGATATCCAAACGATTTCTGCAGGTAGCCGATGAAAATACATCGCTCACTACGAGGTTCGAGCTTGTCGTGAGTATCTCGTCTTACGAAAGCCTCGCAACCCCAAACCTTGATATGTGCTAACGAGGGAGCTTTCCCTGTCCACATCTCGTGAGGTGTTTTGGAAACCTTCTTAGTAGGGACTCGGTTAAGGATATGGGTGGCAGTCTCTAAGGCATACCCCCAAAAAGAGATTGATAGTGAAGCACGACTCATCATAGAGCGAACCATATCCAATAAGGTTCGATTACGCCTTTCTGCCACACCATTCAATTGTGGTGTCCTAGGTGGCGTCAATTGTGAAACTATTCCACACTCCTTGAGATAATCGTGGAATTCAAGACTTAGGTACTCTCCTCCTCGATCGGATCGAAGGATCTTGATTTTCCTGCCCAATTGATTCTCCACTTCATTCTTGAACTCTTTGAACTTTTCAAAAGTTTCTGACTTTTGCTTGATTAAATAGATATACCCATATCTACTATAGTCATCGGTAAAAGTCACGTAGAAGCAGTTCCCATCCTTCGTGGTTGATCTAAACGGTCCATATACATCGTTATGTATTAGGTCCAATAGACCCTCACCCCTTTCGCAAGAACCAGCGAAGGGTGACTTAGTCATCTTTCCAAGCAAACAAGACTCGCATGTGTCATCTTCCCTAAGGTCGAATGACTCCAACACTCCATTCTTTTGGAGTTTCGCTATGCGTTTCTTGTTGACATGTCCAAGACGACAATGCCACAAGGATGCTTTATCCATACTATTGGAAGAATCTATGTTCAAAACATCATTTCCTAAGTTATCAACAATCATAACAGTTTCATAAATTCCATTACACGGTATTGCTTCAAAATAAAAGACACCATTTAGATAAGCCAAAATAGAACCATTCTCATTATTAAAAGAAAATCTAAAACCTTGTCTAAACAAACCATGAAATGAAATGATGTTTCTAGCCATTTCTGGCGAATAGCAACAATTGTTCAAATCTAAACTTAAACCATTCCTAAGCACTAAAGAATACACTCCAATCTTGGTCACAAGCGACGATCTTCTGTTCCCCATGATTAGATTAATCCTTCCATGCTCCACATCCCTATTTCTTCTTAGTCCCTGCACATTAGAACAAATGTGGTAACCACAACTGGTATCAAGAACCCAAGAAATATCATGAGATGAATCGTTAGATTTAATTGTGTATATACCTGCGAAATACGGCTTGATCTTTCCTTCCTTGATGGCTTGCAGGTACTCTGGGCAGCTTCTCTTCCAATTTCCTATCTTCTGGCAGTGGTGGCACTCTGCCTCCTTTGGGTAAGGGCAGGGCTTAGCAGGATCAACTTTGGTCCCACTAGAAGAGACACCATCTCGTGCTTTAACCTTGCGATAGTTCTTAGATGAAGCCTTCCTCTTCTTTCCCTTTCCTTGTCCAATAGCCAAAACAGGAGCAGCGGGTGGATTGGGAGTTGGTGCAACAAACTTGTCCTTGAAGTTGCTCTCAGCGACCCTCAAGAGACCTTGGAGTTTTCTTAGGGTGACCTCCTCTTTGTTCATATGGTAGGTCATCCTAAATTGATTGTACCTTGGAGGCAAAGAGTGAAGCACCATGTCGATCGCCAAGTCTTCCCCAAAGTCAACATTCAACTTGCAAAGATGGTCGACATACCTTTGCATCTTTTGCAGGTGCACGGTAAGAGACTCTCCATGACCCATCTTAGCGGAAATCATGTTAGTGTAAATCTCATAACGCTCTTGTCTCGCGTTTTGGTGGTATCTCTCCAATAAGTCTTGATGCATCTCGTACGGGTACATGTCCTCATAGAACTTTTGGAATTCGGAGTTCATAGTGGCTATCATGATGTAATGAACCTTCATTGCATCACGCTCGTGAGTTTCAAAAGCGGTCATTTCAGCCGGAGTAGCGATTTCAGGGTTGATTTTCTCGAGGTTCTCATCGAGGACATACTCCTTATCCTCATAGCAAGCAATAGTGCGAATGTATCTTATCCATTCGCTAAAGTTTGTCCCATCGAAGGTGACCTTTTGACAAAGGCTCATCAATGTGAATGAACTAGCAGCAGCGATGTTCGCGTTCGACATCTACAAATAGAAAGGAAAAAGATAGATTAGAATATGAATCCCTAATTATCACCCAATAAGAAAATTAGGGCTAGGATCCAACAACAATATTCACATATTAGAAAATGGATGCCGTAATCTAACATGCAAACAATTTGAAGGTAAGTGAATGACAATTCACTAATTCTCCACCATAAAACCTAACTTTATGTTCTAAATGAATTTGAGAATTCCTAGGTTTAGATGAGATTCATTGAAACTTTTCAATGGCATGTTTAAATCTCGATATGCCCCTCTTGTTTGTGACTGGGATACCGAGGATCACAAAGCGGGTGTGAATTACCATGCAAATTCACATCGTGTCTTCATTGTAATGATCACCTATTTGATGTGCCGGTAAACCACACATGCTCCATCGAACTATGATAAGCAATGAATCACCCTTTGCCACCTTTGCTTAGAACCAATTAGTGTGTCAGTAAACTACATACGCTCCACTAACTTCTTAGCAAGAGTGCAAAGTGTAGTTACTTTGTATTTCATATTATACTTTTAATGAGAGGATGAGGTTTCCTTATCCTACCCGTTCGGCTAACGACCCTCCACCGATCAAGCAAGCGGTGGGTGTGAGTGTACACCCATTAAGCGCCATTTTATAGGCCGCAACCTTATACCCACCTTATAGATCGGCTTCGTGAATTTGGCCTACTAACGGTAAGACTAGCATTTTAGTTATATATATATATATATATATATATATATATATATATATATATATATTAATCTTGTAATATTATATTAGTATAGGGTTGTATTTTAAACTTGTAAAATTCTAGGGTTTGAAATTTAAATTTTCTAAATTAAAACTTTTAATCACAAAACATAAATTTCAAAACTTGAGGATAAGTTTTAAACATTTAAAACATGGAGGATCAAATAACAAATAATCTTAATTAACAATTAATTCCATAATTATCCATATTTGATTTATTTAAAGATTTCTTGCAAGATAATTACCAATTTAATCAAAATAATTAATTGATTATCACATAAGGAAATTAAATATTTTATTAATTGATAAATATCTTAAATTAGATCAAGATTATAGTCATATATATGAAAAATCGGATTAGGGTTGATCTAATATGATAAAGGCAAGTTTCCATAAGATAAATATCAAAAAATCCCGAATCTGGCCCTTCCTGACGCTCGGACTCGCCGAGTGCACCATGGGACTTGCCGAGTCAGGCCAACTTGCTGAGTCCACAATGGGACTCGCCGAGTCCATGACTCAAAAACATAAAATTCGAATTTTTCAAGCAAGATTCAAACAAACAAGCAACAATTTAATAGAAACCAATCTAGGCTCTGATACCACTGATGGGTTTTGGCCATATAAACATTCCTACGTGCACATGCAAACCCTAATGCTTGGATTTAGGTTTCTCTAGTTAAACATGCTTTGGATCCAAGACTTCTAATGACTAATTAGGTATAAGAACAATACAAAATAAGATCTAGAAGTTTACCTTTGAATCTCTTGTTTGATCTTGTTGTCTTGGAGCTCTAGAGTGACAATTGTCACTCCTCTAATGGCTTACAAACACCAACTAGCAAGGAGGATGATTTGAGAGAGAGAGGAGAGGGATTAGAAATCGGCTAGGGTTTCTTTGCTTTAGCAGAGGTGCCGATTTCCCCTGCCCTAGGGGTCTATTTATACTTGTAAGGCTCTTAGGGTTTCACCCTTAAACCCTAGTTGGATAATCTTTCCTTAAAGCAATCCAAATCCTTTCCCTGATAATGCCTTGGACTATTTGTGGCTTATCCCAAGCCCTAGAAATCGTCCAACCCTTATCCCTTAAGGATTTATAGCCGAAAGTGCAACTATCAAACAATTGACAGTTTATACCCTCTTATTTAATTAATCTCTTTAAGTCACCAAATTAATACTAATTAATCTATGTCTTATATTAATCAAATAACAATATTAGTATTCCTTATATTATTCTCATAATATATTAATAATATCTATTCTCTCATAATAAATCATCCTATCAAGTTGCTATGGTGAAGGCAACCCAAAAGGACCATGCACAATCGGGTCAAATACTTGCCGAATATAGTTGCAGCCTTAGACACTATTCCAACATATATGGAGTTAGAATTACATACCTCTTTGATGTAGAGTGTCTTCATGAAGCTTGAGTTCCTAGTGCCCCAAGTATGACACCTCAAATGGTTCAGACAATACCAAATGCACATGAAATAACTTGAGAGAACATACACACTTCATTAAAACGGCTAGCCCTTAATTCTCACTCACAGTGGCCGATTTCTTGAGCGATGGAATTCTTTTATATGATGGCTATTAGGGTTACACCATGTAACTCATAACTTTACCCATTCGTTATTCTCCATGGATTTTAACCTCCATGGAGTATCCATGGGTCACCCTATGGACTTAGTCCAACATAAGGAATCATGGATCATAAGCCCACATATATAAGAATGAATGATTTACACAATCAACCCATATATTTAATTAGTCTCCTTTTGATCACTTAATTAATTACAAATTAATTCTTGATCAATACTAATTAAATAACCTTATTAGTATATTAGAACTTATAATATATTAACAAACCTTTAAGTGTTATTTCTCTCATTATAGTCTATCCAAATGCATGATGCCATGCAACCCAAATGGACCACGCCGGGTCGGGTCAAGTCTTACCAATTATAGTTATGGACTTAGACATTAATCCAACAAAATCTACATGGATAGGAACACATACACCATAAAATCTAAGTGTCATAAGATTTCTCTCCGCTTCATGAAAATGATTGTGAGGAAGCACTTTCACTAAGTAGATTTTAAAGAATTAGCAATTGTGATATTTGCATTCTCAAATTCGATTATGATTACGACATCCCTCTTCATAGTTCGAATCGTGAGAAATGGAAAAAGGTTTAAACGTTTGATACTTATTGTTGTAAGTTCTAAAATTGTTTAGACACACATATGAGCTATCTAAGGAAACGTGTATGAGTTTGAGAAGCCTAGATAAAGTCTTATTAAAACGTCTTGAATCAGAAATCTGAACTTTGGTAAGAAATTCAACTGAAGGGTTTTGAGCATTCTAACACTCCTAAGGTGTACATGCAACCCTAGAAACCTTGGATCAATGTTTTAATAAGATACACGCAAATTTGATTTTCAAGGTTCTTAACCTAACTAGCATAACATGGGGAACTTTGAAACATAAAAGCTAGTAGTAGAATATACCTTTCTTGTTGCTTGGATTCCTTGAGAACCTTGTGATCCTAGCAACTCAAGTGTGATGCCTCAAATGTTTTACACAACACCACAACACTTGGAATAACCTTGAGAGAAGTTCACTAACACTCAAAATCGGCTAGCCCTCTAGTTCTTTTTTAGTAGTGCCGATTTTGCTAGTCATGGAGCTTCTTATATAGTGTGCCACATGTAGGGTTACACCATGTAAACCCTAATGTGCATGGATTTTCATATTCCATGATCCATTGGTTCATAACCTCCATCGACTATCCATGAAGCACCTTATGGGTTTTAGCCCAACTTAATAAACCATGGATCATTAGCCCAATATATAAGAATGAATGATTTACACCATCAACCCCATATATTTAATTAGTCTCTTTTTGATCACTTAATTAATTCCAAATTAATTCTTTATCAATACAAATTAAATAATATTATTAATATATTAGAACTTATAATATATTAATAAACCATAAGTGTCCTTTCTCTCATTTAGTCTATCCAAGTGTTGCGATGCCATTCAACCCAAATGGACCATGCCAACCGGGTCAAGTACATCCTAGAAATAGCTATGAACTTAGACACCCAATCCAACAGTCTCCCACTTGGATAAGTCTAATAACTATATCTTTAAGAATAACTTTAGGAACCGATCAGCAATCGTAGCTTTTTCATGGTCTTGCGAAACTAAGATGATGATGATACGCTATTTAATATAAGTGATTATATAATCCTCTGTTCTAGATATCAGTCAGACAAATACATGGAACAATGTCTTACTTATTGTCCAACAGTTTGTTTCCCGATTTCTAATTTGTTTGACATAGAACTTAATTGAACACATTAAATTAGTTCTGACTGGGCCCGGTACATAGGTCAACACAAAATCATCGAGGGGACCAAATATCACTTCTAATCCAAGAAGGAACAGATAAACTTCGACTCATATGCTTGTTCTACTACTTGTTGAATCATACACAAAGTCATGTTTTATAACATCGAGTTACCAATGTGTTTTCGTACAATAAATGTATAACCAACTCATAGTCAACAACTCATATCTCTAGGTTTGAAGACTTATATGATATTACAGTCTCACGGTCACTCAAGATAAATTCCATGAAGTGATACAAGTGAACATGGGTTGAATCCAATACTTGGAACTTATGAGCACTCATGAGTGTTGTAGCAACTCTTGCTATGTCCAATACCTTAGACATATACAAGCCAACTCATGATAGTCTTGATTCATATCTACTTCCAACATATGATCGACTGTGGAGAATTTGAATAATATGATATACCACAACATAATTATCCTGGAAGTCAAAACATGCAAAATGAAATGATAGTAAATGATTGACAAAAGATAGCAAGACTTATAATTATAAATAAACAACAACTTTTATTTATCATCAAATGTCAATTACACTTTACACATTTTAAAAGCTATCTAATTTCTAAAACTAATATCATTCTTTAGCCCTATGCGCCCTGCATGCTGAAGATGCTTAACCCTACCCAATCCTTTCGTGAGGGGATCTGCTAGGTTCTCATCTGATGATACCCTCTTTGCCACGAGGAGTCCTTCTTCTATTCGATGTTTGATAAAATGGTATTTTATGTCGATGTGCCTGGATCTTCCGTGCTCCCTTGGTTCCTTGGCTAAGGCAACTGCACTTTCACTATCATAGAAAATCTCCATAGGATCCTTTATAGCTGGTACAACTCCAAGGTCTCCAATGAAGTTTTTTAGCCATATAGCCTCCTTTGCTGCCTTGATTGCCGCTATATACTATGATTTGCAAGTTGAATCAGCCACTGTCTCCGGCTTGGAATGTTTCAAAGTAACTAATCCTCCATTTAAGGTAAAGACCCAGTCCGATTGAGAGCGAAAATTATCCCTATTATTCTGGAAGCTAGACTCACTATACCCTACTACTCTCAAGTCATCATTCCCACCGAGGGTAAGGACCCAGTCCTGCGCAGGTACTTAAGAATGATCTTTACCGCAATCTAGTGAGCCTTGCCAGGGTTCCCCTGATATCTGCTACACGACCTAAACGAGAATCGATGATCTCGTTAAAAGTAGCGTAATGTGAAAAAGATGGGCGAAAACGGATGTTGGATGAAGAAGTTATGAGGATTTAACAGACCAATCCTGTCCCGGCCCGTTAATAAGATAAAATTTAAAATCCAGTCAAAATTAGCCGATGGAGTCTAAACGAAAGCTGTAGAGTACGTTCCCACCTTCGCGTGGATATAAAGAACGTTAAAAACGGAGCTCGTATGTGGAAGATACGAATTTTTGAAGTTAGGACTCGAAAAAGATGTATGTCCCACGTCCGAAGTCTATACACCCCGCGTACCCTCCGGTCTTATCCCTTCCGAATGCGAGACAGCTGGAGTCCATCTGGCCGCCTTATCCAAGCCACTACGCCCAGCGTACCGAGGCCTCGCAGGCTATAAAAGGGTCCGAAGGTAGCCTCCATCTTCACACCAAAACCCTTTCTCTCTCTAACTTCTTTCTCTCTCTAACTTCCCAAACCACCCTAAGCCCTAGATAAGTCCCCTTGCACCCTAGGGAAGCCCCGAGGTTCCCGGAGTCCCGAGAAAAAGGAGTCTTTCGGTTTCGAAATGCTGCTCCAATTAAGTTCCGGTTTTCGATAAAATTCGCTGTAAGTGTGCTACGCTTACGCAATTTTTTATATAGCTTTCAAATAATTATAGGAATGTTATTAGGTCCTTAAAATAATTATTTGGACTATTATTATGAGTTATATTGAGTGTTATTAATGCTTATATAATAATAATAATAGTCAGACAATTAATTTGTCGCGGTTATCGTTAACCTAAACCCTAGTGGTAACGATACTAGGTTTTATCGAAGGAATATCGTTTTGAGAGTATCGAAGCGCTGTCCGAGTGCTGAGTCACCACCTTTCAGGTGAGTGCATAGTTACTTTCAGCTTACACATAGATATGAAATATTTTATATAAATTACGTGCTATGTGTGCATATTATCTGAATACTTGCTATCTATGCTGGATGAACATTGTTATACATGTTTTCAATGATTTAAACTGTATATGTATTTTATATCTACGAAAATGTTGGGGTAAAACATGGATAGATGTAATAGGTGATGTGTGATAAAATGATGAGAGGCCTCAATGTTGATGTTGTTGATTCTGTCATCTAGTGGAGTATGGATGACAACCACAGACTCTTCTAGACAGTCCAGTGGAACACTAGCAGGCTCGCAACCTGTAGGTGTTTGTGAACGATGTGTTCACCGGTGTACTCCATCCCCCACATGGTTGCCTTTAGGACATTTATTGTTAAGGAATCCCCTTAGCAGTAGTGTCCGTCCCGATGATGATCCTTAGGCTAGGTCCCTTATGATAGGTGTTTAGGGACGTAAAGTGAGAATAACGGGAACGGGTAATCGGGTTATTGTTGATTGATGAAATTAATAAACTTTTTTATTGTGGGGTTGAAAACCCTATGTGCTCACCAGGCTCCCAAGCCTGACCCACTCAGTTTTATGTATTACAGATGGTGGCGCTTGAGCATAGATATGATGTTTGGACGAGGGATTACGGATATAGGCCTGTAGATATGAAATAATGTAGTAAGGCTTATATTGTACTGTTTATGCATTTGATCTGTACGAACATGAAATCACAAGTCTTTTTATGAAATACATTTCTATGGAAATGCGTTTGATAAATCTTTATCCTATTTTGTTTTGGGACAAATTCCACAACACTTTTATTTAAAATGTTACTCTGATTTTTAAACAAAGCATAAACAAACCGGGCTTTTCTGGCTGTGATTTTGGGGATGTCACAGTTGGTATCAGAGCATTAGTTTAAGTGAACTAGGAATTCGTAGGATTTCTAGACTTAAACTTAGAATGCTAAGCGATGATTGTGAGGTGTGAGCACTAGCTTATTTTAGGAATTGTGCCTAAAATGCTTTTATGTGCTAAATGCTTTGTGCATGATATACTGTTATTTGTTCGGATCTATGGTCTGTTGCCGACCGGATCTGGAAACCTTATGTGTTTAGGATTCTAAACGTACGACTACGATATTAGAACTAGCATGTAAACATTTCCAAGTGATAAGGACGATTTAAACGTCTATCCTAAATAAAGATCTAAATCCACCTTATTCGGTGTATAGATAAAGATGACAAGGACCCGTAGCGGAAACGTGAATGCAAATGGGGACAGAAACCAACCCCCAGTGATTAAGAAAATACCGGTTGTGGAAGCCGCTGCTGAGCCAATAACGATGGCCGGAGTACAAGCGATGATCCAGGCGATGTTGGATCGTCAAATGGAGGAAACCAGACGTTTGCTCCAGCTAAATCGAGAGGAAGAGACTATTCAGATCGACCAGCCCGAGTTGAACGAAGGGCAGACTGAGGACAGAAACTGCAGTGGGACTGTTGGTCAAGCCAACCCACCGATAGTTAGGCAAAACTGCCAAGATGGAGAAAATGACGGACGTGGATGCAAATACAAGGATTTCATGGTGTCCAAACCATCGAGTCTATCTGGAAGCTCGACTCCGGTGGAAGTCATGAACTGGATCTATGAGATGGAGACGATGTTTGAGAGTTGCGAGTGTAGCAATAGGCAGAAGACCGCTCTCGTGGTTCCTCTATTGAAATCTGGAGTACTAAGCTGGTGGAAGCTACTAGCTGATTCAATGCCCAAAGGTGAAGCAAGCAAGATGTCGTGGGAGGATTTTCTAGTACAGTTAAAGATGCAATACTGCTCTGAGAAGGATCTTCTGGAGATCAACAACGAGTTCCAGAATCTGAAGAAGGGAAGAATGAGCGTTACTGAATACGCTGCAAGATTTACTAAGAAAATGAAGCTTGTTCCTCACCTCGTTCCAACGGAACTCTCCAAGGTTAACAAATTTGCCCTCGGATTACCAGCGGACTTCGGTCCAATGGTCAAGCAAACTACCACTCCGAAAGCCGCCATCTGGGCTGCTAAGAATGTGGAGACCCAGATATGAGAGAAGGGTCTGGAGAGAGTGGAGGTGGGAAAGAAAAGGAAATTTCACGGATCCTCGAGGTCCGGTAAGAAGGGTAGATTCTCAAAGTCTGGTTTGAGAGGAGGAGGATCAGAAGCAAAGTGGTGTGACAAGTGCAAGAAGAAGCACTCTGGAAAGTGTGACGGAGGGGTCACTTGTTTCAAATGCAGAAAGCCTGGGCACTACGCCAACGAATGCACATTCAATAAGAAAGTCTGTTACGAATGCAATGCGGAGGGGCACATTTCAAAGGATTTCCCAGAGAAGAAAGATGCGGGAAGACCCAACATACCACCAAAGCCGAAGGCGAGAGCTTTCCAGATGACGCTCGAGGCTACGAAGGAGGCAACAGACGTCGGTTCAGGTACCTTTCTTGTAAATGGTTTGCCTACAAATATACTATTTGATTCCGGAGCCAACTACTCCTTTGTGTCGCATAAATTTGGTGGGAAGTTAGCATTGCCTGTAGAAAAACTAGATATTGCCCTGATTGTAGAAGTTGCCAGTGGCAACTTCGTACCTGTTAGTAATCATATTAGGAACATCGTCATCGACCTAAACAGAAACGAATTCCACGAAGAGCTATTACCCATAGAGTTAAACGGTTTCGACATCGTTTTGGGTATGGATTGGCTTAGCGCCAACGATGCTGAGATTCAGTGCCGAAATAAAATAGTAAGGGTAAACCCACCCAGAAAGGAATCATTTATGGTGTATTGGGACAAACGCAGAGTGAATTCTGGAATCATCTCCCTGATGAAAGCCAGGAAATTTTTGTCCAAAGGATGTGCATCGTACTTGGCATTCGTAATCGATGCTAAGAAGGAGAAGAAAGAGGTGCAGAATATACCGGTTGTGTCTGATTATCCGGAAGTCTTTCCCGAAGATCTTCCCGGATTACCACCTGAGAGGAAAGTGGAGTTTCATATCGACTTGTTACCAAGAACAACACCGATAACAAAAGCACCTTACCGATTAGCACCAACGGAGATGAAGGAGCTCATGATGCAACTCCAGGAGCTGTTGGACAATGGTTTCATTCAACCTAGTTCATCACGCTGGGGAGCTCCGGTGTTAATCATGAAAAAGAAGAACGGAAGCGTGAGGATGTGCATAAATTACCGAGAGCTGAATAAGGAAACGGTGAAGAACAATTATCGATTACCGAGGATTGATGGCCTATTCGATCGGCTGCAAGGTTCGAGCTACTTCTCAAAGATCGATCTTAGGTCAGGATATCATCAGCTGAAGGTGAGAGAGCAGGATATTGAAAAGACAGCATTCAGAACTCGATATGGACACTACGAGTTCTTGGTTATGTCATTTGGACAAACCAATGCTCCTGCAGCATTCATGGATTTGATGAACAGGGTTTGTAAACCATTCCTCGATAAATCCGTGATAGTGTTCATCGACGACATTCTCATCTACTCGAAAAGCCAGGAGGAGCATGGCAAGCATCTACGGGAAGTATTAGAAGTACTGAAGAAGGAGAAGCTTTACGCTAAGTTCTCCAAATGCGACTTCTGGAAACGAGAAGTCCAATTCTTGGTCATTTGGTTAACCAAGACGGGATAATGGTTGACGCCGCAAAAATTGAAGCTGTAACGAAGTGGGAACGTCCAAAGAGTCCCATGGAGATTCGAAACTTTCTAGGATTAGCCGGATATTATCGACGATTTATCCAAGGCTTTTCTTCGATAGTTGCTCCATTAACAGCTTTAACCCATAAAGGAGCTACGTATAGATGGAATGAGAAGCACGAGGAAGCATTTGAGAAGCTGAAGAAGAAGTTATGCGAAGCACCGATTCTTTCTCTACCCGATGGAGTCGAAGATTTCGTGGTTTATAGTGACGCTTCTGGAGTCGGGTTGGGTTGTGTTCTGACCCAAAGAGAAAAGGTGATAGCATACGCATCTTAACAATTGAAAGAGCACGAAAAGAACTACCCCACTCACGATTTGGAGTTGGCACCAATAGTTTTTGCTATAAAGATATGGAGGCATTACCTCTACGGAACGAAGTGCAAGTTGTTCACTGATCATAACAGTCTCTAGTATCTCTTTAATCAGAAAGAATTGAACATGAGGCAACGACGCTGGCTAGAACTACTCAAGGACTACGACTGTGAGATACTTTACCACCCAGGTAAAGCAAATATTGTTGCTGATGCTCTCAGTCGGAAAGTCAATCTTGAAAGGAAAAGGCTAAGAGCGTTAAGAATTGAAGTCGTCTCGCCGATTGTGGAAAGTATCAGGAAAGCTCAAAAAGAAGCTTTAGAGAAGAATGACCGAAAGGAAGAACGTTTGGGAAGAACGTTAGTGTTCGGTACAAACAGTCGAGGACTGAAGGTATTCCAAGATCGAATTTGGGTACCTAGGACGGGAGGAATAAGAGACCTTCTGATGGAAGAAGCACACAAGACCATGTACTCAATTCATCCCGGTAGCACTAAAATGTATAGGGACCTAAAACCCTACTACTGGTGGCCGACAATGAAGATCGATGTTGCCAAGTATGTGGCCGAGTATGTGACATGTGCGAGGGTTAAGGCACAACATCATAAACTGTATGGGAGTTTAGAACCTTTACCTGTACCCATGGGTAAATGGGAAGACATCACCATGGATTTTGTGACTAAACTGCCCAGGACGAAGAACGGGCACGACATGATTTGGATAGTTGTGGATCGTTTCACCAAGAGTGCACACTTCATAGCATCCAACGACAAGTGGTCTATGGATAAGCTCGAAAATGCTTACGTGAAAGAGATAGTAAGACTTCACGGTGTTCCTCTTACAATTGTATCAGATCATGATAGTCGTTTCACGTCGAGGTTTTGGAGGAGTCTACAAGAGGAGTTGGGTACAAAGTTATGTTTGAGTACTGCTTACCATCCGCAAACTGATGGTCAGAGCGAAAGAACGATTCAGACACTGGAAGATATGTTGAGAGCATGTACCCTCGAGTTCCAAGGGAATTGGGACGAGCACTTATCTCTGGTAGAATTTTCGTACAACAACAGTTTCCACTCGAGCATCAAGATGGCACCCTACCAAGATTTGTATGGACAGAAGTGTCGTATGCCGTCTTGTTGGTTTGAAGCCGGAGAGAAGCAGTTTATGGGCCCCGAGATAGTCCATGAGACTGCTGAGAAGTTGAAAGTGATTAGGGAAAGAATGTTAGCAGCTGAGGATCACCAGAAGAGCTATGCTGACAAGAAAAGACGATCGATGACCTTCGAAGTTGGGGATTCGGTTTTTCTTAAAGTCTCACCGTGGAAGGGACTTATAAGATTCGGGAAACGAGGAAAGTTGAGTCCAAAGTTTATTGGACCGTACAAAGTTCTTCAGAAGATTGGAAACCAAGCTTACAAGCTGGAGTTGCCCGAAGAACTCAATGGTATTCATAACACCTTCCATGTGTGTTATTTGAGGAAATTCACGGGAGATGTTCCCGACATAATTCCAATCTCAGAGTTAAGGATGGATGAGAATAAGAGGTTGATCGAAGAGCCCGAGGCAATTGTTGACCGTAAGACTAAGAAGTTACGACACAATATGGTCGACTTAGTACTAGTCCGATGGAAACATTCGAATGGGCCGAATCTCACTTGGGAAACAGAGGATGACATGATGAGTCGGTATCCACATCTGTTTGCTGATGCGTGATTCCGGGACGGAACCATCCTAAGGGGGGAGAATTGTAACGCCCGGGTTTCAGGGCTAAGCATTTTTGTCAATTTAATAGTCTAGGTCAACTATTGTAACTCTTTTTGGAAGTAATAAAGATGAAATATTTGAGTATTATGTGAATTATGTGTGTTTATGTGTTTATTATTTAATTATAAATGTATAATTAATAAAGAATAAAAATAAACGTCAAATTTAAAATGTGAGATAAGCCCGATATCTCTACATAAAGTTGTAGAATATGTATCAAGGTTTCCGTACATATAAGGAACGCCGAAATCCGAGTTATAACGAAGAAGTTATGACCCGTCGAAGTTTCGCGACAGAACCGGCACGATACCAGGAATCGTAAATAGTGAATTTATGATAGAGCGAGATTTAGCCTTAGCGATCTAAACGAAAGTCGTAGAATATGTTAAACTAAGAACATCGATAAAAAGAACCCCCAAATCTGACTTCGTATGAAGAAGTTATGATTTTTCGAAGTTTCGGAATAACAGTGTACAGCCCGAAATTCGAATATTAGATTGAGCGGTTTTTAGCCAAAACAACCTAAAAGAGAATCGAAGATCTCGTTAAAATTAGCGTAACGATAAAAAGATGGGCAAAAATGGATGTCGGATGAAGAAGTTATGAGGATTTAACGGACCAACCTGGTCCCGGCCCGTTAATAATATAAAATTTAAAATCGAGTCAAAATTAGCTAACGGAGTCTAAACGAAAGTTGTAGAGTACGTTCCCACCTTCGCGTGGATATAAAGAACATCAAAAACGGAGCTTGTATGTGGAAGATACGAATTTTTGAAGTTAGGACTCGACATGCAAAACCTGGTGCGAGACTGATGACGTGGCACGATCCCAGCCGTCGCTTGCGGCCACGGTCCTCGCTTCGGATGATGAAACCTGCCCTCACTGTACGCCCCACGTCCGAAGTCTATACGCCCCGCGTACCCTCCGGTCTTATCCCTTCCGAATGCGAGATAGTTGGAGTCCATCTGGCAGCCTTATCTGAGCCACTACGTCCAACGTAGGTCTGAGGTACGCCCAGCGTACTGAGGCCTCGCAGGCTATAAAAGGGTCCGAAGGCAACCTCCATTTTCACACCAAAACCCTTTCTCTCTCTAACTTCTTTCTCTCTCTAGCTTCCCAAACCACCCCTAAGCCCTAGATAAATCCCCTAGCACCGTAGGGAAGTCCCGAGGCTCCCGGAGTCCCGAGAAAAAGGAGTCTCTCGGTTTCGAAACGCTGCTCCATTTAAGTTCCGGTTTTCGATAAAATTCGCTGTAAGTGTGCTACGCTTACGCAATTTTTTACTTAGCTTTCAAATAATTATAGGAATGTTATTAGGTCCTTAAAATAATTATTTGGGCTATTATTATGAGTTATATTTAGTGTTATTAACGCTTATATAATAATAATAATAATCAGACAATTAATTTGTTGCGGTTATCGTTAGACTAAACCATAGTGGTATCAATACTAGGTTTTATCGAAAGAATATCGTTTTGAGAGTATCGAAGCGCCGTCCGAGTGCTGAGTCACCACCTTTCAGGTGAGTGCATAGTTACTTTCAGCTTACACATAGATATGATGTATTTTATATAAAGTACGTGCTATGTGTGCATATTATCTGAATACTTCCTATCTATGCTGGATGAACATTGTTATACATGTTTTCAATGATTTAAACTGTCTATGTATTTTATATCTACGAAAATGTTGGGGTAAAACATGGGTAGATGTAATAGGTGATGTGTGATAAAATGATGAGAGGCCTCGATGTTGATGTTGTTGATTCTGTCATCTAGCGGAGTATGGATGACGACCACGGACTCTTCTAGACAGTCTAGTGGAACACTAGCAGCTCGCAACCTGTAGGTGTTTGTGAACGATGTGTTCACCAGTGTACTCCATCCCCCACATGGTTGCCTTTAGGACATTTATTGTTAAGGGATCCCCTTAGCAGTAGCGTCCGTACCCATGATGATCCTTAGGCTAGGTCCTTTATGATAGGTGTTTGGGGACGTAAAGTGAGGATAACGGGAACGGGTAATCGGGTTATTGTTGATTGATGAAATTAATAAACGTGTTTATTGTGGGTTGAAAACCCTATGTGCTCACCAGGCTCCCAAGCCTGACCCACTCAGTTTTATGTATTATAGGTAGTGGCGCTTGAGCATAGATATGATGTTTGGACGAGGGATTACGGATATAGGCCTGTAGATATGAAATAATGTAGTAAGGCTTATATTGTATTGTTTAAGCTTTTGATCTGCCGTAATTTTGGGGATGTCACAACCTATGTGCTGGGATGAAGTGGGCGACACGCAACTAGATAATGGACAAGTACCTGACAACACTCTCACCGTCCCGTAAATCATAGTAGAAACGAACAAGAGGATTGTCCAAATCCGGGAATGACTAAAACCTTCAAGAGACAGACAAAAGAGTTATACCGACAAAAGACGAAAGCCCTTGGAATTTCAGGTTGGGGACCGAGTGCTATTGAAGGTCTCACCCTGGAATGGATTAATACGTTTTGGTAAACATGGTAAACTAAATCCAAGGTATATCGGACCATTCGAGATCCTTGCCACGATCAGCCCGGTAGCATACAAGCTTCGATTACCACAAGAACTCAATAACATACATTATACCTTTCATGTGTCAAACTTAAAGAAGTGCTTGTCCGATGAGACCCTCATCGTCCCTCTTGACGAAATCGAAATCAACGAGAGTTTCAATTTGTAGAGGAACCAGTAGAAATCATGGATAGGGAAATTAAAAGAACAACACAAAGTCGCATACCCATTGTTAAGGTTCGCTGGAATGCAAAGCGAGGACCTGAGTACACCTGGGAGCGTGAAGATCAGATGAAATTAAAATACCCGCATCTTTTACCTAGTCCATAAATACTTATCTTAGAATAAATTCCGGGCAAAAAATTCTCTCTAACGGGGGGATGATGTGATAACCCTATATTTCAAGTCAACGTAATGACCAAAGTCAAGTATTGTAATCTATTCTGAATTAATAAATAAATAAAACTAGCATAAAAAATGAAATGTTCAAAAGTCTCAATTGGGATACATAAAGTAATAGATATCATAACAAAATTTTCAAAAATGTAAAGAACACAAAAATCCGAGTTTTAACGAAGAAGTTATGACCAATCGAAAATCCGCAACAAAACCGGTAAAACACTATTAAAGCTGTTGGGTCAAAATATGGTTTATACTTTGCTTTTCTAGGCAATTGTATTTTTCTGTAATATTTTTGGAGTTTACGTTCATGTTTACGGTTGAGTTTACGGCCGTAAACACCTTACGGCCGTAAACCCATTTACGGCCCATGTTATCCGGCCCATGTTCTCCAAGTATATATATAGGTGTTAGGGCCCAGGAGTAGAGATTGATGAACACGAAGAGAGTTTACGGCCATAGAGAGAGAAGAACTATTGTGTGTTAGTGTGTGTGTGTGTGAATCTCTTGTATCCGGATCATAATTCATATCAATACATACGAGATTCATCATCTTCTTCTTCTCCTTCTCTTCTATTTGATCTGACATCATCTGTTTGATTGGGATTCCGCACCATCAAACAGATCTAATTGACACACAGGCATTTTAGGGACTTACAATTGGTATCAGAGCAAAGTTTTATCAGTCAATTTTGTCAGATTTGGGGCATTATTTGATCTTATTTTCGAAATATTCTTGCGTTTTTGAATAGATCTCTGAAAAATAACGGGGTTTGTTCTTCGTGTTTTTAATAAAAAGGGGTTTTTGATCGAGTTTTGGAGCAAAAAGGAATGAAGAACATCGTTTTTTGAAGGGTTTACGGCCATTGAAGGGTTCTCGGCCGTAAACAGCTTGCGGCTAGGGTTTCTTTGCGGCCGACGGCTAGGGTTTCGGAGTTTGCGGCTCGGAGTTTGCGGCCCGAGGTTCACGGTCTGAGCTTGCGGCCTCGAAGTTTGCGGTCGAGCAGTCTCGGTCCTCGTCCTCGCTTCCAGGGAGCTTCGCAGTAGCACCAGCCTTCGCAGTAGCAACACCCTTTGCATATAAAAAACTAGCAAGCGAAGGTGGAGGTGCCGTGGATCGAACCCTGGTCTCCTCCCTACTAGTCCACACGTTTCACCAAGTCTTCTACGCTACATCTTGGTTTATCTTTTCGCAGCAAGTTTCGCCAATTTGACACTTTTAACACAAAAACTAAATTTCTTTTATTTTTAAATTCCTTTTTCATTCAAAATATAAAAAAAAAATTAAAAAAAATAAATAAATAAAATAAATAATAATAAATAAATAAATAAATAATAAATTAAATTAAAATTAATAAATAAAATTATATTTTAATTTTTGACTTTTATTTTCTAACTTTTGACCTTAGATTTTGACTTTGACTTCCAAGTTTGACCTTTGACTTTAAACTTTAACTTTTTCATTTAACTTTTAAATTTTCAAATTTAACTTTTCGTTTGACTTTCAAGTTTGACTTTTGAGTTTAATTTTTTAAATTTGACTTTTAAGGTTGACTTTTATAATCAAAGGGTTTGACTTTTAAGATTGATTTTGGCTTCTATTTGTGCTTTTTAATTGATTTTAAGGTCTACGAGGGAATGGAAAACATGAAAGAGATTCGTTAGGAGATGTTAAGACAAAACTTCAACATGTTCGATTATATCACTGAAGAAACCCTTGAAACTCACTTGCATCGATTTACTACACTTACTACCGAGATGAATATAGCTGGGATCTTCTTGTCTAAGTTTGAGATAAACAAAAAGCTACTGAATTCACTTCCGAAATCGTGGGATATGAATGTGGTTATCATCAAGAAGACAAAAGATCTCAATCATCTTAGTCTTGCTGATGTAATTCAAGAACTTGATGCTTTGAAGTGTAGAGAAACAATGAGTTCTAAAAACATTTCGGTCATTGAAGTTACATGTACTCCAGCTTGTGAAGCCACGATTAAATTTCTTGGGGAACAAATTGATTTATTTATAAGAGAAGTTGAGGACCTTAGATATGAAGGATATCAACTCACGAAAGGACAGAAACCCCTGAAGGCTGAATTAGAAGCAAAAACCAAGGACTTTAGGAAACTTCAGGAAGAGTATAGCAACAAGTGTGAAAATTATGACTATATTAAGAGACAACTTGCTGCTGTCACTGAAGAACTTGACGCTCTAAAAATTAAGTGTGGAAAAACTGATGTCAGTTTCAAAAATTATACTGCGTCAAGTCAGACAGTCGAGTCCTTATATGAAACCCAATTAAAATTCAAAGAAAATCAAAACATGGGTCTAGGGTATGATAATGTACCTCCTGCTTATAATCATAACTACACATCCATCCCTATGACACAGGACGAAATTGACAAGGAGCCACATCTTCGATATGGCAAACGAGTTGGATTTGTGTCAGGAGGAGTTATTAATATTGAAGATACTAATGTTGCTACTTCATGTGCAGGTAAAGTAGCAGAAGATGAGAACAAGGAGAACACTACTAAACAAAACGATGACTCCTTGAACTCAGAATATGTTGCTTCGAATTCTGTTACTCCTAACAAACATGCCGTTAAGAAATATAGGCCACCAATTCCAGCGAAACAGAGTGCCTCCTGCAAGTGTGCATGTGGGAACAACAAGAGACAAGGCAAGGAAACGCCACCAGGGGCAGGAAGAAATAACTTCACAGTAAAGAAAAAGACTTGTTTTCACTGTGGAACACCTGGACACATTGCCAGAAGTTGTCCTAATCGTGCATATGTTCCCTACTACGCACAAGGATGGCAGAATGCAGCAAGTGGGAGATTTTCAAAAGGAACTCACTCAAGGTCACGTTCAGATTATGGTGACTGGAATGCGCAGAAGGCCAAAAATCAAACCAACAAGGCCAAGAATCAAACCCAGAAGGCCAAGAATCCGAATGCCAAGGGCAAGAAGGGAGTGTCGGCCAAGAAGCCCAATCCAAGAGATACTCCTGTGAAACAAAGAACGGCTAAGTCAAAGTCATCTCAACGGCCGACATCAAGATCAAAAGCAAGTACTGAGCCACCCATCAGATCGAAAAAGAAATGGGTTAAACCCAACTACAAATGGGTTCCGAAGGCTCAATCTCCTAAATCTTCTAACGATTCTAATATTTCTATATCTTCTGTTTGTGATAAACAGGATATGTCATGGGAGAAAGTATCGTGCAAGGATGACAAAGGTCGACCCGGTTTCAAAATGGACTGGGTTCCAAAGACCAATTAATCCCGCTATGTGTCAGAGCAGCTATGGAGGCATATCATCAGACTTCAGTTTGTTGGTAGTGGCTGTTCCTGGCATATGATTGGGGACATCTCTCAACTGTAAAACATTCAGACCTTTGTTGAGAGTATGTGTCCTTTTGCGGGAAAGGAAGAAAGGAAGAGATCACAAATGGGGTTAGTGCTTAATGATATGAAGAATTTTCGGATCTGTTCTGAGATTATGCTTGCTGTTCTCAGACTTTCTGAATGCAGATTCAATCGGTGAATTACGGTTTGCGTTTTGTTCTCTATACTCCTGAGTTTTTCTTAAGCTGATTCGCTTTAAAGACTGATTTTTTTAGGATAGTTTAAATTTGCGCATTTACTTTCGTTTCTCTCCTATGCACAAATTTAGAGGCAGAAAAAAATAAAAACGGAACAAAAATTGGAAAATTTTAATTTAAAAAAAAAATCCAAAAACGTTAGAAAATCAGAAAATAAAAATTATGGTGTTAATGGAATGTGCATGCAGGAGTTGTTTTGGGAAATGCAATTAGCAAGTGATAACGGGCAATCTGAATCGGCGTAACGTACCTAAGTTGAATCGTCTACGCTCTGTGCTCGATGCGCTGGTAGGCACGAAATTTTTTAAATGGTCTTGACTAGGGAAAGTTGAATCTAATGAATTTAAGGACTTGACAAAATTTGACCTAGCTAGATCCGTTTAACCTAATGTCACCACGCTCGGATAGGTTGAGCAGGGAGATATACATGGGAATATACCAGTCACATTAAATAACCCGTACTTGGAACCATGGTTTAACTTTTCCTCGATGTGCGGATTATGTCCTTAATTCCGGTTGGATTGGGCGACCGGTAAATTCCAATAAATTAGGTCTGTAGAATATCATTTTATTTCTTTCCGTCTGTTAGTCATAAGTTGTCTCCTTTGTGTGACTTCCAATCCGACCTGGTACACAACATATGCAACTCTATTTCTCTGCATGTTATATATATGAAATTCCTCTTATCTGTTAGCCATATGTTGTCTCCTTTGCGTGACTTCTAATCCGACCTGGTACACAGCATATGCAACCTTCTTCTTCTCAACCCCTCTGAAGTAATAAGTAATAGAATTCTGAATCTATCCTCTCTGTGAATGGTTGTCTGCTCACCCGGTGTAAGGAGTACTCTGGAAGTTCTTGATGGCTGGGGCATATCAGGAAGCGGGAAACATGTTCTAGTACACTTAAAATTGAACACATACAGATTATATGTAGATCTCGCTGCTCAATTTAGGTGGACAACAATATCCCTGGTTGTCATCAGATGAATGGTCGTTAAGATATAGTATCTAAGAAATTAGGATCAGATATAATATCTAGGATCTTAAGTTCACCTTGTCTTGTATCAAATAGTATGTCCTAAATCAGTCACAATTTTTCGTGTTTAAGTGGACAACAATACTAGCGATCGACCACACAAAGACGTGAAGATAGAAGGTACTGACAAGTGGATAAAGGTTGTCTAAAAACTTTGATCCCAAATCACTCTTAAAGTTAGATATCATTTTTATTTTTGTTAAATTTGTCATAGTTTCTTCTAATTTAAATATTAGGGTAGAATTAAAAATTAAAATAATGAAAACAAAAAAAAATCAGAAAAATAAAAAATCCAAAAATAGTGTTATTTATGTTTTATTTTTTGATCAGAAAAATCAAAAATCCAAAAATAGTATTATTTCTGTTTTAATTTGTGTGCTAAGTTTTCTTTTAGTTTTGTTTTGTCTTGAAAAGTGATTTCAGGTATAGATAAGACTCATGGAGTTTGTGTTGAAGAATTTTGAGCCAAAGCCTCGTCCGTGAGCATCGAAGAATTCGCATTCGAAGGAGCAAGAAATGAAGAGTATTCTTTCAACATTCAATCCTTCAACCCTAGAAGCAAGGTGAAACAGAAATTGAAGATTATGTGACGGATTGCATTGAAGCCTCCTCAATCAGTCTGCTGCTATCATTGTACCTGCTGAAGTGATCCAGAAGATTTGTTCTCTCTGATGTTCTCTCTGAAGATTCTCAAGCTGAAAGCGTTATCTTTCAAGAATCAGTACAAGAGGCCTCCTCACCCAATGTGCGTTCAATGCCACATTCTGAAGAAAAGCTCAAGGGCTCAAGATGAAGTCATTCAAGGAAGATTCATGTGTTCATCCTGATGCTGTGAAGAAATGAAAGGTTAAATCTAAAGCCAAGCTCCCATTGAAGATTGACAAGAAGAGCCAGCTACTTTTTAGGGGGAGCTTGTTGGGTCATTAAGAAAAGAAAGCTATAAACCAAGGGGGATATTGTTGGGTCAAAATATGGTTTATACTTTGCTTTTCTGGGCAATTGTATTTTTCTGTAATATTTTTGGAGTTTACGATCATGTTTACGGTTGAGTTTATGGCCGTAAACCCATTTACGGCCCATGTTATCCGACCCATGTTCTCCAAGTATATATATAGGTGGTAGGGTTGAGGAGTAGAGATTGATGAACACGAAGAGAGTTTACGGCTAGAGAGAGAGAAGAACTATTATGTGTTAGTGTGTGTGTGAATCTCTTGTATCCGGATCATAATTCATATCAATACATACGAGATTCATCATCTTCTTCTTCTTCTTCTCTTCTATTTGATCTCACATCATCCGTTTGATTGGGATTCCGCACCATCAAACGGATCCGATTGATGCACATGCATTTTAGGACTTACAAAAGCGTAAAACGCGAAATTTCAATAAAATACTTTTTAGCCTTAGGTATCTAAACAAATGTTGCAGATATCATTAAACCGTGAACATACGTAAAAAGAACGTCCAAATCTGACTTTGTATGAGGAAGTTATGATTTTTCTAAGTTTCGGAGTTGCGGTAGACAACTAAACTCGAAATAGAGATCGAGCGATATTTAGCCGACAGACCTAAACGAGAATTGAAGATCTCGACAATAGTAGTACAACGGTAAAAAGACAGACAAAAACAGGCATCGGATGAAGAAGTTATGAATTTTTAACGGACTTATCCAGTCCCGGCCTGTTAAAAATATATAATTAAAAGTAAATTCAACATTTGCCAATGAAGTCAAAATGAAAGTTGAAGAATATGTTCTCAACTACGTGTGACTATAAAGAACGTCAAAGATGGAGCTCATATGTGAAAGTTACGCATTTTAGAAGATCGAGGCACACAAACCGAGGGGGTACGCTATAGCATACGAAGCTACGCCCAGGGTACCCGATGCAAGGCCTCGGATCGACCACGTCTCCCCTATGCACTCTAGCCCATCCCATCTGAAGTCCGGCGTCCGAGGGTGGCGTCATCGTTGATGTACGCCCAGCGTACGAGGGCCATGTTCCCCTCCTATAAATAATATGCGAGGGTTCCGGCTATTCTTGCCAATTTACAACCCTTCTCCCATATTTTCTCACTCTCGAGCCTCCCGAAACTATCTCGATGCCCCGGTTACATATCCATGCTACGACGAAGGTCCGAAGGTCCAGAAATCCCGAGAAATTTCGCACTTCCCGGTCGAAGTGCTGCCCCTGAAAAGTCTCGTTTTCTTCAAATCATCACACTTACCAGGTGAGTTCAATCCCCTATATTTTCACATTTTTACTATATTTTAGGGGAAGAAAATACAAGTGAAACGCAAGAAAAACTTATGTTAAAATGCAAATCATTACATACAGTTTCAAATATTTATTCTATATTTTGTGTATAAATGTTAAATATGTAAAATAACGTTATTACAAATGTTATACTTTACATGCATGGTTAGTAACGCACTAAGGTTTATCATCCAAATGAAACACACTTTTGAAAAACTATAATAGGTATAGTTTATGAGATATTCATGATATTTTACACTATATAAACACTATAGGGAGGATATAATTACACTTACAAGAACAATGGACTTTTGATATGTAAATCTATTTGATACAAACTTTGTGAGACATTTGACTTCATGTACTTTCACGTACGCATTTTAAGTCATGTATTATATACCATAATGTCTTGTAGGGAGAGTGTGATACTTGTGTATAGATCTATACGGGATTGACAATCTCGCACCTAAACTTTTAGCTACAGTTGCACCGGCAGGTCTGGGGTGACAAACGTCATATCATTCGAACGCCTGAAGAACGTTGTGACAGGCAGTCTGGGTCAATAGTACGGTTATAAAACTCACATGAAGTATTAAAACATTTGATTTATGAGGCTATCAAACGCCTTAGTGATTATATATACATATATAAATCTACTTGCACAATTTTAGGTATGAAAAATACTTTTGCATTCAAGTTTTTTGGGACTTTTAAAACTACTATTCATTTATGGAAAATATTGGATTTTCTAGAATCAAAATAAGTTACTTTATACAAAAAGGCATACAATTCTTATACAAAAACTCTTATGAACTCACCAACTTAATTGTTGACACTTTTTCAAAACTACTTGTATTTATTAGGGATTCAGTAATACAGGTAACAACAGCTTTTGTGGAAGGGGCGCTAAGGCGTCAATTTCAAACTTAGTTTGTCATCATCATGTAATTTGTTTTGAAACATGTAATACAATCAACAATGTAACTGTTTAATATATATATATATATATATATATATATATATATGATGGTTTTGTTTTCTTTCTTACTATTTATCCAACTGTTATGATACTACATGAAGTCATCCGCACTCGAACGATTCCGCCGTTCTGGTTTGGGGGGTGTGACATCAACCTTGTTAGCGGTTTTGTCTTTGATCATTTCTTCAATGGACTTAGCAGCCCAGATGGCCTCTTCAAGAGTAGGTTACTGGCATACTGGAATAGCGTACTCCCATGGTAGTTCCTTTGCATACTTATTGATTTTTGTTAACTCGTCAGGGACGATGCGCAAATCAAACTCCATGTTGTTTGTGAAGGCATTGATATACTCATCAATGAACAGGTTTCCCTTCTTTAATGTCAGAAACTGGTTTTATATCCTAGCAGGTTTGGGACCAAGGATAACTTGTGTTTAAAGTGCACCAATAATTTTGCCCATGTCAATTGTAGTGGCTCATTGGGGCTTATGGTCTTTCGCAAAGTGCTCCACCAATGAACAACACCACCCCTAAACTAACACACATCATAAGTGGTTTGTGGCTTGCCCTTACAACCACATGTTATGAAAGCTAGCTCCATTTCAGAGATCCACTACCTAACTCCGATTGGATCTTCTTTCCTAGTAAAATTTGATGGTTTGCAAGTCGTGAAGTCTTTATACTTGCATCCATTCCTTTTAATTCCTTCATCTTTGTTATTTCTTCAAATCACTGGCGGTTTAGCTTGACTAACGGTTCTACTATAATTCCCTTCTTCTGACTGTTTGATGTTTAGTTCAGGCTGCATAATAGGTACAGTAGGTTTATCCCTATTCTGTTGAAGTAGACACATTGTCTTTTCCATCCGACGATCCAACATCATTTGTATTATTGCTTGTACTTCTTCCATCATGATTGGCTCGGGCGCAGGTGCTACCTCTGGTGCATGCTCAATCACAGGTTGTTGATTACCATTAGCATTTCCTAATCCACTGCGAGTTCTCACCATGTCGATCTACACACCAAAGAATGAAAATTTAGATCTTTATTTATGATAGACGTTTAGATCCTCCTTGTCACTCTGAAAAGTTGCGTGCCAGTTCTAATACCGTAATTAGACGTTTAAAATTTGAACACATAAAGTTTCCAGATCCGGTTGGTAATAGACCATATATCCGAGCAAATGATATCATCATTGGGAATTTTATATCTATACATAAATCATTTAGCACATAAAAGCAATTTAGGCATCTTCCCTAAAATAAGTCAGTGCTCGTGTCTATTTTGGTATGTTTCCTAAATATAACAAACGCTCGTCTCAAAATCATCGCTTAGCATTCTAACTTTAAGTCGAGGAATCCTACAAATTCCTAGTTCGCTTAAACTAATGCTCTGATACCAACTGTGATATCCCCAATTTCAAGGCCAGAAAATACTGACTTGTTTATGCTTAATTTAAAAATCAGAGTATCCTTTTAAGAATAATATTGCAGAATTTGTTCCCAAATATATGATAAAGATAGTATCAAATCATTTCTGAAGAAATGTATTTAAATTATATTAAAAACGTTGGGATGTCATCGTCAATACAATACATAATCATAAATGGAAAATAACATAGGCCTTACAACATCTATTATTCTGACGGCCTATAATCCATAGATCTCACATCCGATTATCACACCTATGATCTTATGTCACTAACTGTAATACAAGAAACTGAGTGGGTCAGGCTTCGGATCCTGGTGAGCACATAGGGTTTTCAGCCCACTATAATTAAGCTCTTTAATTTCATCAAAGCATTCAACCCGATTACCTGTTCCCATTATCCGCACTTTCTGTTCCTAGAGTATCTAATTTAAGGGACCTAGCCTAAGTATTATCATCAAAATAGACAATACCACTTAGGGGATTCCTCAGCAATATATGTCAGTAAAGCAACCATGAGGGGGATGGAGTATACCTGGTGAACAGTAGTTCAAAAACACCTACAAGTTGCAAGCCTGCCAGCGTTCCATTGGACTATCTAGAATAGTCCATGGTCGTCATCTATACTCTTCTAGATGACTGAATCAGCGTAAACATCGAGGCCTCTCATCATTTATTTCATATTTCATCATCTATATCATCTACCCATCTTTACCCAACATAATTATAGTTACATATACAATTTAAATTAAGTAAAACATGTATAAATCGTTCATCTACCATATATATCATGAACACGATAATAGGAACATGTAGCGAGTAATTTATATTAAACACTTCAAATCTATGTGTACGATGAAAGTAACTATGCACTCACTTGTTAAAGTGACGACTCGAAATTTGGGCAGCGCTTTGCTTCTAACAATTGTCTTTTCCTTTGACGAAACCTAGTATTATTATTAATAAGTTTTAGTTTATTATTTATTGCGACTAATTATTAGTCTAGATTTATCATTAACTCAAAGTCTACTTTCATGATCAATCAAGTAAGGAACAACCAGGTAGGATCATATCGGAGGTATGGTCCGTTTGGTATACGAAGTATACTGTTCGGAAATCCCACTTTAAACAACTCACAAAATCACATCCTATACATCATCCACATAAGTAGATCAATTAGTATAACGAATTTGAATCACTGATACATCTTGTTTATAGGTTCATAATAATGATAATGAACTTAAACATAAGTTATAATTAAAGTAGGGTAAGAATAACTCACTTATAAAGGGGTTTAGCGAGGAACCGGGCTTTGTGCGGGCAGAACTTCTGAGTCGAAAGCTCTTCTTCTCAGGGCCTTCTGGTGCTCTGGGACTCACTACTAACACCTAGGAGGTGCTAGGGAAATTCTTACAGGGTTTTGGGGGGTGTTTGAGAGATAATTGTTGAACGCAGGGCGTTCCCATGCCACGTGTTGCCATCTTCTAAAATTTTTAACTTCCACATATGAGTTCCGTTGTTGAAATTATTTATATCCACACATAGGTAGCGACGTGATCTACAACTTTCGTTTATACTCTGTCGGGTAATTTTCATTTTTTTAAAGTTATATTTTAAGAGGCATAGACAGTTAATGTACATTAAAAATGCATAACTTTGTCATCCGACGTCCTTTTTCGACTGTCTTTATATTGTTCAGCTCCTATGAATGAGATCTTCAATTCTCATTTAGCTTGTGTTCGACAAAAATCGATTGATCTAAAATTTGATTTTTGGGTTGTATATTGCTATGCTAAATCTTAGAAAAATCATAACTTCCTCAAACGAAGTTGTATTGTCCGATTCCCTGGTATCTGTTTAATTATTTATTTATTTATTTTGAATGAAAGACTCGATGAGTTGGTAGCCCTGACTCGTCGAGTAGAAGGTAGTTCGGACGCGGGGTTTAAATGAGCTACTCGACGAGTTGCAACCCTAACTCGGCGTGTAGGGCAAGGTGGATGAAACCCTAATCATTAGGGTTTGCACCCTATTTAAGCATCATATCTGGCCTCCATTCCTATCTCCATCACATCCAAACCCTATTATCGAAAGCCTAATCTGCCATAAGTGATCTTGAGCTATTTCTTGCCATTTTGAGTTTGTGCCTTGTGAAGTTTGTGGAAGAAGTAGAAGATAGATGACTCAAGAGGGAAGGAGTAGATCCAGAAACTACACTCCTTTTGCTACATTTTCTGGTAAACAAGTTTCCAACTTGATCATTCTTCTCTTAGATCTATTTATTTATATTTTATCGATGTTTTGGTTCAAGAACCTTGGTCCTTGGTGTTGGGGTGACCCAAGTGACTTATATCTCAGATCTAGGATCTAGAAAGGGTTCCATGGCACAAAGGTGCAAACTTTATGACCATGGAAGCCCCATGGAAGCATTTAAGCAAGTTTATGGTCTTTTTAGCCCTAAAAGGCCATGCATGTAAGGAAAGTTCGGAAATTTATGTGTCCAACAAATGCTAAAACTCTAGATCTAGGTTTGTATTCGTGGATTTGAGATTCTAAGGCCTTTTGGACTACATTCATGTCATATAGGAATTCGGGTTTTGTCTAAACTTTTTTAGGAGGGTTATGAATGGGTAAAGTTGGAAACTTTACCCTTAGAAAGGCCTTTCCAGTGGCCAAAAGAGCTAAGGACCATGGATCTAGAAGATAGGGGATTAATCTATTAAGATGGCCAAACAGATAGAAAGGACTCGTTGAGTCCATAAGGGAACTCGATGAGTCGTGTCATGTTATCCCGATCTCACTTAGTAGAAATCGACGAGTCTGTATAGGGACTCGATGAGTGGATGAGCCAAGTCGCGACTAAACAGCTTAATAGGACTCGACGAGTCGATGGAGCAGCTCGGCGAGTTGAGTCACGATTTTAGGATTTCTAAGTTATAGAACTTGGCGAGTCGAAAGGTTGACTCGGCGAGTTGGTCAACCCCGAATCTTGACTATGACCAGAGCATTGACTTTGACCAGGAGTAAAATGGTCGTTTTAGCCTATGAAGAGTTATTAGTTTTTGATTAAGTGTTATTATGGAATTTATAGTCGGAGAGTCGTCGGAGCGGTAGACAAGGATTCCTCACTCAAGTTCAGCATTCAATTTGAGAGGCGAGTCTTATCTAATAGGAACGGGTCTAAGGCACTAAGGTTGGCCCGTTTATGTGTGATTGTATGTTTCGGGTTAGCCGGTATAGGTTTTATGTTCTGGACTTCGGTCTGCTGCTGGGCGGGGCCCGATGCAGTTAGTATGCTTGATGTCTTTGTGATTCTTGCATGTGTGTGATTATGTGTTTCAGACATGGTCCGATACTGGGGCAAGCCCGAGGAATGTTCGCTTTCTTGCTATGCTTATGTTTATGTATATGATTATGTTATGCTCCTGATATGTATACCGGACTTTGGTCTGATGTCAAGCGGGGCCCGATGCAGGCACTAGGCCCAAGTATGTCGAACCTCGGTCTGATGTCGGGCAGGGCCCGATGCAGTGGTCTAGGCCCAATATGTGATTATGTGTATAGTATGTGGTAGCTTGGGGAGACTCACTAAGCTTTGTGCTTACAGTTTTTAGTTTTGGTTTCAGGTACTTGCACTAGCAAAGGGAAGGGCTCGGGATGATCACATGGCAATCACCACAGTTTCAGCCTGGAATTGTTTTAGACTTTGATGATTACCTATATAATTTTGATACAATATTTGACATGATGTTTTTGAGATACATGGTTCTCGTTTTATTATGATAATGGATGATTTATGGTTTAAATAATAATTTTAAAATGAAATTTTGAACCGTATTTTTGGGATGTTTCAAGTTGCTATCAGAGGCTTGGTTTGAGGGATTCGGGCATATTCTCGGATGTGTTCGAACTCAAACTAAGGACATGGTATGAAGAATTTCAAAAGAAAATCATTTTACAAAATGGAACTTTGAAAAGAGAAAGAGGGTGTGGTGCATGCAATCAGCCGAGCCCAAGTAAGTACTCCCAAATTACCCATACAAGTTTATGTTATGATATGATTATCAGCTTTATGAGAACTGCATGCTAGATTAGGACTAAGGATCTAGGAAGGATGCCTTATGTGCCTTTTATATGTGTATCAACTTTATGAGAGTTGCATGCTAGTACAGATTAGTCAATGATGGCCTGGATGTGATATGCTTGATTTGGTGTACTCAATGCTCGAATGCTGCTTGCTTTGTGCTTTTAGGAGTTCTAGTTATCTGTTACTAACTAGTAATAAATTTGATAAACAGATTATGAGGATTAAATAATTTCAGAAGGTTAGGTTTAGATCTATTGTGCAGCTCTTGTTTGAGTCCAACCGTTGTAGGGTAGGATCTCTCATTCGAAGAATTATCTAGTCTTAGTGATATGTAATAATATTCACGAGGTATTTAGGAGGAGATAGCAGGGACTTCTTATGTAGTTGATCGTAGAGAGTGGATTGGTGATAACCCTAGGGCAAGCCTAGGAAGAAGTTAGCTTGACATCAGCAGTAGTAGTAGAAGGGACTTGGTAGAGTCGAGGCAGTTCTTGAGGAAAGTACTGATAGATGTGGAAGGTAGTATGGGCCTGTATTACTGAAAGCAGAGGATCCGTGCTCGAATCAAGGAAGACTTGGATAAATCCATGAAACTTGTAGTGTATGAGATCCTTCGATTTTTGTTTAGAATTATGACGTTGTTATGATATGTTTTTTTTCTCTTCAAAATGGTGGTTTTACGTCCTAGACCAGCAGTCGGCAGTTCAGGTGTCGGTGAGGGATCAGGCTCAGGCTCAGGAGTCGAGTAGCTAGATGAGTATACTAAGGAGTTCATCTCCTCAGAGATCACACACAATATTCTTGAGCAGAATCATGTGATCTTCGGTTCGATCAAGGAGGGTATCCCAGAGCTTATGGATAAGAGGTTTAGTGCTTTCCGTACTCAGATGGCGGTCATGATGGGGCATGTGGAGCTCCTGAATATCATGGGGCTCGGGACCACATTGCGAGTACTAGATGGTTGGTTGATATCGCCAACGAATTCCGCACCAGTAGATATCCCGAAGGGGACAAATTCAGATTAGCATCCTGACTTCTGAAGGACAGGGCACGTGATTGGTGGGAGGAGGTCGGACGAGCCATTGGTGATGATATAGTGTTGGATGCGATGACTTGGATTGATTTCAAGACCTGGTTTAGGGCCAAGTTCGCACCTATTATTGAGGTGCAACAGCTTGCTAGAGAGTTTCCGGACCTCCAGCAGACTAGAGGGACAGTGGCGGAGATCACCGCCAAGTTCAGGGAGAGAGCCCTTCTTGTTCCGCAGTATGTGGCGGATGAGGAGATGAAGAAGGATCGGTACCATGAGATGATGTGGAGTGATATTAGACAGTTTGTGAGCCACTCCAGCTGTAAGACGTTGGAGGACATGATTGCTAGGTCTCGTGAGAGAGAGATTGATTTAGAGATGGAGAGGAAGAGGAAGCCAGAGGTGACACCTGGCATGACGGCTTCGGGAAAAGAGACCAAGGTGTCTGACCACAGGTGTAGGAGCCAACAGATCTGCAGTTGTTGTGGCAAATATAGCAAGTTGCACGATGGGGTGTGCAAGGTAGGGAGTTCCGGCTGCTTCAAGTGCAACCGAACTAGGCATATGAGCAGGGACTATACAACTACTACCACCACCACCAGATCATCGGATCTGAATTGCTTTGAGTGCAATCAAAGGAGACACAAGTGTTCACAGTGTCCAAGTTTAGCAGCAGCAGGACAGGTGGTCGGGCTGAGGCGCTGGTGGCAAAGAGCAGAGCCTTCGAGTTGACAGGAGAGGAGGCATGAGTAACTCCTAATGTGGTTATGGGTATGCATCTTCTCCATTATCCCTTTGTTATTTCTGATTATTTCTCATGTTTGTGTGTTTGTTTATAAGACTGTTCTTAGTGAACGACATATCAGCTATGGTACTATTTAATTCGGGTGCCACCCAATCTTTTTTGTCGCTCGCACTTAGCAAGCGGTTTAGTAGAGCTCCGTGGGAGCTGGATTGCCCACTTGATGTAGAGATAGCAGATGACAGGACCGTCAGGGTCGCGAGGGTTCATATAGGATGTACATTACGGATATTTGATGAGCAGTTCTCAGTGGATTTGGTTCCTATTCCCCTTCAATGGAATAAGGTTATAGTTGGTATGGACTGGTTGAGCCCCAATGGGGTAGTGATCGACTGTGAGCAGCAGCTAGTGAGGGTTCGTAGTCCTAATGGAGGAGAGCTAGTGATTTAGGGCGAGAGGCCACAGCGCGGACCGATTCTTTGTTCAGCAGCGAGGGCGAGGCGCCACCTTCAGCAGGGTTGCGCCAGATACGTCACCTATGTCATGGATACCCAGGATAAGTGTAAGGCAACAGTCGATGATGTACCGGTAGTGCGAGAGTACCCAGACATATTCCCGGAGGATCTACCTGGGATACCTCCGGAGAGACAAATTGAGTTTAGGATTGACCTGGTCCGTGGTGCGGCTCCGACAGCCAATGCACCATATCGGTTGGCTCCACCTGAGATGCAGGACTTGTCTACGTAGCTGCAAGAGCTGTTAGACAAGGGTTTTATCAGGCCGAGCAATTCGCCATGGGGAGCCCCGATCCTGTTTGTGAAGAAGAAGGCCGAGTCGCATCGCATGTGCATAGACTAATGGGATCCGAACAAGATAACGTTGAAGAACCGTTACCCACTTCTGAGGATAGATGATTTGTTTGATCAGCTTCAGCGAGCATCTTGGTTCTCCAAGATTGATCTACGGTCAGGGTATCACCAGATGCGATTCAGGGATGATGATGTGTAGAAGACAGCTTTTAGGACTCGCTATGGTCATTATGAGTTTGTGGTGATGCCGTTTAGGCTCGCCAATGCTCTAGCCGCGTTCATGGACCCCATGAACCGCGTATGCAGACCGATGTTGGATCGGTCTGTAACTCTATTCATCGATGACATTTTGGTTTTACTCCAAGACTCAGGAGCCACATGAGGAGCACCTAAGGGAGGTGTTGGAGACATTGAGGAGGGAGAGAGTTTTCGAAAAGCTCTCCAAGTGTGAGCTCTGGTTACGTGAGGTGTAGTTCCTTGGGAATCTCGTCAACCAGAAGGGTATTCTGGTCAATTTGGCCAACATAGAGAACCTGATGTAGTGGGAGATTCCGAGGTCTCCATCTGAGATTTGGAGTTTCCTGGATCTGGCGGGTTATTACAAGAGATTTATTAAGGACTTCTCCAAGATTGCAGTTCTGTTGACCCGACTGACAAAGAAGTCAGTTGTTTTCCATTGGGGACCTGAGTAGCAGGCAGCCTTTGTGACGCTCAGGCAGTGGTTGTGTAAGGCCCTGATCCTCACTCTTCCAGAGGGTGTAAAGGACTTCGTAATCTACTGTGATGCTTCAATCAAAGGCATGAGGGCAGTGCTGATGCGGCAAGGGCGTGTGATACCTTATGCCTCGAGACGGCTAAAGCCTCATGAGGCTAACTATCCAACGCACAATTTAGAGCTAGGGGCAGTGGTGTTCGCCCTTAATATTTGGCGGCATTACCTCTATGGGGGGTGTACCATTTACACGGATCACAAGATTTTGAGGTAGCTCATGGATCAATCGAATCTAAACATGAGGCAGCGTCGGTGGTTAGATGTGGTGAAGTACTATGATTGTGAGATCATTTACCACCCGGGCAAGGCTAATGTAGTGGCCGATGCCCTGAGCTGCAAGGCGGTAACGGTACCGATCTGAGATATCTGTTTGAAGATGACAGTGGTCACTCCACTGTTGGAGCAGATCAGGGAAGTGCAGGTAGAGGGCCTGAAGGAAGAGCTCCAGAAGTGCGAGAGGATTGTAGGAGGGGTGGCCTAATTTGATTATGACAGTTGCGGGTTATTGACCCTGCATGGGAGTATCTGGGTACCGTACTGTGCCGGAGTATGACAGATATTGATGGATAAGGCCCACAAGTCCAGGATCTCCATCCATCCGGGAGTGACGAAGATGTACAAAGATCTTCGACCCGATTACTAGTGGCCTTACATAAAGCGGGACATAGCTTGGTGTGAGGAGAGGTGTATGACCTGCAGGAAGGTCAAGGAAGAGCATTAGAGACCGCACAACAAGATGCAACCGTTAGACATTCCCGTGTGGAAATGGGAGGATATCACCATGGATTTTATTACTATGCTTCCCAGGACCGCACGTGGGGTCGATTTGATATGGGTCATCGTGGATTGGTTGACTAAGAGTGCCTAATTTATGCCGATCCAGGAGAGCATCTCGGTCGAGAAGCAGACTAAGATTTTTGTGCGAGATATAGTGGAACGTTATGGAGTGCCTGTCTTGGTGGTGTTAGACCGAGAGGTCCGTTTGACTTCCAGATTCTGGAAGCGGTTTCATGAGGAGATGGGTACTCGCCTCCATTTCTGCACCGCTTCCCACCCTCAGACAGACGGACAGAGTGAGAGGACGAGTCAGACTCTCGAGGACATGCTTTGTGCTTGTGTTTTGGATTTCGGTGGCAGTTGGTATATGTATCTTCCGTTAGCGGAATTTTCGTATGACAACAGCTACCACACCAGTATAGAATGACGTCCCTTCGAGATGCTCTATGAAAGGAAGTGTAGGACGCCAATCTGTTGGGCTGAGGTCAGTCAGAGGGTCATAGGAAGTACGGAGGTGGTACTCAAGACTACAGAGCGGATCCAGCAGGTCTGGAGCAGGCTCCAGACTGCTCAGAGTCAGCAGAAGAGCTATGCCGACAAGAGGTGTTCAGACTTAGAGTTCCAAGTGGGCGACATGGTCCTTCTGAAGGTCTCACCTAGATGGGTGTTATCAGGTTCCGGAAGCGCGACAAGATGGGCCCTAGGTTCATAGGTTCGTTTAGGTTTTTGGCATGGGTGGGTCGGGTTGCTTACCGGTTAGACATTCCAGTAGAGCTCAGACAGATTCATAGCACTTTCCATGTTTCTCAGTTGCGGAACTACTTAGTGGATGATTCAGCAGTGGTACCCCTTGAGGATATTCAGGTTGATGACAGCCTGAACTACATTAAGAGACCAGTGACGATTCTAGGTCCCAAGACGGAGGAGTTGAGGAACAAGACGGTTGAGTTAGTTAACGTGCAGTGGTAGCACCACAATGGTTCAGAGTGGACATGGGAGCCCGAGGAGGAGATGAGGGAACACTACTCGGAGTTGTTTTCAAACGCAGCAGACTTCGAGGATGAAGTCTAAGACAAGTTGGGGAGAATTGTAACATACGGTTCCCTGGTACACGTTTATTTATTTATTTTGAATGAAAGACTCGACGAGTTGGTAGCCCTGACTCGTCGAGTAGAAGGTAGTTCGGACGCGAGGTTTAAATGAGCTACTCGACGAGTCGCAGACCTAACTCGGCGAGTAGGACAGGCTGGATGAAACCCTAATCTTTAGGGTTTGCACCCTATTTAAGTGTCATATATGGCCTCCTTTCCAGCCTCCATTACCTCCAAACCATATTATCGAAACCCTAATCCGCCATATGTGATATTGAGCTATTTCTTGCCATTTTGAGTGTTATTTGTGCCTTGTGAAGCTTGTGGAAGAAGTAGAAGATAGAAGACTTAAGAGGGAAGGAGTAGATCCAGGAACTACATTCCATTTGCTACATTTTCTGGTAATCAAGTTTCCAACTTGATCATTCTTCTCTTAGATCTATTTATTTCTGTTTTATGGAAGTTTTTGTTCAAGAACCTTGGTCCTTGGGCTTGGGGCGACCCAAGTGAGTTATATCTCAGATCTAGGATCTAGAAAGGGTTCCCTGGCAGAAAGGTGCATACTTTATGACCATGGAAGCCCCATGCAAGCATATAAGCAAGTTTATGGTATTTTTAGACGTAAAAGGCTATGCATGCAAGGAAAGTTCGAAACTTTATATGTCCAACATATGTTAAAACTCTAGATCTACGTTTGTATGCATGGATTTGATATTCTCTGAAAGTTGAGTCGCGATTTCAGGATTTATGAGTTATAGAACTCAGCGAGTCGACAAGTTGACTCAGTGAGTTGGTCAACCCAGAATGTTGACTTTGACCAGAGCGTTGACTTTGACCAAGGGTAAAATGGTCATTTTACACTATGAAGAGTTATCAGTTTTTGATTATGTGTTATCATGGAATTTATAGCCGGAGAGTCGCTGGAGCAGCAGACAGGGATTCCTCACTCGAGTTCAACAATCATTTTGAGAGGTGAGTCTTCTCCTATAGCAACGGGTTTACGGAACCAAGGGCGGCCAATTTATGTGTGATTGTATGTGTCGGGTTAGCCGATATAGGTTTTATGTTCCGGGCTTCGGTTTGATGCCAGGCGGGGCCCGATGCAGTTAGGATGCTTGATATCTTCGTGATTTTTGCATGTGTATGATTATGTTAGCTTTCTTGTTATGATTATGTTCATGTATATGATTATGTTATGCTCCTGATATGTATACCGGACTTCGGTCGGCCTGATGCAGGGGCTAGGCTTGTATGCCGAACCTCGGTCCGATGTCGAGCAGGGCCCGATGCCGAACTTGTCCAATGCTAGGCGGACCACGATGCAGTGGGCTAGGCCCAGTATATGATTATGTGTATGGTATGTGGTAGCTTGGGGAGAATCACTAAGCTTTATGCTTATAGTTTTCAGTTTTGGTTTCAGGTACTTCCACTAGCAAAGGAAAAGGCTCGGGATGATCGCATGGCACACACCATAGTTTCAGCCTGGGATTGTTTTAGGCTCTGATGATTACCTGTATGATTTCGATACAGTATTTGACATGATGTTTTTGAGATACATGGTTCTCGTTTTGTTATGATGATGGATGATTTATGGTTTAAATAATAATTTTAAAACGAAATTTTTGGACCGTATTTTTGGGATGTTTCAGAGGTCGTATCTGGACGTTCTTTATATGAACGCTCTCGGTTTAACATATACTATGATTTTCATTTAGATTGTTCAGGCTAAAAAGTAGTTTATCAAAAATTCACTTTTTATGATATAGAGCGCTGTGTCGGTTTAGTCGTAAAACTTCGACAGTTCATAACTTCTTCGTTATAAATCGGATTTCAGCGTTCTTTATATCTCCAAAATCTGTTTTACGGCTACTTCAACTTTCTGCAAAGATATTGGGTCTAATTATTATTTTATTTTTGACGCATATTTTTATTATTATTTTATTATATCGTTATAAGCACATATGTTGCACATAAATCACATAATACTCAAACAATTCTTCTTTATTACTTTAAAATATGTTAAAATTGTTGACCGTACCTATTACATCATAATAATAATGTTTAGTTAGAAAATTGGACGTTACATTTAATAATGTGTTTTTGTTTCAAAATTATAGCAAGATGGTGGGGACTTTTTGGTGGTTCGACTCCTCATTTGACAAAGATTGCAGTGATGATTCTTTCTTTAACTATTTATTTATCAGGTTATGAAAGAAATTGGAGAACGTTTGAAGCGGTTAGTTATAAACTTATAAACTTTAAATATCAACAACGTTTTAACCATTTTTGTGTGTACTTTTATAGGTACATACAAGGAAACAAAATAGATTGGAGACAAATGATTGAACAATCTTGTTTATGTTCAATTCAATGCAAATTTAATGGAAAAAAATAAAAAGAGACAAGATAGCACTTTGGAAGCACTTTTAGCAAATGATTCTCACTCGTACCAAGAATAGACTGTTGACTGTAATGATCGTGATGTAGATGAAGTCGACCCCGAATCAATTATGGAATCGATTGATGAAGCTCTCGGGACTAATGATAATCAAGCATCCTGTCAAAATTCAACAACTAGAGAACTTTTTGATGAAGATTTCGAGTCCGAGAGTGAGGAGCGAGTTTTTGAAGAAGGTGAATATGAATCGGATGGAGTTCAAATATTGGAAGAATTCAGAGGAGATTAGAAGAAGATGAACATTTAAATCTATGAAAATGTGTTTTTCTTTTGAATTATTAAAATTGTTATCGACTTACACTATGATGGTTTATTACTTAAATGTTTTTTTGAATGACATTACTTCAAAGTTTAAATAGTATATTGTGACTTTTTTTTATGGATATATATATATATATATATATATATATATATATATATATATATATATATAGAGAGAGAGAGAGAGAGGATGATGACTCTTTTTTTGGTGAAGACTCGTAAGGACACCTTAATAAATTGAAAAAAAATACAAATAATAAAGTCGAGCATACTACTATATCGCAGAGAAAAAAAATAGGATTTTTTTTGGATCATTAAAATTGAGGCTTGAATTGTTTTTATGATCCATGATTCAATTTTTATGATCTATGGGTTAACATTAATGATCCAAATTTTTTTTCCAGTATTTTTTCTCTGATTTAGTATTATGCTCGATTTTATGATTTGTATTTTTTTCATATTTTTTTTTAAAATTTTTTTAAGGTGTCATCACGAGTCCTCACAGAAAAACGATATATATATATATTTATATATATATATATATATATATATATATATATATATATATATATATATATATATATATATATATATATATATATATATATGACGGTTCACTTGAGATTTAAAAAAAATAGAGATCTTAAACCTCAGTCACATATTTTTCATTTACCGCTCTAATGCCACAACGTACCGGCAACAACGTGATATACCTAATTATAAATGGTTATGTGGAAGATCTCTATATTATTTTGAATCTTAACGGAACCTACTTTTATATATATATATATATATATATATATATATATATATATATATATATATATATATATATATATGTATGTATGTATATATATATAAGTTGGATTTGCTGAGGTGTTTATGGAATGGTCTTCTGGATCCTGATTCCATGTTCAACACAGAAATCAAGAAATTCATTACTACTGTATTTGCCTCCATTTTCATATTTGAAACACTTGATTTTAAAGTTAGTTTCATTTTTCACCATTTATTTCCATTTCTTGAAAGCACTTATGCTTCAAGAAATAGACCCAAACTGTCCTAGTGCAGTCATTGATGAAAGTAACATAATATCCGGATCCTGCCTCTGAAGCAACTGAAGTGGGACCATAAACATCTGAATGAACAAGCTCCAATTTCCCTATCTTGGGTTGATGCCCTATCTTCATGAAAGTAACTTTCTTCTGTTTTCCAAGTATACATGGCTCACAGAAATCTACTATCATTTTGTTCAGATCTAGAATTTTTCCTTTGGAGGCAAGCATCTTCATTCCTTTTTCACTCATATGTCCAAGTCCTTGGTGCCATAGAGTGGATGCCCCAACTTCTTCAACAACATGTGCCTCATCATCAAAAACTTCCATCATGTAAAGTGTACACCACTTCTGACCTCTATTAACCACAAAATTTCCTTTTGTCACCTTCCGCTGATGATCACCAAAAGTGACTTGCTGACCTTCATCATCAAGTTTCCCCACTGATATTAACATTCTTTTCAAGTCTGGAATGAACTTGAAATGCTTCAAAGTCCACTTCATTCCCAAAGTTGTCTTGAGGACCATATCCACAACATTTGTACTATCAAGTCTCTTATTGTCTGCTAGTCTGACCTTCCTGTGGTATTGCCTGAAGTTCTACATCACTTTTTTGAAATGACTAGCATGGAATGACGCACCATAATCCATGATCCAGGATTCAATTGAGTTTTCAACTGCACAAATAAGAGCATCTTCTTTCAAATTCTGATGCAGTGGTCATCTCATTCTTGCCTTTATCTGCAAGAGGCATTAGGCATTGATTCCTGAAATGACCATTTTCTTTGCAGTTCCATAAGGTGATTTCCTTCCTGTTTTTCATTACACCTCTCTTCCTTGACTTTGATCTTCCTCTACCCCCGCCCCTTCTGTTAGACTTCCGTTCTCTTTCCTCAGTGCTAAGAAGACTGTTAGAGTATTCTCCATCATTTCGTCTGCACACATCCTCACCAAGGATTAAATTTATTCTCAACTGATATCAACCTTGATAGGATTGAATTAAATTCATTCATATGATCAGTCATTAAGCCACCTTCCTTCATCTTCATGTTTACCAATTATCAAATCAAGTGAACCTTATTCGCTGCTAAAGGTTTCTTGTACATATTAGATAGCCCTTTGATCAACCCATAAGTTGTCTTCTCAATAAAAATGTTGTAAGCAACGTTCTTTTCCAATGATAAACGTACCACACCAAGTGCCTGTCGATCTAACAATTCTTAATCCTCCTACTTCATAAAGAACGACTTATCTCCTGAAAAAGGTTCATGTAAATGCTTTTGGGAGAGGTAGTCTTCAGTTTGCATCTTATAAAAACCAAAATCTTTTCCATTGAACTTTTTGATCTGAGCTCTCTTGTCTTCAGCCATAATTCAGATACCAGTTTGTGGGGTCTCAACAAAACAAGTTAAGCACTTTAGACAAATATTAAAAAAAACAAATTTCAGTGAACTTACAAAACTTCTGAAAAACGTAAATAAAAAAGAACATTATATTTAACGTGGTTCGGTCAACGTGACCTACGTCCATGGGAAAACAACAGAGAGAGAGAGAGAGAGAGAAAGAGAGAAAGAGAGAGAGAGAAAGAAAGAAAGAGAGAGAGAGAGAGAGAGAGAGAGAGTATTTTATTAACTTTCTGGAACTATTACAAGCACTCAATATTCTATCTCACTTTGAGCTCTCACATAAATCTAGCAATTTACAATGATTGGGGTATGAACTTATTTATACTTGAGGGATTAGACCTAAAACCCTAATGGGCCAAGCCCATTGACCCATAGGCCCATGAATGGTAACAACCACTCTTATTCCGCCATGCAAACTCTTCTGGAACATTTTTCCTTGTCATACAACCCATGAGCATCAACAACACACGTGATGTACCACTTTGACCATAGTGGAGCATCATGATACACAGTTGGCACATCATGAACACTAATGGTCTAACGTCCATCATGGTGGCACAATATGGTGTAAACCTTGAGAAATACCAACTTCTGAGCATCTTTGAACAATCTTGAGCATCATAAAGGACATCTATAACGCCCCGATTCTCAGGTATTGCTTAAATACGATTTATTGGGTTAAGCTCTACTCGACGAGTTGGTTGACCTACTTGTCGAGTAGCAGCGGGATAGGATCGTGTGTTAAGTGAACCACTCGACGAGTCCCTATTGGGACTTGGCGAGTAGGAGTTGGCAGAGGAAACCCTAAATCCCAGGGTTTGCACCCCTATTTAAAGGGACCTCAACCTCCCATGGGTCTCTTTACAGATCTAGAGAGTCCTGAGAGTCCTTATACGTGTGTGAGTTCCTTTGTGTGGTGTTTGAAGCTTAGAAAGAGAATCTTAGAGGAAGAAGGCTAGGAGTGCAAAGGAATTGAAGCAAAGAAGGCGTGGGAAGCTGGATTTACCTCAGCTAGCATCCTTTGGAGGTATCAAAGTGCCATCCTTACTTCCCTTTTTCCCTTATGTTGAGTTTCTAGGGCTTTTTATAGAATTTCAAGTTGGTATGATGAGCTATGGGCTAGATCTGAAGTTGTAACTTCAGATCTGGACCCTCCTTCGATTCTAGAAGCATAAAGTTACAATTTTGGTCGTGATTGAGGTCCCTCTTGGGCATGAAGCCCCATTAAGAGCTTAGATTTGGCATTTAGCACCTTTAAAGCCATACATGCATGTAAAGTTTGCAACTTTACGTGATAAGCATGCCCTAGAAGCTTGGATCTGTGATTTGGAGCTGCTGCATGGCTCAAAATAAGTCTGTTTGGAAAGAGGACTGAATGGGCTCGACGAGTCACATGAAGATGGCCGTGAACTCGACGAGTTGGATGAACAACTCGGCGAGTGTAAGCTCCTGAAACGGATCTTACCAGCTATCAAACAATAAACACAATCGATAATAATAAAGAACATAGTAGAAACAAGAATCTAAACAAGCTTTCACACGCTTCTAATAGCAAAAACGTCTGGTACAACTTGTGGAATAGCGGTCGAAACTCTGAGGCATAAACAACCATCAAATGACCTAGCTAGCATCTATATATAGTGGAACTGGTCCGGTCTTGGGTTTACGGCCGTAAAGTCATCACACGACCGTAAACTACACAAAAACTACTAAAATTTCATATTGACTCAAAAGAACCTATTACAAACGAAAGCCTGGACCAAACCATTAATTAGACCCTTCAATCTCCCCCTTGGTTTGGTGCTAGCTTGAAGTTAATTTATGTTGACCACCATCACATCTGCCTGTCCCATTGCCCCGTTCCACATGCGCTTATTGATAATATCGGCAACCCTAGACGTGTACTCTTTTGACGCTTGTTCAAAAAGTTCCTCGGAAACTACTATTTGAAAAGCACTCAGGTGATGAATGTCCCACCTCCCGAACTCAAACAAATCCCTTTGATCATACAGACGAATGCACCCATTTTTATGCTTGATAACAACAGACGTCGTAGTCTCGTCGAAAACCCAATACTCCATGGAGCTTAGAGATCCATCTAGGTAACTTTGAAGCACATGGATTTGTTTGACCTGATTGGTTGCAAGCCACATCACTACTTGCAGAGGATGACCAGTCTTGGGATCGATGACATCAGGGTAATGCTTGATAATAGACTCAACAGTCTTCATCGAGGGAAAATCCTTTTTCACCTAGTCTTCTAGAAAATGTTTGAACTGAGTTGCCCATGGATTATCTGAGGGATTTGAAAAAGGAGATCGTGACAGTTCTGATAAATCCACCCTAGTGCATGAATTTGAAATCATGACTCTCTTTGTAGAGCTTGGTGTTGCCACTCTTTCTTCGAACAATCCACATATTAAGAGGATCATGAAATCCCCAAGAAATGATCACATTATCTATCACCATACGTATCTCTAAAGCGAACAACTCCAAGATCCGTAACAGTGATTTTTGCTTGATCCGCAGGTACATTCTTGTCAGAACTCATGTTGAACAAGAGTTTTTCTTTCTCAGCAGCTTTAGCTTGTCTATCATGCATGATTGCCTCAACATGGGGAGCATGAACGAGCTCTTCTTCGAAAAGATTTAACAACCTGCGAAGTCTGAGCGGTTGGCATGGTAACAGGAAAAGCTTGAGCATGTAAATTGATCCTATACTCATCTGCAGATGTTTTGTATTTGTCACCAAAATCACTTTCAAGCTTTTTCTTCAACTCAAAGTAACTGGAGGTCAGGAGCTTGAAATAGTCTTGAACATCAAAAATCTGCTTTGTCTTTATTGCTCTATCATCCTGAAGATCAGACACTTGAGACTTCAATTTAGTATTATCATTCAACAAGTCATTGACTTGAATATCAAGTTCGATGTTCATCTGATCCAGGATACTGATCTTCTTTTGAAGCTCGTCAATTGACGGTTTGTTTGCTCCTTGACGACCTTGTTCGAAAGAAATCCCTTTGACACGCGAAGAAGGATCTATATTTTCATACTGAGCAAGATGCACAGCTAATCGCACAGATGCATCATCAGGATCTGTCTTAGGAGGAGAGAATCCTGGTGGAGCAAAGGAGCCACCGACTTCAAAATTGGTGCTAGGACCTCCATGAAATGGTTCAGTTGATACGATAGCAGGTGTAGTAGTTGGTGTAATCAGCACATCATGAGACAAGTCAAAATCCAAGGGCCCAAACGTAGGATCACGTCTTCTTCTTTTAGATGGAGGCTGCAAGGTCTGGTTTGTTGTATCATCACCCTGAAGTGGTTCAATAGTAAGTGAGACAATGTCAAGGGGAGGAATCCCTGACACTGTCACCATTGGAGTTGTAGAGACAACTACTTGTCCTGAAGTTATGGGTGTTGATTTGAGAGCGTCTTCTGTATCCCTTCTCTCTGTTTCCGTGTGAGCAAAATCACTGAGATTATCAAGCAACGAGTTGAGGTTGACATTCGACAGAAAGTCATCATTAGTTCCAAAATTAGTTGGAATCTCATCTCTATCGAAACCTGTAAGATCAAGATCTTCATATTGATTAGGCTCAGCAGTATTCTTGGAAGACCTTTCATTATAATCTCCTTCAACTTGGACTGTTTGTAGGTCATGCTCCTCAGCTACTATTACAGCAGGAGCAACAGTCTCCTCCCGTTCTTGATCTGATATGGTGATCACATCTCCTTCCGAGATCACCTTTTCTGATGAAGTGTGCTCTGATGATATCTTATCTGATGATCCGTGGGACTCGGTTGCTTCATTTGGCTTAGCGAATTGGCCGAATTTAACTAATGGATACAGTCCATGAAAGGTCACCTTCCCTTTGCGGTTTTGTTTAATGAGCTCAATAGTGTGAGGGACCAAGGACTTCATATCGAGCGTTTCTCCCTCCTTTACCAAGTCAGGAAATTGTTTATTGATGAAGAGCTGAACGAACCAAAGGTACATTAGGAAGGTATCCCGAGTGGTGGCATTAATGTTGACCACAAACTTGTCCAGGATAAACCTACAAAAGTTGAAGCCAGTCCCCCGCAGCAAGAGAAACAATAGCGCCAGTGTTTCGCAGGGATATTTCATCTGCACCGGACCTTCTGCCGGAGATGCAGCTCATGAACACGTGGGCTAGAAATCTCCAATAGGGCAGCAAAAGCTTCTTCATAGTAGGAGGATAATCACCTTCATACCCCATCTTCTTTAATATTTTCTGAGCATCTTCAATACCAATCTCTGTGGGAAAGCTCGGAAGGTCGTTGATCAGCAATGTCTCTCTCACAAAAGGCTCATCGATCACAATTTTGCATCCTTGAACGATTGTGTCCACAGTCACAGCTCCGTCATCGTCTGTTGTCATTTTGGCAGTCTGTCAGAACTCCCGTATGATTTTCTGATAGACAATAGTGTTCATGGTGATGGTTGAGGCCAAACAACATTCTCGTAATCCATGAATCATTGATTTGAAATCTGCATGTGCCACCGGAGGATCAGCGAGAACCATTGCCAGATTGTGCATGTCTGCAAACTTTAATGTTGCCATTTTATCTGCACTAAAACACACCAAGTAAGACAAGAGAGAAATTTGAGCAAATAATATTTTAAATGATTTAATTTCGAGCCTAAAAGAGAATTACTAATATTTAAAATTAAATTTCAAGTCAAAGGGGATTTTACGGTCAACGGGGGTTTACGACCGTAAACTCGTGACCGTAAGCCTGTGGCCGCAAACGGAGTTTACGGCCGTAAGCTCTTCACGACCGTAAGCTTGGGCAGTAAACTCCGACAATCCCTTTTTCGTCGATTTTAGGTTCAGAACTCGTTTAATCTCTGAAGTAAACGCATATGCATGGTCGAAAACATGATACCTTCGAAATGATCGGAGCAATTTCACAGAAAACGAGTAAATTTTTTTGAAGAGAGAGTGAGAGGAGGAGGAGGAGTAGAGTTTGCGGCTAGAAATAGAAAAACGAGGAGGATTCCGGCTGTAAACTCCTTAAATACCCTTAATCATTTTACCTGCTGAGCACAGAGTGTAAGGCATAGTCCAATTTCTTCAAAAATTTCAAAAACAAAACCTTTTGAGGAGTAAAATTAAAACTAAAATTAAAAATAAAATAAAATAAAATTAATCTGCAAAACATAAAAATTAAAATTAACAGTTAAATTTTAACAATTAATTAAAAAAATAAAATTAAGAATTTAAAAATAAAAAAAAATCAAATCAAATAAAATATACAACTTAAAAATTTAACTACTGAGAATAAATTTGTGACACTGGAATCAAAGTTGTTGGACAGTCATATTCCACTTCTCGGTATCCTTATTTTCACATCTTCGTCTGATCGATCGCCAATATTGTGGTTCACTTAAGCATGAAACATTTGTGACCGAATTTGGAAAATTTACCAATGACATGACATTTTTGGTCTTATTCATAAATAAATTTCCTTGTGACCATTTAACTTATTACAACTAGGGATATTGTTGTCCACCTAAATTGGGCAGCGAGATCTACTGACAATCTGTATGTGTTCAATTTTAATTGTACTACAACGTGTTTCCCGCTTCCTGATATGCTCCAGCCATCAAGGACTTTCAGAATACTCCTTACACCGGGTGAGCAGACAATTATTAAGAGAGAAGATACATTTAGAATGCATATGATGTACATCCAGGTCGGATCTCTTCCAATCACGAAAAGGATGAAACATATGACTAACTGAAGTTTTTAGAGGGATTGAGAAGAGAATGATGCATATACTGTGTACCAGGTCCGATTATGAGTCACGCAGAGGAGTCAGTATATGGCTAACAGATAGGAAGAATTGCATAGAGAGAAGATGCAGAGAGATAGAGTTGCATATGTTACAGTCCAGGTCAGATCTCTCGATCACGCAAACGAGGCAACATATGACTAACAGACCGAAAGCAAGAAAATAACCTTCTACAGACCTAGTTTATCGAAGTTCCCCAGTCACCCCATCAAAACTAGAATTACGGACAGAATCCGCACATCGAGGAAAAGTTAATCCACAATTCTAGATACAAGTTCTTTTAATGTGACCGGTAGATTCTCATGTATATCTCCCTGCTCAACCTATCCAATCGTCTTAATGTCAGGCTAAACGGATCTAACTAGGTCAATGTTTGTCAAGTCCTTGAATTCCTTAAGTTCAACTCTTCCTAGTCAAGTCCATTTAAAATCTTTCGTGCCGACCAGCGCATCGAACACAGAGCGTAGACAATTCAATTTAGGTACGTTACGCAGATTCAGATTGCCCGTTATCACTTGCTAATATCATTTCCCGTCACAACACCTACAATCAAAACTGCCAACAATTTTTTAATTTTCTGGATTTTTTTATTGTTTTTGGATTTTTTATTTATTTATTTTTTGATTATTTCTCCCCCAAAATTTGTGCCTGGGTGGGAATGAAAATAAAAGGTAATAAGATGCGTAGATTTAAATTAACCTACCTACAAATACAAAAATAGATTTAAAAATTAAGAAGAATTAAGAAACCTTAAAAAATAAAACAGAAAAAAACTTAATCCTCAAAACGAATCATTTTCAGAAATCCCACAAGCACATCGAAGCGAGCATTGTTAAAAGGCTTAGTGAACAGATCCGCCACATTATTAGCAGTGGGAACCTATTCCAGCCTGATTAGAGAACTTTCATAACAATCTCTGATGAAATGAATTTTAACATCGATGTGCTTGGTTTTAGAATGTTGGACACGATTTTTGGAAATTTGAATTGCGGCCTCATTATCATAGTAAATGGGGGTTTCTAAGTAATTCAAACCGTAGTCCAACAGCTGATGTTGGATCCATATAACTTGAGAACAATAGGCAGATGCAGCAATGTATTTCGCCTCCACTGTTGAGGTTGAGACAGTGTGTTGCTTCTTGCACTGCCATGACACTAACCTGTCACCAAGATATTGACACCCTCCTAAAGTAGATTTCTGTCAAGCTCACAACCTCCATAATTACTATCAGCAAAAGCATATAAATCAAATTCAGAATTCTTCAGATACCAAAGACCCAATTTTGGGTTGCCTTTGATATACCGAAAAATTATTTTGATAGCAATAAGAGGTGAAAGTTTAGGATTAGCCTGAGAACGTGTTGAATGAAGGTGGTCAGTAGGTGGTTCTAGCAGGCCAGGAGGTGGTAATCAACCCCAAAACCAGGAAGGTGGTCAGGGACACCAGAAGGAGTGTTCCTATAAGGACTTCATGAACGCAAAACCCACATCCTTCGACGGCACTGGAGGTGTTATTGCCCTGACTCAATGGATTTAGAAAATTGAGTCCATTTTCGAAATCTGTTCCTGTTCCGAAGTCAACAAAGTAAAATTCGTTGCTTGCATTTTCACCAACAGGGCACTGACCTGGTGGAATAGTCGGGTCAAATCCCTAACCCTACCAGTGGCAAACGATATGGGTTGGGAGAGCTTGAAGGAGCTCATGCTTGCTGAATACTGCCCTCGGGGCGAAATGCAGAAATTGGAGCACGAACTCTGGAACCTAAAGATGAAGGCTTCTGATGTTGCCGCCTACACTTCTAGGTTTGAAGACCTAGCGCTCCTTTGTCTGGGAATGGTCACCTCAAAAAGCAAAAAGATTGTAAGATTCATTTGGGGGCTGACCCAGCCAACCAAAGGAAATGTCTTGGCGGCTAGGCCAAACACCATTGACAACACTAAGTGTCTGGCGCAGACTATTATCGATCATGGAGTCGACCTTGATGAAGTGACCACCACTCCTGAACTGGCTAAAGGGAGTGGTGAGAATAAAAAGAAATTTTGGAACAAGCGAAAGGGTCAGAGTTCGCAAGGATCTTCCAAGAAGAAACAAACTGTTGCAGTCCATGCTGGTACTACTCATGTCGGCACTCCTACAGCTCAAGCACCTACCACCGGGTACTCTGGTAGCCTTCCTCGGTGCGACAAGTGTAATTTTCATCATCATGGGCAGTGCCACGAGATGTTGTGCAAGAGCTGTGGCAAGAAGGGACATACAACTTGATTCTGCAGAACACCAGCCCAACCAACAAATCAAGCATCCGGAGCAAGTGTCAGTCAAGCCTGTTATGGTTGTGGTCAGGTCGGGCATTAAAAGAGGAACTGCCCAAAAGCAACAACGACCAACAACACTGGGAGAGTTCTAACTATGGGACAAGAGGAGGCAATCGCCGATCCCACCGTTGTCACGGGTACATTCCTTCTCGACAACTCTTATGCATGCATCCTTTTCGATTCTGGTGCTGAAACAAGTTTTGTTAGTCATGCATTCAAACATCTTCTTAAACATAATCCTCAACCATTAATCGAAATGTTTACCGTCGAGATGGCTAACGGCGAGAAAGAGAACTCTAACGATATATTCATAGGCTGCACCCTTACCCTAAACGATCATTCCTTTCCCATCGACCTTATGCCAGTTTCCATAAAGAGATTTGATGTTATCATTGGCATGGATTGGTTGAGTCCCAATCATGTTGATATTCTTTGTTACGAAAAAGCTATCCGTCTCAATCTTCCTTCTGGCCAGACCCTCATGATCTACGACGATAAACTTAGTTCCAATCTTCGCATCATTTCATGCATCAAAGCCCAAAAGCTCTTACGAAAGGAGTGTCATGCATTCCTAGCTCATGTAATTAATGAGAAACAGGAAGTTAAAGACCTCGAGAGCATCCTCGAAATCTGCAACTTTCCTGATGTCTTTCCCTAAGAGCTCCTGGGAATTCCTCCCGAACACCAAGTCGAGTTTTGCATTGACCTAATTCTCGGAGCTACCCCCGTAGCCAAGTCCCCATATCGCTTAGCGCCAGCAGAAATGCAGGAGTTATCCAGCCAGCTTAATGAGCTAGTCAGCAAAGGGTTCATCATACCGAGTTCCTCACCCTGGGGAGCCCCAACATTATTTGTAAAGAAGAAAGATGGATCCTTTCGGATATGTATAGACTACCGGGAACTGAACAAGATGACCGTCAAAAAACGTTATCCTCTTCCTCGAATAGATGACCTTTTCGATCAACTTCAAGGAGCTAGTTACTTCTTGAAAATAGACCTTAGATCAGGGTACCATCAGCTGCGAGTTCATGAGAGTGATGTTTCCAAGACAGCATTCAGTACTCGATATGGTCACTACGAGTTTGTAGTGATGCCCTTTGGTCTAACCAACGCACCGACAGTGTTCATGGACCTGATGAACCGGGTGTGTCGCCCTTTCCTAGACAAGTTTGTTATCATGTTCATAGACGATATACTTGTTTATTCAAGATGCGAGGAAGATCACAAACAACACTTGAGATTAGTATTGGAAACACTTTGATCGGAGAAGCTGTACGCAAAATTCTCCAAGTATGAATTCTGGATTCGGAAGGTAACTTTCCTAGGTCACGTGGTAAGCGAGGAGGGCATACATGTGGACCCTTCCAAAATCAAGGCGATAGAGAATTGGTCGACACCGAAGACACCCACAGAAATCCGTCAATTCTTGGGTCTTGCCGGCTATTATTGTAGATTCATCCAGAATTTTTCTAGAATTGCTAAACCCTTAACTACTCTGACACAGAAAGGTGTACCCTTTTGTTGGGGAGGAAAGGAAGACGTTGCATTCCAAACATTGAAGCGAGCCTTGTGTAGCCTGCCCCTGCCCGATGGGACGGAGGACTTCGTTGTCTACTGCGATGCGTCCAATCAAGGCTTAGGTTGTGTGCTTATGCAGTGGGGAAAGGTTGTAGCTTCTGCCTCAAGACAACTGAAAGCACATGAAGTTAACTATACAACTCACGACCTGGAGTTAGGAGCAGTGGTCTTCGCACTGAAGATTTGGAGACATTACCTTTATGGGACCAAGTGCACGATCTTCAGGGAACATAAAAGCCTACAACACATCTTCGATCAGAAAGACTTAAACATGAGACAACGACGATGGGTAGAGCTCCTCAGTGACTATGAGTGCGAAATCTGCTACCATCCCGGCAAGGCCAATGTGGTGGCTGATGCCCTTAGCCGGAAGGAAAGCTTAGGCAACAAGGCAAAGACACTGGCAATGACCATCCATTCCCACTTATCTGCACAAATCCTAGAGGCTCAGTTGGAAGCCCTAAAACCAGAGAACGTGTTGAATGAAGCCTTGAAGGGAATGGATAAAAATCTTGAGATCAGAAATGACGGAGTTTATTGTTTCATGGACCGGATCTGGATCCCAAAGTTCGGCAGTTACAGGGAGGTTGTCATGAACGAAGCTCACAAGAACAGATACTCCATTCACCCAGGTTTGGATAAGATGTACCTGGATGTCAAGAAACTATACTGGTGGCCAAACCTGAAAGCCGAAATCGCTACCTACGTGGGCAAGTGTCTAACTTGTGCCAAGGTGAAGGTCGAATATCAGAAACCCTCAGGTCTGCTCCAGCAGCCCGAGATACCTGAATGGAAATGGGAGATGATTACTATGGATTTCATTACCAAATTACCCAAATCTCCGAGTGGGTACGATACCATTTGGGTAATTGTCGATCGATTGACAAAATCCGCTCACTTCATACCGATTAAAGAAACATTCAAGATGGAAAGACTCACACGAATCTACATTCAAGAGATAGTTCGACTGCACGGTGTGCCTGTATCCATTATCTCTGATCGAGATAGCAGGTTTACCTCAAGATTTTGGCAGTTCCTTCAGAAAGCTCTTGGAACTAAGCTTGATATGAGTACAACTTATCATCCTGAGACAGATGGGCAGAGTGAGAGAACTATCCAGACCCTGGAAGACATGTTGAGAGCATGTGTCATTGATTTCGGAAAGTCGTGGGACACCCATTTACCTTTGGTTGAGTTCTCATATAACAACAGTTACCACACCAGTATCAAGGCTGCCCCGTTTGAAGCCCTCTACGGTCGCAAGTGCAGATCCCCTCTGTGTTGGGCCGAGGTAGGGGACACGTAGCTAGCCAAGGGTCGACTCCCCGACAGTACTCTCACTAGTCTTGAAATCATCTGAAACCACCGAAAAGGTCATTCAAATCCGAGAACGACTGAAAACTTCACGAGACAGACAAAAGAGCTATGCCGATAAACGACGAAAACCCTTGGAATTCCAGGTTGGAGATCGTGTCTTGTTGAAGGTCTCGCCCTGGAAAGGCATGATCCGCTTTGGAAAGCGCGGGAAATTGAACCCAAGGTAGATAGACCTTTCAAGATCCTTTCTAGGATCGGTCCTGTAGCCTACAAACTCCGATTACCTCAAGGGCTTAGCAACATCCATCCTATCTTCCACGTCTCTAATCTTAAGAAGTGCCTATCTGATGAAACTCTTGTGATTCCTCTTGATGAGATTGAAATCTCCGAAAATCTAAACTTCGTGGAAGAACCAATCGAAATCATGTATCGGGAGATCAAGCGAACAAAGCACAGTCGCATCCCAATTGTGAAAGTTCGTTGGAACGCCAAACGAGGACCAGAGTTCACTTGGGAGCGCGAGGATCAAATGAAACTTAAATACCCTCATATATTTGCTTAGTTTCTGTGTAATAAATTAGTTGTTCGAACTCTAATTTTCGGGTCGAAATTCCCACTAACGGGGGGATGATGTGACAACCCGAACATTTCATATATATAATTTCAGCAGCCGATAACTTCATTTAAAAATCAAATTCATTTCCGCCATCTTTTAGCCTAATATAAAGTCCGTATTAGTATTCTGAGCCGACTACACTTAAGGATCAAGTCTTAGAAAACCGCCACTAAAGTCCTAACATCAAAAACCATGCCATAAACTCCATGAGATGAGTTTTCGGCCGTAAACATGGGTTTATGGCGGTAAACTCAAGCGGTAAACTCCGGTTGGTAAACACACTTGGGCAGTAAACTCACCATATATAACGGATGATTGGTACTCCATTTCACCCTTTTTCCAACTCTTAGAATCCCTCTCTTTAATCTCTCTCTACAACTTGGATTTCATCAAGAATCATCCATTTCAAGCTCCTAGATTGTAAGTATTCCTATCCTAACTCATTGTACACTAGTATTAACATGTTTGGGGCTCAGAAAACACCTTGAATCAAGGATGAATGAGAGTTTATGGCCTATGAATGTTCTTGGGCCGTGAACTCCCTTTAAGGGTGCAAAGTTGCCCTTTCTTCCTTCCTTATGCCTAGAACTCAACATAGAATCAACCACCATCGAAGTAGGGACCTTAAAAATCAAAGAAACCAAGTCCTCATAGATTTTACGGCCGTAAAACCCCAAGGAATTGGTCCTTTGTCCGTAAACTCCCTAAAGGGGTCATATGGTGCCCTAACTTCCCTCTATGGCTTGTATAAATGACTAGAAACTTGTATACTAAACTTAGAACCACCAAAGCATGAAATGAAGGGAAAAATATGAGTTTATGGCTGTAAACTCATATGGTTACAGTCGTGAACTCCCTCAAAGGTCCATTTAGAGCCCTAGTCACTTCCTATGCCCTAGAATGGAGTCTAGCTTATTTCCCTAAGCGATATAAGATCTTTAAGCAACCAAGAAGACCACTACCATGATTTTACGGCCGTAAACTCATGGGGAAGTGGTCTTTGGGTCGTAAACACCCCTAAGGGCTTACAATTGAAGAGTAAACTCCATAACGAGGCCATACACTCCGTAGATGCAACCCGTATCATTCCTAACACTTGAAATAAAGTGTTTCCTCGCATTAAAGTGTATTTACTTTCTTAATTAGTGGTTTAATGAATAATTAGATACAATTATGTATCACTTCATGTTACCTAGGATTCTCGTGTGTGTGTCCTAAATTGACACCTAGCGTCCTACCCGGCACACCCGCGTCAGGTGAATTCATACCCCAAGACTTTTCCGAGTTTTTCATGTTTTAAGGGGGGAGGGGGGAATACAAGAAAATCATAAAGGATTTCGTAATTCAAAAACTGATGTAATTATAACGATTTTCAATCAAACTTTTAGATAACTTTATCCCTTTTGTAATATGCAGAGCATAAGGGACGCTTTCAAAAGATAATTACATAGTTTTCAAAACAGCGTGGGAACTTATCAAACCATTCAAATTATTATGGGAATAATTTAGGATTTTCATTACTTGTTCCACAGATTCAAATTTCATGCAAAGTCAATATATAAACTATGTCCGATTTAGTTTATCCATTGCTAACCTAGAGTATCTTGTTAAATAATTATTTTATGTATAATTATTTATACTCTACATCATTTCAACTATTTTGAACTCAAGAATGACCGAACCAAACGTAAACTAGTTAATACAAGATTGTGAGATTCATCTTCATCATACCCCTCGGGGCATCATTAAATCATGTCCAGTAGTATAACAAGAGTCTCCTAGAAGGAGAGCGTGAAATTTGTGGATAGATCTATTCGAGACTGACAATCCCACACCTGAACTGGTAGCTACAGTTAGGTGGGCATGCCTGGGGTGACAAATTTTGGTAATCCCGCGGTGCCTGAAGAAACGTAAAGGAGGTCATCAGTCAGATTAGTATGGTTATACGACTCACAATACGTACAAACTAACTTTGTTTACAGATTTCTTTCTTTCTTCCACAGTTTTGTTTATGTAATAAAACTACCTACCTACTTACTGGAGGGTATTCCGGGGACACAACTTATGGTTTTTATCTTAAGTAGTAATACTACTATACATACTGGTAGTAACCAGGGTTTTCAAATAAAACGTGCCTTTCGTTCAGGAACCAACAAACATGTTAGAAAATATGGGATTTTCTTGGAAAACATGCATTCGTATTTCTTATCTCAGTAACAATAGTTTTCAATACTAATCTCATAAAAACGAAGTATTTTCATAAGTTCACTGACTAGTTTTTATTACAAAAATCAAGCTTATGAACTCACCAGCTTTATGATGATATTTTTAAAACTATTTGTATTCTCAGGTTCGTGTTAGACAGGTATCTCGCTTACTTTTGGAGAAGACGGTGTATATAGAATTCTCGTCTATAATTTTGTTATACTGATGTATATATAAACTATGTATTTCTCCACTTTCAAACAAATGTAAATATTCATATGTAATGTAATGGTTGTGTTTACTATGCTTACTATGTACAATGGATGTGATACTACGCATGATGTCCTTCGCCCCGGAACGTTTCCGCCGTCAGTTTCGGGGTGTGACACTTGGCTTAATGTAGCAGGAGTCCGGTTGAATTTTGTTTGACCTGAAGCCGTAGAAACATGGTAATTTACCCCAATGAACTCATCTCGAACCTCTTTTTGATAGCACCTTCGAATTCCTTGCAAAGCTGCGGACTGGTTGACCCAAAAATAATGTCGTCAACATAGATTTGTACCAAAATCTAATTATTACCGACATGATTGATAAACAAAGTTTGATCACTAGTGCCACGAGAGTATCCATGCTTGAGCAATTGCTTTGTTAGAGTCGCATACCACGCTCGGGGAGCTTGATGTAACCCATACAATGCCTTGTGCAACTTGTAGACATGATTAGGAAACTTCGAGTCAACGAACCCAGGGGCTGATCAACGTAGATTTCTTCCTTCACCTTTCCATACAAGAAGGTTGTCTTGACGTCCATTTGGTAAACGGTGAAGTTCATGTAAGAGGCATATGCAAGGAAGATATGAATAGCCTCCAAGCGAGCTACTGGAGCATAAACTTCAGTGTAATCAAGACCCTCAACTTGTCGAAACCCGCGAACCACCAATCTAGCTTTATTTCGCACTATAACACCTAAATCATCCTTCTTGTTTTGATAGACCCATCGTGTAGCAAGAGACTTTTCGCCCTTTGGCAACTCAACCAACTTCTAAACCACAAGTTTTTCAAATTGATGTAATTCTTCATGCATTGCATCTACCCAGCTGGGCTCATTCAGAGCCATTTCAACATTCTTGGTCTCTATTTGAGAGATAAAGTAAGAGTAAAGACAAGTATTGACATCTCCACTCTGACTTCTGGTTTTAATGCCGTCACACAGCTGACCAATGATGTTTTCGACCGGATGATCGTGTTGAATCCTTGAGGGTATCTCTTGGTTGATATCGTTAATCGAGACAGGAAGATTGTGAATATTGATACCTCCTTCATTTGCTGATTAAGCCGCTCCAGATGGCTCTGCTACAAACTCATTTGAGATGTTTTCAGGAAAGAGTAGTTCCATAAAGGTTGAAATAACAACGGAAGCATCTTTAGACATGAACTCTCTTTCTATAGGGGTGACTGGTATAGTTTCAACATCAGGATTATCATTCTCAGCTAGAGATTTTGGACTATCAGGTTGTACAAATGACTCCCCATCAGGCGAAGCAGAGGACTCCCCCTCAGGCGAAGCAGATGACTCCCCCTCAGGCGGTGAAGAGGACCCCCCCTCAGACGGTGAAGAGGATACCGTTGGAGGTCTGTATACAACTTCTTCATCTTCGTCTTCAGAAACATTCTTCGAACCAAAGACAGATCCAGATAAGCTACCCGAAGACACATTTATGGATTTGAAAAGAGATGTGTAATCAAACAACCAATCCAGACCCACTCGAGCATCCGTCTAATTTTCTTCCAACCAGCGCACGTCATAAGATTCCACAACCTGCTTTGTCTTCTTATTTTAGACCCTATAAGCGGTGCGAGTAGTATACCTTATGAAGTAACAATCATCGGCTTTGGCATTAAACTTCGGGTTGGTCTCTAGGTGAAGAAGGGTGCAAGGGTAGCCAAATACACGGAAATGACTGACTGAAGGCTTGTGACCATATAGAATCTCATACGGGGTCTTTATTTGAGCTTTGTTGATCAATACACGATTCTGAACGTAGCAAGCAGTGTTTATCGCCTCGGCCCAAAAGAAAACTGGTAGTTTGGAGTCACACAGCATCGTCCTTGCAGCGTCTGTTAAAGTTCTGTTTCTCCTCTCAGCAACACCATTTTGTTGAGGGGTGTGAGCGGAGATGCATTGACTCATACTACCCTTTTCTGCGCAAAAATGATCAAGAATAGAATTCTTGAACTCTGTTCTGTTGTCGGTACAAAGCGTCTTTACCCGGTTGTTAGTTTGGTTCTCAATTAACACAATGAATTTCTTAATTAGATCAGCAACTCCACCTTTGTTGGATAGAAAGAAAACCCACGTAAAACGAGAGAAATCATCAATCACAACCAGACAATATGAATTTCTATTTATACTGAGAACGTTGATTGGTCCAAACAGATCCATATGTAGCAATTGAAGCACCTGACTGATTGAGTTAACCTGTTTTGGCAGGTGTGGTTTTCTGTGATGCTTACCTTGGGCACATGACACACACTTTTCAAAAGTTATAAATTCCTTGTTAGGCAAACCACGGACCATCTCATTCTTTGTAAGACGATTCAAGTTCTTTGCGTTAGCATGACCGAAACTTCGGTGCCATAGCATTGCATTTTGTTCTGAGATCTTTGAAAAGAGGCATGTAACTTGTTCTGGAAGAGTGTTATTCATATCAATGATGTAAGCATTTCCCATCCCTTTTAGATTTTACTAGATTCCACTATTCTGGGATGAAAAATCCTTATTTAATAACTTCTTAGAGGACACAGATGATGGATTGAAGGCTATTTTGGGCAACCATTGATAATTAGGTTTTCTAACAGTCCCGGGTGGTTTTGAAATAAGATTTTTATCATTTTGCTTGGAGCACTTGGGTTTTCTACCAGAATTGGTTGAAGACCTAGTGTTGCTTCTTAACGAAACCGACCTTGGCTTGGCCATGTTCGGTTTTGGCAAACTGTTTGGGACTTTGTTATGAATAACCTTTTTATGCTTTTGAAAAACATCCCATTTTCTACTGCGATCGTCCTTCCAATCATCATTCTGAGAACGAGTTCTAGAGGACTTTCTAGTTAAAGACCTTCCTCTGAATTCGTTCTCTTCTCTTGGTGACTCAAAATGTACAAACATTCTATTAGGAAAATTCCTAGCTATATGACCACCAATACCACAATTGAAACAAATCTGTTTGTTATTGTTAAAACTTGTATTGCATGTTTCAAATTTGTTTTCCATACCAACACCCTTGATTTTCTAAAATGAACATGAACAAGAATTAGGTTGTGAGACAAGTGAGGGTGCATCAGATGGAGAAACTTGTGAAACTGGTGGTTGTTTATTATTATCATCACAAACATTAGAATTGCCAACCACATCATCAAACACTTTAAAACCATTCAAAACAGTATCAGAAGGTGTAGAAACATGACAAAAAACATTGTCACTAACAACATCAAAAAAATTAAAGTCTTTATTTAAAACTAAAACTTCAGCTTCAGACTCAGTTTTATTTTCAGAAACAGATCCTTCAACTTCGTGCTTTGACTAATTTAAGGATTGATATGCAGGAGAAGTAGAAATGTTAGTACTTTCAATATTAATAAATCCTCCCGAAACAAAACCTGGTGGCTTGCCATAAACCATGGATAGTTCATTGGCAATCTCCTCCTTGGACAAAGGTTGAAACTGATATGAATGATTGAAAGGAGGAGGCACTTTATTATACCCTATACCCTTTGACTGATTATGTTTAAATTGCATGCAGTGGTCTATCATATTGGCAACTACCTCACTCGATACATCAAATTTTTGAAAATCAAAATCAGCAGTTTCAAATTTTCCCTTTAATGTTTCAATTTCAGTTACTAACTCAGCGTTCTATCTCTTTATGTAGTCATAATTCTCACATTTGTTACTATAGTCTTCCTGAAGTCTTCTAAAGTCCTTTATTTTAGATTCTTACTGGGCCCTATGAGGTTTTTGTCCTTTTCTAAGTTGGTAACCCTCATACCTAAGGTCCTCTACTTCTCTACGTAGTGTCTCAATTTCAGCATGGAGAATTTAACATAGTCAATACAAGCTTGAGAGCATGAGGGTAGACTTACCTCGGTTTTATTTGGTTCAGGAGAAGAGGATACCATAAACGCAAACTGCAACTCCATCATTTGATCTTCAGCTGCAACAATCTTTGCGGGAGCATCATCACCAACCTGAGCCAAATGAGCATTTTTAGGTCTTGATATGTTCAGGGCCTGCATCTGATCCTCCCAGTCAAATGATTGTGCAACCATAGCCTTCCTGCTGTTGACTTGTGCACCGCTCCGATTGTTTCCTACTGCAACTATTCTCTGATCATTGTTTAATCTTCTATCTGGCTTCGGGCACTCACGAGCAAAATGACCTTGCTCATGGCAGTTGAAACAACGTAGCTTTCCCTTGCTGAACCCTACCTTCTTAACAACACTCATCCCCAGTTGTTCTTCCTGGTCTTCTTTGCAAACTGTTTTGCCCTAAAAACTGCCATGGCAATTTGCCATGTGATATCCATTTCTTCTACGTCTTAAGGATGAATTTGATCGAGATCAGCAAATGACAATTGGGGCGGAAGATCTCCAGCTACAAGTGCATTGTAGCAGTTAACAAGCCCTGTAGCAAGAGCAAGATTTTCATCGCCCTCGTTTCCGTTTGATGAGGAAGCCACATTAGAGGAAGAAGCAGCTTGAGTAGAAACAAATGAATGGTTCTATGAGAATGGCATGGCTGATGCAGCAGGAAGTGAAGTAGCTAATGGAGTGGTAAAAGACTGAATTTGAGCTTGCTGAGTAGCAAAGGGTTGACCTGCAGAAGAAAAAGCGAAAGATGAAAGAGCATTATTAGAGGAGATCCCAAGGTTTGCAGCTGAGTATGAATTCACATGATTTATCTCCCGCTGTTTGTCATCAATATCAAGGCCTTGATGACCGCCATCATTTTAGCAAGAGAGAGCCGGCTTAGATCCTTACTTTTCTTGATCACTACTACATTCATGTCCCATGACTTTGGGAGAGCATTCAGTAGCTTCTTGTTTATTTCAAACTTGGTGTAAAAGATCCCGACTAAAGTCATCTCAGTGGTAAGAGTTGTGAATCGCTGCAGATGTGCCTCAAGAGTTTCTTCAGGAATGTAGTTGAACATGTTAAATCGTTGTCGCAGCATATCTTGGCGACTCTCCTTCATGTCTTCATTCACCTCATAAACTTCGATTAGTGCTTCCCACAAAGCTTAGCAGAAGTGTACTCCCTAAAACCTTGAGCTATATCAGAAAATAGAGCCATAGTCAAAGTGGCTAAAGCCCGTTCCTGCTCCTCAACCTTTTAAAAGTCCTCATCAATGTAGTTTTCAACCGTTTTGTCAACCACTTGTCCTGCAACAGTGGTGGTTCTCTGACAGGATTTTTGATGTACTTCTCAATCCTGTAATTCCATTCAGGGAATCATTCAGCGGACAGTAATCTTGGAATTCGAGTGGTTGTGCCCATTATAGAATCTAGCTCGTGGTGGTGTGTTTGACTTTGTGAATCCATTTAATATTAATTAGAAATTAGATTAAAAAAATTTAAAGTTTCCTGTCAAATAATAGTTCACAGTCAATGATTTGTTTACGGCCGTAAACTCGGTTTACGGTCGATGAATACGATCAGTGAGTTCAAGTTTCCAGTTGCTGAAGATGCTCTATTTACGGACTAAGAACCAAGCTTACGGTTCAAGAACAAACAGGAGTTTGCGGCCGTAATCTGTGTTTACGACCGTAAGCTCTGGTCGTAATCTCCCAAAAGTTCGAGAAAATACGATCTTTGAATTTATCTTGAAACCCTTTCGCAGCAAAATCCAACTTCAATCGTAAACAGTGAAGAGTATGTTCAAAACTCGATTGTATTCCGCTTTGACATTGGTTTTGCTTTGATACCAATTGTAAGGTCCTGAAACGGATCTTACCAGTGATCAAACAATAAACACAATCGATAATAATAAAGAATAGAGTAGAAACAAGAATCTAAACAAGCTTGCACACGCTTCTATTAGCAAAAACATATGGTACAACTTGTGGAATAGCAGTCGAAACTCTGAGGCATCAACAACCATCAAATGACCTAGCTAGCATCTATATATAATGGACCTGGGCCGTCTTGGGTTTACGACCGTAAACTACACAAAACTACTAAAATTGCATATTGACTCAAAAGAACCTATTACAAACGAAAGCCTAGACCAAACCATTAACTGGACCCTTCAGCGAGTCCGATAAAGATTACCATAAGACTCGACGAGTTGAAGAACAACTCGGCGAGTCGGATGAGTTTTCCCTAGAATATGTATGTGTGTGTATTCGTCGAGTTGCAAGGAGGGAACTCGATGAGTGGCCTTAAAGTTTGAACGAGAATCGAAGGAACTCGACGAGTCCCCGCGATGACTCGGCGAGTTGGATTGTACTTCAAGGAACTCAGCGAGTAGCCGAGGGTACTCGACAAGTTAGGGTCAACATGGACTGTTGACCTTGACTGAGGATTTTGACTTTGACTAGGGGTTGACTGGTGGGTTATGGAGTACCTTATAAGGCTAAGGACTTATGAGTATATTGTACTATGATCATAGGTGGTGGAGCATGTGTCGGGTGATCCGAGAGTTGGAGTGTATCTTCCGAGTCGACATTTGCAAGGTGAGTTATCATCACTATATCGATAGGATCTACGGCACCAAGGCCGGCCCTTTAGTTGTTAATGTTATGGTATGCTACATGTGGTTATGAACCGTTGTATCGGAATCAGAGTAGACAGTATGTTATGCTCTTATGATCCGTAAGGATTGGTATGTTAGTGACTTCCTAGGTCGGTACTTGAGTTACGAGAGAATGCTATAACTGATGATCAGTGTGATAGATATGTTTGATGTTTGTATATGCCAGTATATGATAGTTATGTGCACATGGTTATTTGCTTGTTGGTTGGGTTGAGGCGGTCCTGCTTTGTGCTGAAGGCCAATATACCCTATGAGCGGTCCGAGAAGACTGCAGGCCCACGAGGTGGACCAGTCATGCCGAAGGCTCGGGACAGATTCAGATAGACTGTAGGCCTAGTAGGGTGGTCTAGTCAGGCCAATGGCAGTATGCATGTTGATTGATTGATTGATTGATTGTTACTGATATGGCATTGTCAGTGTTTGTATTGGTATTTTCAAGGTAGCTCACTAAGCCCTCAGGCTTACAGTTTTCAGTTTATTGTTTCAGGTAGATCATGGCAAAGCGAAGGCGTGACCGTACCGCTCCTCATCCTTATGATATTATTTTAGGACCAAAATTACAAAATATGTTTAGGTCCTACACATGCAAAATTTTATGTATTTGAAGGATCAGTTTGTAATTTACTCTAAGATTAAAATATAAAATAGAAAAGAACTAAAAACCTTTTATATAGTTGTTTGAATTTATAATGTCGTCCGATTTATAAAATATAAAATAAAAAGTACTAAAAACCGATTTTATATAGTTGTTTGAGTTTATAATGTCGTCTGATTTATAAAATCTTTTTGATAATAATAATAATAATAATAATAATAATAATAATAATAATAATAAAAAAACAGATTTTATATAGCCGTTCGAATTTATAACGTCAACCGAATTTATAATTTTGTTCAAATTATAAAATGTTGTTCAAAAGTTATAATAATAATAATATTATTATTAATAGTAATATTAAAATATAATACTAATAATAATAATAATAATAATATAAATTAAAAGTGAATTAAAGACAACAACAAAACAAAATAGAAAAAAAACAACAAAAAACAAAAAATTAAATCAGGGGTGGAACTCAAAAAGGAAGGAACCTACTTACAGAAAACCCTTAAAAAACCATAATTACATCCGAGTTTAAAGGTAAACCAATAACCATGTTTACGTACGAATAAAAAACTTGACAGAAAACATTTCTATGGCTGATAGCGTTAGAAATGGAAAAAAAAAAATGGACCAATTATATATATAGAAAAAAAAAAACGTACTAAACCACATAGAACAAAAATGCATTTTAGTTTATATCATTCTTTTAAAAGATTAATCCCATTTAGAGAACAAGTTCCTCCGAAGTCGGTCCGGTGAACATACATAGACATCTTGTCTTACTTTGCAAACAACTGTGTTACTTCTTTCCAGCTACTCGTAATTGAAACCATAAGATTTGAACTTTAGTCTCCTATATAAAAAAGTTTACAAACTCTTATAAAATGTGTCACAAGATGATGGTTTACCGCATAATATATTATTATTAACATATAATATATTATTATTAAGGTTTAGAAATACCACCTGATATGTTCTGCATTGCATCTTAAGTCAAGCATCTACTAATTTACAATATAATTTTTTTAATGATTAAAATATGATTTAATTCTAAAATATCATACTAGTTGATCTTCATTGTTTTTTAGTCAAAGAACTAGTAATTAGCAACGTAATTGTCTTTTCAATGATTAAAAGATGATTTAACATAAAACTTAAGTAACATCGCTCACAATGACACGGGTTTAGAAAGCGACAGGCATAATTCACACCAACAACTCCATTTCACATTTCATTATAGCCCCACACTATTTTTAAGAAAGAAAACGTTACTAGATCCGTTAAACAGTCAAATTTCATAAAAAATGGGGATTGTAAAACTTCGAAATTAAACATCTATTATTATCAATATACAGAACCATTAAGACAACTATCAATACATACAAGAGTCAACATTTTAAAATAAGAGAGGCTTAAAACATTATTTTAGAATAATAGTGACTTAAAAATTAAAATGAACGGTAGGTGTTAGATATAATGAGCTTTAGCTAGTTGTTGATCTCAAAGTGCAATCTATAAATACCCATTTGTAGTTAATCAGAAAGGTTACCAATTCTATTATAAACATATATCTTCAATAGATCATAGAAAATACACCGTACCATGTAATCTTATGTTTAACAAATTCATGACTTATAGTAAAGAAAAAAAAAACAGCGGAATCTGGTCATTTACAAAGATTACATTTACAATATAAAAAAAAAAAAAAAACCGAAGGCATGAAAGTCAAAAGCGAGCACCGAAGGATCTGTAGGATAAGAGAAGTAACACCAAAGTAGAGCCCCATTATATTATGCAGCAGGTGCAACACAATCATTTGTAGCAGGTTTGGATTAATTTGAGCAACACCAAAAAACTGAAGGGGTCTTCACTGTGGGTAGTAGATACATTTTTGACACGCTACCAAAGAAGCTTTCACTTCACCTTTTTGCACTTTACCTTTATTTATTTGTTTATTTATTTCACAGACAAGCACAAGAAATCGTGCGTGCATTATTGCATCAAACAAAACTAATCTCTGCTTCCGTTTCCAGTTTATTTTGTTTTTATAAAATTGAATATATGACGGAAAACCAAAATGTATACCATAAATAAGCAGCATGCACTTCTGAGGAAAAGGATGTCGATCGGCCTTTGGATCAACGGTAAACAAAAGGGTCGAACTTAATTTATAAACAGCACCCACTACAGCAACAAACTATGGAACATCAGGCAAGAAAATAGCAATTAACTTTGAATCGTCAATCTAAAAAGCAATCAGTATAAGGATATTAATCATAACGCAATCAATTGACTAAAACATTTTAGACGTGAATCAACATCAACCCAAGCATCATCTAGTGCATCTTTGAACCCATAATAGCAATCAAGTTTAGGAGGAATATGAAATAAGCATATGCAAACATTTCAAAGGATAATAATATAAAAGCCCTTAAAGGATGTTTGGATAAATTAGCTTATAGCTTGTTAGCTTATTAGTGGTGAGAGAAAACAGTTTTTGCAATGTGTTTGGACTAAAAATAAGCAATAAACTATAAGTAAGAGGGAATAATTAGCTTATTTATTTTATCCCCACCGCAATAAACTGATTTTTAATGTTTTCTATCCAAACACTTAAACTTAGCTTATAGCGGTAGGGATAAACAATAAGCTATAAGCTCCCTCTTTTTTACCTATCCAAACACCCTCTAAGTTTGACACAAATGTGCGGATATACCTTTTTGCGGATTGTAGGTTAAATAAAACCGGATGTTTGCAACTTTTTATTTTTTCAATGTTACCTTTTTGTATATTTTTGATTCGCTAAAGTCCTTACGTTTTGCAAAAATGTTCGGTTTTACTGGATAAATATGCAAAAAGGGTAAAATTGAAAAAAAAAAAAAAAAAGGCCGCAAGAATCCGATTTGAATGAACCTAAAATCTGCAAAAGGTGAATCTGTACATTTTTGGCAAGCTTAAAGGCTTTTATGTCATTATCCCAACATTTAAACATAGGAAAACAGACACACGCTAAATGAGAACACCCAAGATAAGTAAATTGTAAACCAAGGTATATTAATATTTTATTTAAAACCCTAAATTCACAATTTAGACTTTTAATAATTCACAACATATTTCATGTATTTTTTAGAAACAGTTTGCTAAAATGTGTTCTTAAATGTATTTACATAATGAAAACGACGATTAAATAGTATAAATACATTAGGTCATACCACAAGTTCATTGTCGAAACGCGTAAATTAGTTCGTACATGCTCGATAGAGACATTCACAAAAGTTATCACATGATTTTTGGAAAATGTTTCTTCATAATCCATATTCCATATTAATGGTTTAAGTAACCTTTTGAAACAAGTTTGGTCATGTATCTTTCAATTGGCCCATCATATTTAATTAGTTTTAATCAAATTAATCCAACAAGAACGGATAGTATGACTCTGGGTGGAAGCATAACTAAATCCCATGTATGGGTTTGATAGAGAAGAAAGAGTTCCTTAATCGTACCATCCTGTAAAAATGATGAGAAGTAGCCTATTTATAGGGCATAAGCTCATACAAACAATGTATATTAGAAAGAAACAATGCAAAAGAGGCTAAATAAGAACACTAACCAAAATCATGAATTTTATTATACCTATGAGTATGAGTGGTATGACTGGGTGGAGAGACATTTACAGTCTGAATAGGTGATTGATTGGTCATAAAAATAGGAAAATCTTAGTCTTAGAAGGAACTCGATTATTTGATGTTGAAGATGTGTCATGTACCAGAATGTAGGATTTAGTAGTTAGAGTTTCCTTGATGTCACCAAGAAATCAATAAATGGAAATAAGAAAATAATATATCTTATGATGTGAGAATATCCCATAATAGAATATGCTCAAAAAACATCATATGACACAAAACATAAAGCTTTTGACTAATTAAATCAAAAGAACGATATACTTTTCGAAACACACCATACCCAAATTACAAATAAAGTAGACTAGGAGGACAATTTATGACGTTCAACATAAAGTTTAAGGACCAAAACGGTACTGCCAAATCCACAAAAATAAGGGATGATCAGGCATGTACTTAAAAATAAGGAACATGTTTTAAAAAAGATTATAGTGTTTTCTTTTAGCAACACTATTTTGTTAGGGAGTTTATTTACATAAAGTTTGGTGTATACTTTCATTAAAGATAAGTAATTGTGAGAACATATTAGAGACTTATTCGCCGAAGTTACGTTTCAAGGATTTTATAACTGCTTAACGTTGGGTTTTTACAAGGGCTCCAAAGGTACTAAAAATGGATACGTGTTTAATGAGATAAACCCATATGTAAAGAATGAAGTCATCAATAAGCAAGACGTAATATAAAGAACCATATTCTAAGGATATAAATAAATAAGAATAAGAGGATCAAAATGACAAAAAATCATTTTATTTAAAAGTAAATATTGCATTTAAATTATCATTAGTAGATAAAATAAACTAGAAATGTATAAAATAAAAATGAGAGGGACTAAAATTGACAACCAAACTTCACCTCCATTTTTGGAGATATGAATACTATTCACCCATATATGGGGGAATACTATTCGTATCTCCAAAAATGAAGGTGAAAATGAAGTAGGGTTGGAGAAGAATGAAGAAAGAAATAAGGGAAAAAATGGAGTATGGGGTGGGTTGGAGATACCCTGAGTACTATAAAAATGACATTGAAGGATGGTCTAAACAAGAATGTCATATATAGAAACCAAAAGACTAATGAATTGACTTGTAATTGATAATCTATAAAATTAAGATAACTTGAAAACTAATCCATGACATAAAAAACTTGATGTTTGACAATGTATAGATTTGAAAAATACAAATCTAACGCCTGCGTTTCTTATTAGATTCGTCATAGCCTATAATCATTTTGGTAAACTATTGTAATCTTTTTATAAACAAATAAAAAATGATTATTGATATATTTATGTGTTTTATATGATATTCTATGAAAATTATATAAGTATTTAATAATAAAATAAATAAGATTAAAATACGCATAAAAATAAAAAATTATTTTGGAAAAATAATCTTAATCTAAGCTGTAGTATACATAATAAGGATTCTGAAGATATGAAGAATGTTCTAATCGGATTTCCAACAAAGAAGTTATGGTACATTGAAGTTTCGCGTTAAATCTGATACGATTACGGATGTCGCAAAATAGTGATTCGGAGATAGATCGCTTGATAGCCTAAGTGATCTAAATGAAAGTCGTAGTAGTCGTTAAATTGAGAGCGTGCATATAGAGAACGTCCAAATCTGACTTCGTATGAGGAAGTTATGATTTTTCTAAGATTCAGCGAACCGATGTTAAACATTAATATCAAAATTTAGAACGATTGGTTATTAGGAAAAATAATCTAAACGAAAGTTGAAGATCTCATCCATACCTATCCGTCAATATAAAGATAGTCAAGAACATATATTGTATGAGCAATGTTATGATTTTTATACGGACATTAATAACTAAAGTTGTAGATCTCATAAAAATATAACTTTATAAATAAAGTAAAAATTTGTCGACGGAGTTTAAACTAAAGTTGTAGATCTCATTAATAACTATATGTGGATATAAAACTCGTCGAAAATGGAGCTCATATGAAGAAGATATGAATTATTTATGAAAACAGAAAAATTTGTCCGCAATCGCGCGCCCAGACGGAGGGCACGAATCGTGACATGTGGCATCACTCAGAAAGTGACACGTCACCAGTCGACCACGTGCACGACATGCTCTCACATTATGGATGGCATGCTTTTATTTTTTACCCTTATATATTCTTCGATTTTCAAACACTTTCTTCACATCATTCCTCCAGTTCTCTTTGGAATACCTTCTAGCTTTTACTAACTTTACTTCCTAGTTCTTGACTGCTTCGGCAAAGCCCTGCAGTGTCAAATAAGAGGTGATTAGAAGTTCTTGGGTTAGATTTCCATCCTGTATGATTCCCACTTATCGGTAGATTACTCTATACGTTAAGCTACACTTCGTTTATTTTAAGTGTAACTTTTTATTATAGTGATAGTTGTTATTATGAACCTATAATTAAGATTTATCAGTGATTACAAGTCACTATACTGATTGATCTACTTACGGGATTGATGTCTAGGTTGTATTTGGTGAGATGTTTAAAATGAGATTTCCAAACAGTATACTATGTATACTAAACGGACCCTACCTCCGATACGATCCTACATGGTTATTCATTACTTGATAGATCCTGATGTAGACATTGGGATTATTGAGGAATCTAGATTATCATTATATAGTCCCCACGATTACGAAACTAGAGTTACACCTAGTGTTTTACGTTTAGGTCACCAAGAAGCGTTACGACGAAGCACTTCCCTAACTTTTTGTCAGCTACTACTTTGTCAGGTGAGTGCGTAGTTACTTTCAAGAGCATAATTTAATAAGAATATTTATTAAATGCTAATTGTTTTATTTATACTCTGTGCTACTTGTATACCTATAATAATATTGCTTATTAGTTATGGACTTATAAAAGGTACTCAGTTCTAAATAAGCTGGATATTGAATAGGTCGCATTCTTAGTATAGATTGTGACATCAGAGCAGAATGTAATAGTCCTCCTCTCCTTGGATGACAAGAAATGGTGGGTCCAAATCAGACAATTGAAAAATATATTTCGGTAGTGAGTTACATTGCAGTGTGGACTTATAACCCACAGACATAGCAAAAAAATTATCAGTAGATCTAAACATTTGTTGCCTCTATATGACTTACACCAACCATGGACTCTCGTAGATATGTAGTCAACCAGATGCTCAAACTGTTTATCAGGTTGGGTGATTCCTCTAGATAATCATTTCCTTAGGATTTGTAAGAATCGATTGGGAAAGGTAAGTGGTCTTAAATGCATCACATGTAGTGGATGTAAGGCTGCCAAAGCTTAGTTAGGATGTGAAGTGTAATAAAGTTAATTGCATGTTGCAGTATTTCAGGGCCTTTTATATAATTTACGATGTAATGTATGTCTCGATATGAACGATGACATTCCAGAGTTTTAATATAAATGATAACTTTTGTTATCTTAATTGTTTTATTTAACTGGGAATTTCTGCAACTGAATATATCAAGCGTAAAGAAAAATATTTAATTGGCTCTAAAAATTGGGGGATGCTACAGTTGTTATCAGAACATTAGTTTAAGCGATCTAGGAATTTAGAAAAATTCTAGACTTAAACATATAATCTAAGTATGATCAGTGAGTTGTGCGATAGAATGCTTTAGGATAGATGCCTTAATTGCTTTAGACATTAACACTAACATATTATAGGAAGATGCCTTAACCAATAATTATGTGGTAAATATGTATATGTATACTAAGTAATATATTTCCTAATTAAACTACTCGCCTCTACGACTGTAGAACGTCAAGACGATCACAAAGAGTGGAAGACTCTTCAACAATGTAGGAAGTCCAACACCTCAAAACGTCGGAGTTGGAGATGCTCAGTTCATGATTATTGATACCATGCGGGAGATGCTCCTTCAACATTGACGTGAGTTTAGTGATCTCTTAGCTCATGAGCTAGCTAATGCTAGAGGTGGAGCGCATGTGATCAACAAGGCGATAGTTCTTGAACAAGTCAACAATGGACTGATTCCTTCTCATCCATAAATAGTTCAAGAAGGAAATAATGATGACTCGGAATGTTATCAAGGACCAGATCAACCAAAGGTCCAAAAAAATGATGAGCCTAGAGGGTACTATAAGTATGAGGATTTCATGACGTGTGTAACGTCCCAAAATACTAAGTAATTTTTTTTAATTCAACCAAAACCATCAATCATTCATTTCATAAACTAATCGAAGTTTGAAAATGTAGAAAATAGTTATCAGAGTACAAATCAAAATCATAGAATGCAGAACACTAGTGAATGATGTGCGATCATGTCGGGCCTTTCACCTTCGAATCAGAGGTACCTGGAACCATAACCATAAATTGTAAGCATAAAGCTTAGTGCGTTACCCAAAATACCACATACCATACATACATCAGGGCCTGCACGGTATAAATATGTCAGTAACATGTAGTGGGACCCGCCCAAAGCAAATAATAGGCCCCACCCAAACATACATACAAATATATGTAAGAGTCACAAAGACAACTAGCACTCTATAAATATAATCTAATGGGTAGAACACTAGTGGATGTTGTACAATCATGTCGGACCCTTCCCCTTCGAAACAGAGGTATCTAAAACCATAGCCATAAACTGTAAGCACAAAGATTAGTGATTTCCCTAGAATACCACATACCATTCATACACCGGGTCTCGCCCGACATCCATCGGGTCCCGACCAGTACAAATCTTTCAGTAACATGTAGTGGGCCCCACCCAACACATATAATCGGCCGCGTCCAAACATACATACAAATACATGCAAGAGTCACAAAGACAACTACCATTTTATAAATATAATCTAATGGGTCGGCATTGGTGCCTTCGAATTGAAAATATTGTGAGGAGACCCACCTCAATCTGAAGATAACCAAATCACACACACACACACACTGCTGCTATAAAGGCTCCTTACACTAAACATATCAAAATCAACCCTAATTAATAATTAGGGTAATAAACTTTAATCAAAGGTCCATTTCATATTCTCTCTCACTAGGGTAAAAGACCATTTTTACCCTTCCAAGGCTAGACCCACCCAACTTGGCCTAAAGCCTAAAATGACTTATTTCCACTCCTAGGAGTACGCTAGGCATACTCCTTCAATATGCCATGTGTACTCCTTCACTACCTTATGTCTACTGAGTTCCCACAAAAAACAGGGCCATGCTTAGCAACACGTACTCAGGGGTTATGCCCCACGTAATCCAACAACCTGCTAATCTATTTATTAAGCTCCTAATAGATTGAGACCAAATGCACAACACACAGATCTGACTCTTTTTGGACGTCTAAAGTCATAAAGTTCCCAAATTTATGACTTTTCATTTCTTAATGATGTCCAAAACCAAACCCTAGGTCCTTAGCATATTTTAGTTCTCCAAACCCTTGCATGGGTGAAAAAAACCATCAAGATCCCATTTTATGACTTTAAATCCTCAGAAATGACAAGATATGACAATCACAAGCTGTGGAGTAGCTTTTACTCACAAGAACCAAAACTATGGGCCCAAAAGCATGAAAAAAATCTAAGCTAGTCTAGATCTAAATAAAGAAATTATAAAGATTTAATCTTTATACCTTCTGAGGCTTGCAAATAGGATAGAAGTTCTGGATCTTCAAGATCCAAGCTCACCATTTCTTCTTTAGTGGATTCCTTCCTCACAAAACACCCAACAACTCACTCAAAATGCTCAAGATGTGCACAAAGTAGCTACAGTTTCAAAATGACTACTTTGGGGAAGTGGAGGCTAAACATGAAGAGGCCTCAAGGGACTTAAGGTGCTTAAATAGGGTCTTAACCATAGTATTTAGGGGCCTGAGACCAACTTGAGTACTGTCACACCCCCAAACCAGAATGGCGGAAACATTCGGGGGTGGATGACTTCACGTAGTATCACAACCATTGAATATTGTAAAGAAAGTAACACAACCATCACATATATAATGAACACGTATGTTGTTGCGTTATACATAATAGCAAAAGAATATTACAATGAGATGATAAATGTTCCATAATAAAACATCCTTAGTGTTCCTTTCTCCAAAAGCTGGTGGTTACCTGTATTACTGATTCCCTGAGAAATACAAGTGGTTTCGAAAAAGTGTCAACAATTAAGTTGGTGAGTTCATAAGTGTTTTGCATTGAAAAGTATGTCCTTTTTGATAGTAAACCGATGAACGAGGTTTTCAGAAAATCCAATATTTTCTATAAATGATTTGAAAAGTTTCCCGTGTTGGAGGGCGTTTGTGTGTTCCATACTTGAATAATAGTGATAAAATTTGTGTTAACGATAAAATGGAAAACTGAAATGCATATATGAATCTCGTAAATCAAACTTGTTTTTATACTTTTATGTGAGTTTTATAACCATGCTATTGACACTGATGGCCTGTAACAACGTTCTTCAGGCGTTGGAACTGTTATGACATTTGTCACTCCAAGCCTGCCGGCCTAGCTGTAGCTAACAACTTAGGTGTGGGATTGTCAATCCCGTATAGATCTATACACAAGTATCACGCTCCCCCTACAAGGGATTATGGTATATAATACAAGACTTAATAATGCATACTCGAACGTACGTGAAGCTGTCTCACATTACTAGGTATAAACAGATTTACGATAATAAAGACTTTACTTCTTTTGAAAGCATTTCATTTGTCGAGATGTATATGTAAAACGTATGAATCACTTGAATACTACACTCATTATAGTTTCTCAAAAGTATTTCCCATTTGGTAATAACAACTTGGTGATATAATAGCCCTTTAAACATAAGGTTATTTTTGTATCAAAACCTTATAAGAACGATATTATAAAAATGATACTTTGATTTGTAATGTACTTGTATTCCCCCCCTAAAACATGAAAAGAATTGAAAAGTAGGGGTATGAACTCACTCGTTAAGTTTGAAGAGAGAGGCTAGAGTTGAGCAGAACTTCGACCGCGGATGGTTGCGTCATCGGGCTCTTCGGGGATCTCTGCAGCTTAAATCTTTCGTCGGGGGCTCCAGTGCGGAAACCGAGGTGAGGGAAAGGTCTTCTGGAGCTTAGAGGTATGGGAGAAGGACTGAGGAATGGAGAATGGTGTGCAAAAACTCGAGCTCATGCCTTCTATTTATAGGGCTGGAAACCCTCGTACGCGGCGCGTACTTCCGGAGTACGCGGGGCGTAAAATGGCGTCATGGCTTACGACTCGGGTCTAGCTAAGCGTAGCTTGGGCGGGCCGATGGGACTCCTGGGTCTAGCCAAGCGTAGCTTGGGCGGGCCGATGGGACTCGACTCTGGGTCTAGTACGCGGGGCGTACTCCCATATTACGCGGGGCATAATCCTGCTTCCGACTTCTAAATTTTGTAACTTTCGTGTACGAGCTCCGTTTTTCGCGTTCTTTATATCCACGCGTAGGTGAGATTATGCTCTACAACTTTCATTTAGACTCCGTTGGCTAGTTTTGACTTTATTTTTAATGATATAATTTTAATAGGCCGGGCCTCCTAAAGTTCGTTAAAAATTCATAGGTTCTTTATTCTGTCTTTTTATCGTTTTATTACTACTGAGGAGATCTTCAACTTCTGTTTAGGTGGCGATAGCTAAATAACACTCGATCTTCAATCCGAGTTTTTAGCCCTCCTCTACTGTTACGAAACTTTGAAAATCCGTAACTTCTTCATACGAGGTCAAATTTGGGCGATCTTTTTATGTACGCTCACCTTTCAACGAGATCTACGACTTTGGTTTAGATACTTAAGGCTAAAATGCATTTTATTGAGATTTTACTTTTTACGTTAAATAATGTTTTAACGCCGTGTCGTAAATATACGAGTGGTTATAATTTCTTCAATATAACCCGGTTTTGAGCGTTCTTTATGTTCTTGGAAACCTTGGTATGATATCTAATATTTGGTGTATCCCAACTTAGATACTTGAACACTTTATTTTCGAGGTTAATTTCGTTACTTTTCAGCTTTCGAGCGATTACAATGCTTTTTGGGAAAAATAGGGTTGTCACATCATCCCCCTGTTAAGGGAATTTCGTCCCGAAATTTAATCTAAGATAGAGTTTACAATTTTAGGAAAAAGATGCGGGTAGTTTTGTTTCATCTGATCTTCGCGTTCCCAGGTGTATTCAGGTCCTCGCTTGGCGTTCCAGCGGACCTTTACAATGGGTATGCGGCTTTGTTTAGCCCTTTTGATTTCTCGATCCATGATCTCTACTGGTTCCTCCACAAATTGAAGGTTTTCATTTATTGCAATTTCGTCTAGAGGGACGTCAAGGGTCTCGTCGGATAAGCACTTCTTCAGATTCGATACGTGAAAGGTAGGGTGTACGTTGTGGAGCTCCTGAGGTAGTCTAAGTTTGTAAGCCACTAGACCGATCCTGGCAAGGATCTCGAATGGTCCGATGTATCTAGGGTTCAGTTTCCCACGTTTTCCGAAGCGTATTAAGCCTTTCCAAGGTTAGACTTTGAGTAGGACATGGTCTCCAACTTGGAATTCCAAGGGTTTTCGTCTCTTATCTGCGTAACTCTTTTGTCTATCCCTTGATGCTTTTAGACGTTCTCGGATTTGAACAATCTTCTCCGTGGTCTCCCTTATGATCTCTGGTCCAGCGAGCGTGTTGTCAGTTGCTTGTCCTTTTGCTAGTTGCGTGTCCCCCACTTCGGCCCAACACAACGGTGACCTGCATTTGCGGCCATAGAGGGCTTCGAACGGGGCAACTTTGATACTGGTGTGGTAGCTATTGTCGTACGAGAACTCGACCAATGGTAGATGTGTGTCCCATGCTTTGCCAAAATCGATTACGCAAGCTCTCAGCATGTCTTCTAGGGTATGTATAGTTCTCTCGCTCTGGCCGTCGGTTTGTGGGTGATAAGCGGTACTCATGTCTAGTCTTGTCCCCAAAGCTTTTTGTAGCGACTGCTGTGACAACCCGATATTTCGAGTCAATGTAATGTAAAAACCGATCAAATTTAGGTCAAAATGTAACCTTCCTAAAATCTTATTCGGATTAAATAAAGTAATAGGAATCATATCAAGGTTTGCGTACATAAAAAGAACGTCCAAATCTGACCTCGGACGAGGAAGTTATGAATTTTTGAAGAAATTCCTTAATCACGTCATTTTAATAAATAAATAATAAAAACGATTTCGGAATTTGCCAGCGGAATCTAAACGGAAGTCGTAGATCATGGTCTCACCTTCGCGTGGATATAAAGAACGTCAAAAACGGAGTTCGTATGAGAGAGATATGAATTTTTGAAGTTTATTTAAAATAAATAAGAATTTAATTATAAATTCCCGGTAATATCCGAAGGGGAGTCATCGGATTGGACCGAAGTACGCCCTGCGTACCTTCGTACGCCCCGCGTACTGAGATCGAGGGTCTCGGATCGTCCACGTCGCGCTATCCGAAGAATCTAACCCGTCCGACCTGTCCGAAGCTCCGACCCGTCCGACCCGCTGTCCCGTCCGACCCGCCGTCCTGTCCGACCCGCGTACCCAGCAACCCGTCCCATCCGAACCGAGGCAGTCGAGGCTTCGGTCATGCATGACGTACGCGTACGCGCTGCGTACGAGCGTACGCCCCGCGTTCGGAGGCGGTTCAGCCTTCCTATAAATAGGATGCGAGGCTTTCCGAAAATGTTGCTCATTTCTCTCCTCTCTCTCACAACTTTGTCTCGTTTTCCGTGCCCGTTATAACCCGAAGCTCTGGTCTTTTTGCTCAAGTCCCGAGGGTCGATTTTACTCCCGAGATTCCCGAGAATCCCGAGAAAAATCCGTTTTCCGAGACGAAACTCTGCCCGGTTTTCCATCTCGCTTTCCTCAATCAATCAAGTGAGTTTCATACCCCTTAATCAACCTGTTAAATATTCGAAATGCTTTTATATGCTTTCAAAAGGGGGGGAATGCAAGTTAAATACTTATAGTTATTGTTTCAATCACATGTGATTGTACTAATCACATGTGATTAATAACTAGGGAAATCAGTGGTTTTATCACTATTCAAACTATCTATCAAACTGTTTTACTTCTAAATGTTTTCCAAACCCATTTACTTTTCGAATTTACACTGCAACTGTGATTTAAGCAAATGTTCCTTATACTTAAACTGTTTTAATCAAATCTACACCTTCAAATGGTTTTATAGATTGACATCAAGTCAATCTTTCTTTAAAAATAATACTTATGTTTCAAATGCCTTATAAATACTTATTTATGCTTTTATATTACAAATTGCATGCCCATATATGTATAGACGTATAAATAATGTTTAAAGGACTTAGGAAGGCTATCCACCTTGTTTCCTTTTCCTCGATTTGGATGTGGTCTGATAGGATTTTGGGTGACCATCCGAAGGTCGTTTCCATATTAATTATATATCAAATATACATATATAGACATGAAAGTACTTCCATAATCATATGTACTAAACGCACTGTTAACAAGTTACCATCGGGGTAACACAAAATGATACTATTACAACTGCTAGATCAATGAGTCAGTTCATTCATGAGTCTATACTAGGAAGAGAATATATACAACTATACTACGAGAATATATACAACTATACTACGAGAACATATACAACTATACTAGAACAAGAAACATTTCATCACACATGCAAGAATACGATAACAAATGTGATCCACTGTATCGGAGCATGCCTTAAATGTCATGGCCCGAGTTGTAGCCAGAATTCTCTTGGAGTGAGAGCGTTGAGTTTGCGTATAGATCTATACTGGATTGACTATCCTACACCTTGCTGCGAGCTACAGCCGGACCTGCAGGTCTGCGGGTGCCAAACGTCATTCCGTTATTACGACCGTTCTTTATGTCGTTGTTATCAGTCGATAGTATGGTGCAATTATCACATTATACCTTAACATAAATCCGGTTTAAGATAGTAGTAATCAGTACAACAGTAGTTCTTATTATACAAAACTACAGTACTACGATGATTTACCCATTACATATTTTGGTGATAATCTCACTTAAGCATTAATGTACAAACTATATTTTATCAAATGATAGTTATACTTGGGTAATCACACACTTTTACAACAGACGAGTTTACAAAACAGTTAAGCCTTGGTAGAAGGTTACTATTATAGAAAATATAGGATTTTCTGAGAGATTCAAACTTTTGCAAATACTTTTAAACATTTATTTACATTTTTACAAACTTATACATTGGGACAAGTTCAAACGTTTTTGACAATGAACATTGACACTAAAATACTTATGAACTCACCAGCTTAATGCTGATAAACTCTTTCAAAATAACTTGTATTCTCAGGTCATCAGTAGACAGGTACCGATGCCAGCTTTTGAGATGATGGAGCGTACTCAAGACTCATCATTTTGTTATTTTGATTTACGTTATATTTTTGGTGTCTAAAATTTTACAGAACACACATGTATTAAATTTATATATTTAATGCAATGGATGATGTTGTTTGCCTATTTACATTTACTGTGTTGTGATTACCTTACATGACGTCCTCCGCCCCAGAACGTTTCCGCCGTTCTTGGTTTTGGGGTGTGACAGATTGGTATCAGAGCATTGTTTATAGTGAATTGAGTATATCAACCCATAAAAGATATACTAAACTATAAACCCATTGGGGATTAAACTCTGACCAAGAGTCTATACTTAAAATAATAAAATATTTAACTAAGTATACTAGTCTGCATTCATACTAAAATAAGTGTCACAATGACAAGAACAAAAGTATTACGATTGTTAAATATCACAAGTGAGCTCGGGGATGTATGGTCAGTCCTGGGAATGGCATAGCCTGATCAACTATGCTGATCCTAGGAGTGATTAGCACATGCCTTAGAATGGTTGTGATAGGTTAGCAAGTCTAAAAACTTACCAACAATACCACAAGAAGATCAATAGAACTTAAACTTAAAATACTATAGGAGTATTTTGCGCTACTAGTTACACGTATACTATATTCTTATACCTCTATTCTCGCGTAGATCTTGATGGCTAGATATCCATCATGGCGACCCGTACTTTCCCAATGAAGGCAATGCCGGGTGGATCGATGAAGAGCCCGAAGTTAATCATCCAATCCCTTTGAATGATCACCTCGCAGAAGGCTTTTCAGATGGGTCCGACTCCGAGCCTGAAGTCAACAACCTACCGATTGTAGGTCAAGCCCCGAACAACAACCCTCGACCAGCGTTTCCAGGTCCTACACCCATGTGGGCAAACAACCTGAACCGCTGGAGTGATGATCAGGGTCAACCCTTACCATACTTTGGGGACCGAACCTTTTACAACGTCAGCGATGGTGGCTCTACTGACCGAGCTCTGCCTGTCATTATCCGCAGAATAGCTCGTATTGTCGAGCAAGGTGGAGCAGCCGTCGACCGGGTCATAGAGATTGATGCCGACTCAGGTGTCAACACAGTCAGCATCCGCCGTCTTGAAGAAGACATGGAAGGGACCCGGAGGACAAATAAAACCCTGCTATAGCAGTTGGCTGCCTCACGAGCTGAAATATTGGAACTTCGAGCTTGTCAGAGGACTCAGGATCGACCCATTCAAGAAGTGTTTCGTCAAGTATCCGACCGCAGTACTCGCCCGGGATTTTCCCATCGCCGTTGGTTGATGTCTAGTACAGCTCCGTCTTTTAATTAAAGAATAGCCTTTAACATCTGTGCTCCAAGTAGCGCTTGTGTGTAAAATGTCTCTAACTTCCGTACTCAAATTTGAAATCTAAGAACTGTCAAACTTTTCTATATGGTATGATGTATGACCTACTGTTAGGTCGATTTTCACTGAACTTATTACATCGGTAATACCAGTATTTTTGAGATCTATCTATCTGGGAAAAGTCTATACACTTATGCTTTCCTTCAAATATTTCTTATTAAGGTTTCAAACACTCTTTCAACTGTTGGACTATGGTTAGTTAGTCCGTGTGTCACTCTCACGTTGCTTACAAATTGATTCTTACCATCTTTCTTATCTTTATAAACTTTTAGCTGAAGGATGCCTCCTCGCAAGTCTCCCAGGAATAGGAATAATCCTGCACCTCCACCACCTCCTCCGCCTCCGGTCATCGATACTGTAGCCCTGAATGCTGTTGTAGCTGCAGCAGTGGCAACTGCCATGGCTCAGTATCACTCTTCTGATGCCAGCAGAGGTGGAACCCCTGTGGAATCTATTCCGATCGAAATCCCTGTGCGCTCAAGGGAGTGCTCTTACAAGGATTTTACAAACTGCAAGCCGAAGCCTTTCTATGGCACCGGCGGAGTCATTGCTCTCTCGCAGTGGTTCGAGAAGACTGAATCAGTCTTCGAAATTTGTTCATGCCCTGCTGCGTGCAAGGTGAAATATGCCGCCTGCACCTTTGAGGGTAAAGCCCTAACGTGGTGGAACGGCCACGTCAAAGCCCTAACTCTCGTCGTAGCCAACGACATGGGCTGGGAAACAATGAAAGACCTCATGACTGAGGAATACTGCCCGAGGGGCGAGATCCAGAAACTGGAGCAGGAACTCTGGAACCTGTCGATGAAGGGCACCAATGTGGTCGCTTATACTGCCCGATTCAGCGAGCTGGTGGCCCTCTGCCCCAATATGGTTCCCACCGAGGGGAAGAAGATCGAGAGGTACATATGGGGACTAGTGCCTCCGTATCAGGGGAATGTGCTAGCGTCAAACCCCGCTACCTTCGACAGTGCCAAACGATTGGCACAACGACTCATTGACCATGGAGTCAAAACCCCTGCAACCACAACCACCTTAGCCATCCCGGAACCCTCCAAACCCGCCGATACTAAGCGGAAATTCTGGGATGAAAGGAAGAAGCATCAGGCTGCCAAAAAGCAGCAATTGGTGGCAATTCATGCCGCAGTAACCCCTACTGCTGCTACTACTGCTCCGGTGAGTCGGTATGCTGGAAGTTCGCCCAAGTGCACCAAATGCAGCTACCACCACAACGGCCCCTGCCGTGAATTGCAGTGCTCTAACTGCAACAGGAAAGGACACACCGTCCGATTCTGTAAGTTCCCGGCACAACCTATCAACCAAGTCCCTGGCCCTGGCGCAAGCCCAACCTGCTATGGATGTGGCGAAGCAGGCCACTTTAAGAGGGACTGCCCCAAAGCGAGGAATGCTGGAGGAGCAGGGAGGGTACTGGCTATAGGCCACGGGGAAGCAGTTGCTGACCCGACAGTAGTAACCGGTACGTTCCTCCTCGATAACTCCTATGCATGCATTCTATTCGATACTGGAGCGGAGCGAAGCTTCGTAAACCATAAATTTGCTCGCATGCTTAATCAACCACCGCACGCACTCAAAGAACTATTTACAGTAGAAATGGCTAATGGAAAAACTGAAAATACGAGTAGCATATACTTAGGTTGTACCCTAACCCTAGACAACCATTCATTTCCAATCGACCTCATGCCAGTCTCAATAAAAAGTTTCGACGTCATCATTGGCATGGACTGGTTAAGCCTTCATCGTGCCGACATCATGTACTTCGAGAAAGCAGTCCGTCTAAACCTCCCGTCTAACGAAACTCTTATAGTCTATGGCGACAAACCCGGTGCAAGTCTTCGCATCATATCAAGTATTCAAGCACAGAAATACCTGCGTAAGGAATACCACGCATTCCTTGCTCACGTCGTCGACACGAACCTAGAAACGAAAGAACTAAAGAACCTCCCAGTAGTGAGCGACTTCCCCGACATTTTCCCAGAAGAACTACCCGGATTACCTCCGCAACGACAAGTCGAGTTCAGAATCGACTTAGTCCCAGGAGCTACCCCAGTAGCCAAGTCGCCCTACCGTTTAGCACCAGCCGAGATGCAAGAACTCTCTGGTCAACTTAACGAACTGCTCAGCAAGGGCTTTATAAGGCCAAGTTTCTCACCTTGGGGAGCACCGGTCTTGTTTGTTAAGAAGAAGGACGGATCCTTCCGTATGTGTATTGACTACAAAGAACTCAACAAACTGACGGTCAAGAATCGTTATTCTCTACCACGCATAGATGATCTATTCGACCAACTGCAAGGGGCGAACTATTTTTCTAAGATTGATCTGAGATCCGGGTATCACCAGTTACGAGTGCTAGAGGAGGATGTGCCGAAGACCGCCTTCCGAACTCGTTACGGACATTACGAGTTCGTGGTGATGCCATTCGGATTGACCAATGCGCCCGCAGTATTCATGGATCTGATGAATAGAGTATGCCGACCCTACTTGGATCAGTTCGTCATCGTTTTCATTGACGACATCCTAATCTACTCCCGAAGTAAGAAAGAACATGGCGATCATCTGCGACAAGTTCTAGGGACATTACGAAAAGAGAAACTTTATGTGAAGTTCTCGAAATGTGAATTTTGGATCCGAAGAGTCGAATTCTTAGGACACGTGGTAAGCGAAGAGGGAATCCACGTGGACCCATCCAAAAGTAAGGCCATTGAGAACTGGTCAGCACCGAAGACTCCTACAGAAATTCGTCAATTTCTAGGTCTCGCTGGCTACTACCGCAGGTTCATTCAGAACTTCTCACGAATAGCGAAGCCTCTTACAACCCTAACCCAGAAAGGTGTGGCCTTTGACTGGGAAGAGAAACAAGAAAGAGCGTTCCAAACGCTCAAACGAGCCTTGTGCACCGCACCAATATTATCCCTTCCCGAAGGAATAGAAGACTTCGTAGTTTATTGCGATGCATCAAACCAAGGACTCGGATGTGTTCTGATGCAGCGAGGTAAGGTCATCGCCTACGCCTCAAGACAATTGAAGACACACGAGGTTAACTACACGACCCACGATCTTGAGCTAGGAGCAGTAGTGTTTGCTCTGAAGATCTGGAGACATTACTTGTATGGAACGAAGAGCACTATCTTTACCGACCACAAGAGTTTACAACACATTTTCGATTAGAAGGAGCTCAACATGAGACAACGACGATGGGTCGAGCTACTCAGTGATTACGAATGCGATATTCGTTATCATCCGGGTAAAGCCAACGTAGTAGCAGACGCCCTAAGTCGGAAGGAATATTCTGGTCGCAAAGTCAAGTCATTATCGATAACCATCCATTCACACCTGACTAAGCAAATTCAGGCGGCTCAACTTGAGGCCATGAAATCTGAAAATGTGTCAAGTGAATCCCTTAGGGGAATGGACAAGAATTTAGAAGCCAAGGGTGACGGAGCTTTATATTTCATGAACCGGATCTGGACACCGAAGCATGGTGGCTTCCGAGACTTGGTCATGACCGAGGCGCACAACACTCGGTATTCCGTCCACCCAGGTTCAGATAAGATGTATCTGGATCTTAAGAAGCTATACTGGTGGCCTAATATGAAAGCAGAGATTGCTACCTTCGTAAGTAAATGCCTTACTTGCGCAAAGGTTAAGGTCGAGTACCAGAAGCCCTCTGGTTTATTGCAGCAACCAGAGATCCCGGAATGGAAGTGGGAGCGGATCACTATGGATTTCATAACCAAGTTGCCCAAGACAACGGGTGGACTTGACACCATATGGGTCATCGTTGATAGATTAACCAAGTCTGCACACTTCCTGCCTATCAAAGAAACCGACAAGATGGAGAAGCTTACGAGAACATACATTAGGGAAATCGTACGGCTACATGGTGTACCTATGTCCATTATCTCCGATAGAGATAGTAGGTTCACCTCAAGATTTTGGCAATCACTACAACATTCCCTAGGAACGAGGTTGGACATGAGCACAGCCTACCATCCTCAGACCGACGGACAGAGTGAGAGGACCATCCAAACTCTAGAAGATATGTTGCGAGCCTGCGTGATTGACTTTGGGAAGGCATGGGATACTCATTTACCCCTTGTCGAGTTTTCCTATAATAACAGTTATCACACGAGCATCAAGGCTGCTCCATTTGAAGCTCTCTACGGCCGTAAGTGCAGATCCCCTCTGTGCTGGGCTGAGGTGGGTGATACCCAATTAGCCAGGGGGCAAACTTCCGACAGTACTCTCACCGGTCCGGAGATCATTCGGGAAACAACAGAGAAGATCGTTCAGATCCGTGAACGATTGAAAGCCTCTAGAGACCGACAGAAGAGCTACGCTGATAAGCGAAGGAAACCTTTGGAATTTCAGGTGGGAGACCGAGTCCTCCTCAAAGTCTCACCCTGGAAGGGCTTGATACGCTTCGGCAAGCGTGGAAAGCTTAATCCGAGGTACATAGGGCCTTTCGAGATTCTTGCAAGAGTCGGCCCCGTAGCTTACAAACTCGAACTACCAGACGCACTTCGTAACGTACATTCTACATTCCACGTATCTAACTTGAAAAAGTGTCTATCCGACGAGACTCTTCTAATCCCACTCGACGAGATCGAAATCAACGAGAGCCTCAACTTCGTGGAAGAACCTATAGAGATCATGGACCGTGAAGTCAAGCAGACAAAGCAAAGCCGTATCCCTATCGTGAAGGTTCGCTGGAATGCCAAGCGAGGACCGGAATTCACTTGGGAACGTGAGGATCAGATGAAACTGAAATACCCTCACCTTTTTGCTTAGTTATTCGTAATTTCTAACTTGCTTAAAATTCTAATTTCGGGACGAAATTCCTTCTAACGGGGGGATGATGTGACAACCCGATATTTCGAGTCAATGTAATGTAAAAACCGATCAAATTTAGGTCAAAATGTAACCTTCCTAAAATCTTATTCGGATTAAATAAAGTAATAGGAATCATATCAAGGTTTGCGTACATAAAAAGAACGTCCAAATCTGACCTCGGACGAGGAAGTTATGAATTTTTGAAGAAATTCCTTAATCACGTCATTTTAATAAATAAATAATAAAAATGATTTCGGAATTTGCCAGCGGAATCTAAACGGAAGTCGTAGATCATGGTCTCACCTTCGCGTGGATATAAAGAACGTCAAAAACGGAGTTCGTATGAGAGAGATATGAATTTTTGAAGTTTATTTAAAATAAATAAGAATTTAATTATAAATTCCCGGTAATATCCGAAGGGGAGTCATCGGATTGGACCGAAGTACGCCCTGCGTACCTTCGTACGCCCCGCGTACTGAGATCGAGGGTCTCGGATCGTCCACGTCGCGCTATCCGAAGAATCTAACCCGTCCGACCTGTCCGAAGCTCCGACCCGTCCGACCCGCTGTCCCGTCCGACCCGCCGTCCCGTCCGACCCGCGTACCCAGCAACCCGTCCCATTCGAACCGAGGCAGTCGAGGCTTCGGTCATGCATGACGTACGCGTACGCGCTGCGTACGAGCGTACGCCCCGCGTTCGGAGGCGGTTCAGCCTTCCTATAAATAGGATGCGAGGCTTTCCGAAAATGTTGCTCATTTCTCTCCTCTCTCTCACAACTTTGTCTCGTTTTCCGTGCCCGTTATAACCCGAAGCTCTGGTCTTTTTGCTCAAGTCCCGAGGGTCGATTTTACTGCCGAGATTCCCGAGAATCCCGAGAAAAATCCGTTTTCCGAGACGAAACTCTGCCCGGTTTTCCATCTCGCTTTCCTCAATCAATCAAGTGAGTTTCATACCCCTTAATCAACCTGTTAAATATTCTAAATGCTTTTATATGCTTTCAAAAGGGGGGGAATGCAAGTTAAATACTTATAGTTATTGTTTCAATCACATGTGATTGTACTAATCACATGTGATTAATAACTAGGGAAATCAGTGGTTTTATCACTGTTCAAACTATCTATCAAACTGTTTTACTTCTAAATGTTTTCCAAACCCATTTACTTTTCGAATTTACACTGCAACTGTGATTTAAGCAAATGTTCCTTATACTTAAACTGTTTTAATCAAATCTACACCTTCAAATGGTTTTATAGATTGACATCAAGTCAATCTTTCTTTAAAAATAATACTTATGTTTCAAATGCCTTATAAATACTTATTTATGCTTTTATATTACAAATTGCATGCCCATATATGTATAGACGTATAAATAATGTTTAAAGGACTTAGGAAGGCTATCCACCTTGTTTCCTTTTCCTCGATTTGGATGTGGTCTGATAGGATTTTGGGTGACCATCCGAAGGTCGTTTCCATATTAATTATATATCAAATATACATATATAGACATGAAAGTACTTCCATAATCATATGTACTAAACGCACTGTTAACAAGTTACCATCGGGGTAACACAAAATCATACTATTACAACTGCTAGATCAATGAGTCAGTTCATTCATGAGTCTATACTAGGAAGAGAATATATACAACTATACTACGAGAATATATACAACTATACTACGAGAACATATACAACTATACTAGAACAAGAAACATTTCATCACACATGCAAGAATACGATAACAAATGTGATCCACTGTATCGGAGCATGCCTTAAATGTCATGGCCCGAGTTGTAGCCAGAATTCTCTTGGAGTGAGAGCGTTGAGTTTGCGTATAGATCTATACTGGATTGACTATCCTACACCTTGCTGCGAGCTACAGCCGGACCTGCAGGTCTGCGGGTGCCAAACGTCATTCCGTTATTACGACCGTTCTTTATGTCGTTGTTATCAGTCGATAGTATGGTGCAATTATCACATTATACCTTAACATAAATCCGGTTTAAGGTAGTAGTAATCAGTACAACAGTAGTTCTTATTATACAAAACTACAGTACTACAATGATTTACCCATTACATATTTTGGTGATAATCTCACTTAAGCATTAATGTACAAACTATATTTTATCAAATGATAGTTATACTTGGGTAATCACACACTTTTACAACAGACGAGTTTACAAAACAGTTAAGCCTTGGTAGAAGGTTACTATTATAGAAAATATAGGATTTTCTGAGAGATTCAAACTTTTGCAAATACTTTTAAACATTTATTTACATTTTTACAAACTTATACATTGGGACAAGTTCAAACGTTTTTGACAATGAACATTGACACTAAAATACTTATGAACTCACCAGCTTAATGCTGATAAACTCTTTCAAAATAACTTGTATTCTCAGGTCATCAGTAGACAGGTACCGATGCCAGCTTTTGAGATGATGGAGCGTACTCAAGACTCATCATTTTGTTATTTTGATTTACGTTATATTTTTGGTGTCTAAAATTTTACAGAACACACATGTATTAAATTTATATATTTAATGCAATGGATGATGTTGTTTGCCTATTTACATTTACTGTGTTGTGATTACCTTACATGACGTCCTCCGCCCCAGAACGTTTCCGCCGTTCTTGGTTTTGGGGTGTGACAACTGCCAGAACCTTGAGGTGAATCTACTATCTCGGTCCGAGATAATGGATATGGGTACACCATGCAGTCGTACAATTTCTTTGAGGTATGTCCTTGTTAACTTCTCCAATTTATCCGTCTCTTTGATCGGTAGGAAATGTGCTGACTTAGTTAATCTGTCGACAATTACCCAAATGGTGTCGAGTCCGCTTGCTGTCTTGGGTAATTTTGTTATGAAATCCATGGTTATCCGCTCCCACTTCCATTCGGGTATTTCTGGTTGTTGTAATAAACCCGAGGGCTTCTGATATTCCACCTTGACTTTGGCACATGTCAAGCATTTGCTCACGTAGGTAGCAATTTCGGCTTTCATGTTTTGCCACCAGTACAACTTCTTGAGATCGAGATACATCTTATCGGAGCCGGGATGTATGGAGTATCGTGTTTTATGGGCTTCGTCCATAACGATTTCTCTGAATCCACCAAACTTCGGTATCCAAAATCGATCCATGAAATAACGAATTCCGTTGTTCTTGGTCTCAAGGTTCTTATCCATTCCCCTTAGGGCTTCTCCTATCACATTTTCGGATTTCAAGGCTTCTATTTGGGCTTCCTTGATTTGCGTGAACAGGTGTGAATGGATTGTCATAGTTAGGGACTTCACTTGGCGACCTGAGTACTCCTTCCGATTGAGTGCATCAGCCACTACATTAGCTTTTCCAGGGTGATATCGAATTTCGCACTCGTAATCACTTAGTAGTTCTACCCATCGTCTTTGTCTCATGTTGAGTTCCTTCTGATTGAGGATATGTTGGAGGCTTTTATGATCAGTGAAGATGGTACATTTTGTGCCGTAGAGATAGTGTCTCCATATCTTCAGAGCGAAGACGACTGCTCCTAGCTCAAGATCATGCGTTGTGTAGTTCGCTTCGTGCGTCTTTAGTTGCCTTGAGGCGTAGGCGATGACTTTCCCTCTTTGCATTAATACACAACCAAGTCCTTGGTTTGATGCATCACAATAGACCACGAAGTCCTCCGTTCCCTCTGGCAAGGTTAGGATGGGCGCACTACATAAGGCTCGCTTTAGTGTCTGAAATGCACTGTCTTGTTTTTCTCCCCAGTCGAAGGTCACATTCTTCTGGGTTAGGGTGGTAAGCGGCTTGGCAATCTTTGAAAAGTTCGGTATGAATCTTCGGTAATACCCGGCGCGTCCCAAAAATTGCCAGATTTCTGTAGGGGTTCTTGGAGTAGTCCAATTATCTATTGCCTTTATCTTGGAAGGGTCCACGTGTATTCCTTCTTTGCTTACAACATGTCCTAGGAAATCCACTTCCCGAATCCAAAATTCGCACTTGGAAAATTTTGCGTAAAGTTTCTCTGCCCTTAATGTTTCCAGTACTTGGCGGAGATGTTTGCTGTGTTCTTCCTGGCTTCTTGAATAGATGAGTATATCATCTATGAATACGATCACGAATTTATCCAGGAAGGGACGACATACTCGGTTCATCAAATCCATGAACACTGCTGGAGCATTCGTCAATCCGAAGGGCATTACTACAAATTCGTAGTGACCATAACGTGTTCGGAAAGCCGTTTTGGGGATGTCTCCCTCCAGTACTCGCAGTTGGTGATAACCAGATCTTAGATCGATCATTGAGAAGTAGCTTGCTCCCTGAAGTTGGTCGAATAGATCGTCTATGCGCGGTAAGGGATATCGGTTCTTGATCGTGAGTTTGTTAAGTTCCCGATAATCGATGCACATGCGGAAGGATCCGTCCTTCTTTTTCACGAATAGGACTGGCGCTCCCCATGGTGAGAAGCTTGGTCTGATGAATCCCTTGCTCAGCAGTTCGTTTAATTGACTGGATAGTTCCTGCATCTCGGCTAGGGCTAAACGGTACAGTGACTTTGCTACAGGGGTAGCTCCGGGGATTAAGTCGATTCTGAACTCGACTTGACGTTCCGGTGGGATTCCTGGAAGTTCTTCTGGGAAGATGTCTGGGAAATTGCAGACTTCCGGAATGTCTTTAATGTTTTTCGATTCTTGTTTCTTGTCTACTACGTGGGCTAGAAAGGCATGATATTCCTTACGAAGATATTTTTGTGCTTTAATACAGGAAATGATTTGTAAATTTGAACTAGGTTTGTCGCCATAAATGACAAGAGTTTCGCCGTTTGGCAGATTTAGGCGAACAACCCTTTCGTGGCAAAGGATATCGGCATGGTGAAGGCTCAACCAGTCCATACCGATGATTACATCGAAACTTCTTATGGAAATGGGCATAAGATCGACTCGAAACAAACGCTCGTCTAAATTTAGTGTGCACCCTACGTACAAATCGTTTGCGTGTTCTGTTTTACCGTTTGCCATTTCTACAGTGAATATTTTATTGAGTGGTTGGGGTTTTTGATTAAGTAGGTGTTTGAATTTATGACTCACAAAACTTCTCTCCGCACCGCAGTCAAAAAGTATGCATGCATAAGTGTTGTTGAGTAGAAACGTACCCGTAACCACCGTGGGGTCCGCTATTGCTTCTCTCTGTCCTACTGCCAGCACTCTCCCCACACCGCCAATATTCCTTTCCTTGGGATAATCCCTCCTGAAGTGTCCAGTCTCTCCGCACCCATAACACGCCCGGCTTACTCCAGTGCCAGAAACTTGAGTGATTGGTCGTGCCGGTGCTTTACAGAAACGGGCTGTGTGCCCTTTCCTGTCACAGTTCTTGCAGTGCATCTCGCGATAAATACCATGGTGATGGTAGTTGCAGTTGCTGCACTTGGGCAGAATCCCCGCATATGGTTTTGTTGGCGTAGAGGTAGCAGGAGTTGTGGTGGGGGTAGTAGCAGCATGAACCGCAACCATTTGCTTCTTTGAAGGTTCTTGCGAAGTTTGCCCCTTCCTTTTGTTCTAAAGTTTCTTCTTCTTCTTGTTGTTGGCATTGATTTCATTGTTGCTGTTCCCTTTGGTTGGTTCAACGATAATAGCCGCGACTCCTTGACAGACACCATGATCAACAAGAGATTGCGCTAGTTCCTTGGCGCTGGCGAAAGTCAAAGGTCTGGAAGCTAGCACACTTCCTCGAAGTTGGGGTGATAGTCCCCAGATGTATCTCTTGACCTTTTGGCTCTCCAGGGTTAACATTCCTGGGCAAAGTGTTATTAAGTCACTGAACCTGTTGGTGTAACCAGCTATGTCCGATCCTACCATCGAGAGGTTCCACAGTTCCTGTTCAAGCTTCTGAATCTCGCCTCTTGGGCAGTATTCTCGAAGGAGCATTCTTTTCAGGTTTTCCCAACCCATGGAGTTTGCCACCACCAGGGTTAGTGTCTGGACGTGGCCGTTCCACCATGTCAGGGCGCGTTCAGAGAAACTAAAAGCGGCAAACTTTACTTTGCTTTCTTCAGGACATGCACAAATTTCGAATACAACTTCCGTTTTCTCTATCCATTGAGATAGAGCCAATACTCCCCCAATCCCGTAAAAGGGAATAGGTTTTCCGTTGGTGAAGTCTTTGTAAGTGCATATCCCTGAACGGCTTTGACCTTGGCCATTTGTAAAACTGTTTGTTCCTCCCCCCGATCCGTTGTTGCTCATTTGTGCCATTGCTGCAGTTACAGCAGCGGTTACGGCAGTCTGGAACATAACGGTGTCCATAATTGGAGGAGGTGGTGTTGAAGTTGAGTTTCTGCGTGTTGATCTACGAGGAGGCATGTTCTGGTAGAGAAAAATAAGAATGAATACTATAAGTTTCTAATGTTTTGACAATCGTGTGTTAGTTGTATCTTGTTATTTGTTTTGACTTTAGTTTATGGTTTCAAGGTAGGCATAGAAATTTAAAACTTCGAAATTTTTGAGAGGTATATAATAAGAAATACTTCATATTTATACATACAGGTCACACCTGAGGTGTGTTACATTGCATATTTTGTTCGGGAAAATTTGATCCTCCTAGAGATCTCCGATTACGGATACAACAGGGAAAACAAGGGAAATAAAGGAAAAACTTTTATCCGAAATCCTAATCTATAACAAAATTGTTGGGGCTTGAACAGGTTCTACTTGCGACGTTTGGAGCTAGATTCGGCATCCGACCGTTTGACTCCCATCAGTCGCCTCTCAAGATCTGCTTGTTGTTCCTTCATCTCTCTTATTTCTTCCAGAGCCGTTATCATTTGGTTCTGAAGTGTCCCCGTGTAGATTTGGGTATTCTCATGTAGTCCTTCCAAACGGCAGATGTCAGCGGCGTTACCTTGGGTAGCAGCATTGACCTCGCGAACTCTGGTTGCTTGCCTGTCCGTCTCGTAGTTTTGGGTAGCTATAGCGTTCACGATAACAGGAAGTGCTTGATCAGCTGAGCTTCCCCCACTGACATTGTAAAAATCTCGGCACATGCCGAAAGGAGGGCGTACACCTTGCTGGCGGCTCCAGTAGTAGAGGTGACTTCCCCACATGGGAATGGGTCCCGGTTGATATGGTCTGATTTCGGGAGGATGAGGGATGGGAGGGTCGTACACTTCTGGCTCGGAGTCTGTCCCGCTAGAAATCTCCTCGACCTCTTCGTCGACTTCGAATTCCTCTCCGACTTCGACTTCGAATTCTCCCTCGATAACCCCTTCGGGTTCTTCCTCGACCTCTTCTTCGATTTCCTCTGGGTCTTCCTCCGGGTCTTCTTCTATCCAACCGCCGTTGCCTTGGTTTGGGTAGTAGGGATCTCCTGGTAAATGGAATCCAGCCATTTGTCTGTACTAGGATGGATGTATGAGAACTTTATAAGAAAAGAAAATTCTATTTAACGACTTACTATTTTTAACTATAATTTGTACAACTATTTTTAATAATACTCCTATAATATTACAATTTGGCGAAACTAAATTAATTTGTATTTGGTAAGTTCTTGGCTTGTTGTCCACTATAATCATTCCTCGACGTACGTTGGTCAAATCCAGGATAAATATAGTTGATCAGGCTATATTTATTCTCGACCTGATTACATACCCCGAAGCTCAATCGTAGTGTCGTAACTTGCCTTAATACTTTTTAGTAAAACTTGTTATGATACGAGATTAATGCATGCTTTTTTTTTTCTTTTTTTTTTTTTTAAATGTATATCTTTAAAAAGAAAGTATTTTGTTCATGAAAATGTTTTGTCAGAGGGTTTTTGGTCCCCTTTGTATTTATAGTTTGTATATCGTATGTAGTTCGATATACTTAGTTCACTATAAACAATGCTCTGATACCAATCTGTCACACCCCCAAACCAGAATGGCGGAAACATTCGGGGGTGGATGACTTCACGTAGTATCACAACCATTGAATATTGTAAAGAAAGTAACACAACCATCACATATATAATGAAAACGTATGTTGTTGCGTTATACATAATAGCAAAAGAATATTACAATGAGATGATAAATGTTCCATAATAAAACATCCTTAGTGTTCCTTTCTCCAAAGGCTGGTGGTTACCTGTATTACTGATTCCCTGAGAAATACAAGTGGTTTCAAAAAAGTGTCAACAATTAAGTTGGTGAGTTCATAAGTGTTTTGCATTGAAAAGTATGTCCTTTTTGATAGTAAACCGATGAACTAGGTTTTCAGAAAATCCAATATTTTCTATAAATGGTTTGAAAAGTTTCCCGTGTTGGAGGGCGTTTGTGTGTTCCATACTTGAATAATAGTGATAAAATTTGTGTTAACGATAAAATGGAAAACTGAAATGCATATATGAATCTCGTAAATCAAACTTGTTTTTATACTTTTATGTGAGTTTTATAACCATGCTATTGACACTGATGGCCTGTAACAACGTTCTTCAGGCGTTGGAACTGTTATGACATTTGTCACCCCAGGCCTGCCGGCCTAGCTGTAGCTAACAACTTAGGTGTGGGATTGTCAATCCCGTATAGATCTATACACAAGTATCACGCTCCCCCTACAAGGGATTATGGTATATAATACAAGACTTAATAATGCATACTCGAACGTACGTGAAGCTGTCTCACATTACTAGGTATAAACAGATTTACGATAATAAAGACTTTACTTCTTTTGAAAGCATTTCATTTGTCGAGATGTATATGTAAAACGTATGAATCACTTGAATACTACACTCATTATAGTTTCTCAAAAGTATTTCCCATTTGGTAATAACAACTTGGTGATATAATAGCCCTTTAAACATAAGGTTATTTTTGTATCTACAACTTTCATTTAGACTCCGTTGGCTAGTTTTGACTTTATTTTTAATGATATAATTTTAATAGGCCGAGCCTCCTAAAGTTCGTTAAAAATTCATAGGTTCTTTATTCGACGTCGGTTTTCGTCTGTCTTTTTATCGTTTTATTACTACTGAGGAGATCTTCAACTTCCGTTTAGGTGGCGATAGCTAAATAACACTCGATCTTCAATTCGAGTTTTTAGCCCTCTTCTACTGTTATGAAACATTGAAAATCCGTAACTTCTTCATACAAGGTCCAATTTGGGCGATCTTTTTATGTACGCTCACCTTTCAACGAGATCTACGACTTTGGTTTAGATACTTAAGGCTAAAATGCATTTTATTGAGATTTTACTTTTTACGTTAAATAATGTTTTAACGCCGTGTCGTAAATATACGAGTGGTTATAATTTCTTCAATATAACCCGGTTTTGAGCGTTCTTTATGTTCTTGGAAACCTTGGCATGATATCTAATATTTGGTGTATCCCAACTTAGATACTTGAACACTTTATTTTCTAGGTTAATTTCGTTGCTTTTCAGCTTTCGAGCGATTATAATGCTTTTTGGGAAAAATAGGGTTGTCACAAGTACGCCCTGCGTACGAACCATGTTGGGTATTAGATGTTGCGTCATTGGGCTTTTTGCATTTAGTCCATTATGTACATGGTTTTGGGCATGTCCAGTTGTTTTGTTTATTAGGGTTTTTGTACTTATAGTGCATGCATGCACCGTAGGAGAAAAACGCTTTTATGTTTGGAAATCATTGGTAAACCCTAATCACGCCTCTACAGTAGCAGTTCTTTATCAAGCTCTTCTGAGGCTGTGAAGCTTGAATCATTAAGCACATTTTGATTCACTTTCGTGTTCTTCTTTGCTTTATCTTTTTGAATCTTATCGATCATTAAGGATTTTATCCTAACAATTGGTATCAGAGAAGGAGACCGTGTAATCTATACACATCACTTCTATAAAAATAAGCTACTAGGGTTTCTGTTAATATTGGATCTTGTTCAGCCGTCATCTTTGTGTTCTTGACGCTATCGTTGTGATCTCAATATTACCCTAAATTTTTATAAGTCTGATTCTTAAACAGGTTATGAAGATCTTGTTAAAATGTTGCACGATGATTCTCTGATCAATTCCATCAGTAGTATTGGGTCAACAAGAAGGATTCCCATTCTCTTTCCCAGCGAATATGAAGTCTGGACACTTTACTTTGAAGATTGTGTTCTCGGGTTAGATGATAATGGTTATTTGATCTGGAAAGCTATCACTATTGGAGCTTTTGTTCACTCTGGAACAAGAAGGGTGATTAAAATTCAAACTAATCTCAATCGACTTCTTCTTGATGTCAAGGAAGTTCCTCAGGATGAGAGAGACAAACTGCAGAGCAACATCAAAGCAATTAGAATCATCAGATTCGCATTGCAGGCTAATACCTTTCATCTTGTTAGTTCGTGTGACACAGCCAAAGCCATATGGGACAGGATTAAAGAGCTTTACTCAATAAATGCTGATCTGGAGCATTCTACTCAAACGCTATTGCTTTCCGAATTCGGTGCTTTTGTGCAAAAGGCTAAAGAAAATCATAGTCAAACGTGCAATCGCTACAATCATCTTTTGAGCAAGATGACGAAACATGGCATTGGACATGAAATAATCGAGCAGAAGGTAAAGTTCATGAATGGGTTAAGGTCTGAATGGATGGCGGTGGTATCAACGATGAAAGCTTACGGACAGTTCCGAAATTACACCTTAGCAAAGCTGGTAGGTATTTTGAAGTCACACGAAAGCGAGGTGACTAAAGAAGCGAAAGTTGTGTCTAGCATAGGTACATTGGCACAGGTTGCAAAGGGGAAACAAGTTGTTGAGGATGAAGATGAGACTAATCTTTTTGACTGTGAGATCACAAATGAAGAGTTCTCTCTGATGGTGTCAAATCCCAGGAGATTTGCAAAGAAGAAGTTTCCCTCCAACAAAAAACGAAACTAGCAGGGAAGCTACTATTCAGAAAAAGAGAAGGAGGAGAAAGTGAGTAGCTTCCAGAAGGAAGAAGAAAAGAATGAGAAACAGCTTGCAGGTAATTCAAGCTATGACTGCAAATAATGTCATGGCAAGAATCGTTTGGCTAAAGAGTGCATGCTGATGCGAGTGAATGAGAAGAAAGAGGGAGAATATGATGAGGCCTACCATCTTCGCAAGCTTGAGGAAATTAAGCAGAAAAAGAAAGCTGATAAATCGATGCCTGCTTTGATTGTGCAGGGGTAATAACGATGATGATGAGTTCAGTGGAGTGGAGGTATGGTCTACTGATTCAAAGGATGAAGAGGTTAGAAGGCCCACTCACGGAAAGAGCTTTATGGCGAATGAAGGGGAATCACATGTGGGTGGAAAGTGTTTTATGGTCACAAATGACGTGTCACAAATGCAAGGGTATGCAACAAATGGAGGACAAGGAGAAGCAAATGGAAGAAAGGATGACAGCTGCTTCAATGCAAAGCTAATTCTTGCACAAATCAGTGAATGTGAACAACTAATTAATAAGGTACATTCCATTCTTGAATCTCTTAACGTTCCTGTATCTAATTTTGAGATGAATTAAACGATTTAAAATTTACCTTTTCAAGAAAAAGTGATAGTTTGAAACAAACTCACCTGACAAAAGCTAACATAACCAATCAAATCAGTAGGGTGTCATCAAAGAGTGAGGAACAAAGGATATGGATAGAGAAGATAAAGTCTGAGCTTTCTAGGTCTAGGGTCAAGTCTATTTATTTACAATGAGACAACTTAAAGCTTTTAAAACAATGTAACATTTTTTTATTGCTAAGAGGGTTTTTTTTAGTATCACTTAATTACATTTGGATTGTGAAATTGGTTAGAAAATTCATAAAATGTTCTTGCCATTTTTGGAATTAAACAAAGATGAAATTGACACTGATCTTTTTCAATGTGAATTTGTTGTCTCATCAGATGAAACCTCAGATGCATATAGAATTGGACTTGAAAAATCGAATCATTCATTCAGTCCAAAGACCACAAGGACATGCTAAGACAGTTACTTGATGAAAATGACAGGTTAAAGATTAAAACCGAAACTGTACAGAAATTTTATTCATTGAGTTCAAAATTGAGTTCTGAAAATAAATTAAATGTCAAAAATATTTCTAAATTCGATGAGGATAGTGAAATGAGTGAAATGTCTATAGAAGATGAGGTTGACTGTTCGCGGTTCCTTAAAAACGAACCTGAAAAAGCGAAAGCTCTCATTTCATAAAATTTAGTTGAATTCGCACAACTTTCTCAAAATAATCCAATAGTTCTAAAGGAAATTATGAATATCTTTCCAAAGGTCCAAACGTCACCTAACCAAGTCTTCACAGTTAATGGCGTATCTAAAAGTCAAACTGTTGCACTAACGTCCTTAGTTGAAGCTGATAATGCTGATGGGTGTGATGAATACTTTTGGTCCACCCTTATTGATAATGCAAATGAAACAGTAGGCATTTTTGAAAAGACATCTTGGAGAGTAAAAGGTAGGTATGTAGCTGAACCTTTAAATAAGGTTAATACTACCTACGAAAAGGGAAGCTCCATTGGAACAAAGGATATTTCAAGTGATACCTCCTTAGTTCAAGAAAACACTCCTATGCAAAAGACAAGGGCAAAAGCGAATGTTCACAAATCTGCTGAATAGTTCGCAGCATAAAAACGTGAACAAAACACAAGGTACAACAACAAGTTGCTGGAACGAAAACAGTTTTGGAAGTTAAGAAATCCAAACTATGTTCACTATGAAAAGCGTTTCAATCCTTAAACGGATGTTTGATCAAATGCTAATTCTAAAAGCCAAAAATCCTCTTCAAACACGAATCCAAAAGGCTTCTCATCTCGTAAGTCTCACAGCCCTCAGGATCCAAGACACACAATTCATCATAAATCCTATGTCTCCAAACCCACCTATCCTTCAAATTACAAGTCATCTCCCAAAACCACCTTCGTTTCCAAACCAGGAGTTTTTCACTCTTCCACTTCCTCGCGACACAATAAAGGGATGGAGAAGATTGTTTCAGAGTCCCACACTCCTTTTAAATATAAGGAGGAAGAGAAAAAGTTTGTTAAAAATCAAAATAGAAACAAACAAAAACAAAAACAAACTAACTTGAAAGAAGAAAACCAAAAGGATAATCGTATTAATGTTTTCACAATAAAGAAGAAAGACCAAACAACCCTAATAAAACGAACTTATTTGATTGATCCTTCTATTGCTTATCCAGTTATTGTAAAAAAGACTCACATGGACCCAAACACCTTTAGGTTCCTAAATTTGCTTAATTTTTGTAGATTATATGTGACGAAAAGTTTGACACTGAATGGTATATCGACAGTGGCTGTTCACGTCACATGGCAGGAAGAAAAGAGGAGTTGAGAGAATACAGGGAATGGAGAATGTTGGTCTCGTGAAGTTTGGTAACAATACACTTGGGGAAATTAAAGGATATGGCATGATAACGATTGGCGAATTCTCAACTCACAAAGTGGCATATGTTGAAGGACTACAATGCAACTTAATAAGTGTTTTTTTTGCAGTTGGTAGTTGGTATTGGGTTAAAGGTCTCGTTTGACAATGAAGGATCTGAAATTATCGAAAAGAAGTTGAAAACAGTGTTGCTTAAATCAAAATTGAGTATCAATCCGATATAAGGGAAGCCTTCTATCTGTCTACTCACTAAAGGTGATTTAGATGATAGTTGGTTGTGGCATAGGAGACTTTCGCACCTCAACTTCAAAGATATCAACAAGCTAGTTCTTGGTGATCATGTGTGAGGTCTTCCTCTCTTGAAATATGACAAGTATCATCTCTGTGATGGGTTTTGAGCATTCTAACACTTCCTAAGTGTACATGCAACCCTAATAACCTTGGATCTATGTTTGTCTAATTATCATGCAAAGTTGAATTCCATGGTTATATTCCTATCTAGCATACATGGGGAATAATTTCTAACTTGAATGACAGATAGAATAACTTACCTTGTTGTTGCTTATGTTCCTTGAAACCTTGTGAGCCTAGCACCCCAAGTGTGATGCCTCAAATGCTTCACACACACCAAATGCTCTTGGAAAGACTTTTGAGAGAATACACACTTCTTGAAATCGCCCTAGCCCTCTAGTTTCTTATGTGTGTCTAATTTTGGTGGAGAATGGGATCCTTATATACTGTTCACACATCTAGGGTTACACCATGTAAACCCTAATGTGTCATGACTCTTCATTTCCATGACCCATGGGTTTGTAACTCCCATGGAGCATCCTATGGGTAGAACCCAACTTGATAATCCATGGAGCTTATTAGCCCACTATACAAGATATGAATGATTTACATAATCAACCCATATATTTAATTAGTTATCTTTTGATCACTTAATTAATTCCAAATTAATTCTTTGATCAAACTAATCAAATAATATTATTAATATATTAGAACTTATAATATATTAATAATCTCCAAGTGTTATTCCTCTCATTTAGTCTATCCAATTGCATGGTGCCATGCAACCCAAATGGACCATGCCGGGTCGGGTCAAGTACTAACCAGAAATAGTTATGGACTTAGACACCTTATCCAACAGTCTCCCACTTGGATAAGTCTAATAACTATAACTCCAGTACTTCAGGAACCGACCGACAATCGTAGCTCTTTCAAGGTCTCTCGGAACTGAGAAGATGTTGATACGCCATTTAAGATAAGTGATCATATAATCCTCTGTTCTAGATATCAGCCGGACAAATACATGGAACAATGTCTTACTTATTGTCCATCAGTTTGTTTCCCGTTTCCTATTTGTTTGACAAAGAACTTAATTGAACACATCAACTTAGTTCTGACCGGGCCCGGTATATAAGTCAAAACAAAATCATCGAGGGGCCCAGATATCAGCTTCTAATCCAAGAAGGAACAGATAAACTTCGACTCATATGTTTGTTCTACCACTCATTGAATTATACACAAAAGCACGTTTTATAACATCGAGTTACCAATGCGTTTTCCTACAAACAATGCATAACCAACTTGTAAGTAACAAATCATATCTCTAGGTTTGAAGACTTATATGATATTACCGTCTCACGATCACGCGAGATAAATTCCATGAAGTGATTCCAGTGAGCGTGGGTTGAGTCCAATGCTCAGAACTTATGAGCACTCATGATTGTTGTAGCCTTGTCCAACACCATACACCTCTGCAACCAATCATGACAGTATTGATTCATACCTACTTCCGACATATGACCGATTGTGGAGGTTTGAATAATATGTTATACTAAACAAAATTATTCTGGAAGTCAAAACATGCAAAAGAAATATAGTAAACGATCGACAAGAGATAGCAACACTTTACTCATAAATAAAACACCTTTTATTCATCATCTAATGTCAATTACACTTTACAAATTTCGAGGTTATCTAACTACTAAATCTAATATCATCCTTCAGCCCTATGCTCCGAGCATGCTGGAGATGCTTAACCCGAGTCAGTTTCTTTGTGAGGGGATCTGATGGGTTCTTATCCGATGATACCCTCTTTGCCACGAGGAGTCCTTCTTCTATTCGATGTCTGATAAAATGGTATTTTCTGTCGATGTGTCTGGATCTCCCGTGATCCCTTGGTTCCTTGGCTAAGGCAACAACACTTTCACTATCACAGAAATTTTCCATTGGCTCTTTAAAAGCTGGTACAACTCCAAGGTCTCCAATGAAGTTCTTCAGCCATATCGCCTCCTTTGCCGCCTCGCTAGCTGCAATATACTCTGATTCACAAGTTGAATCAGCCACTGTCTCTTGCTTGGAACTCTTCCAAGAAATTGCTCCTCCATTTAGGGTAAAGAACCAGCCCGACTGAGAGCGGAAATTATCCCTATTAGTCTGGAAGCTAGCATCACTATACCCTACAACTCTCAAATCATCACTCGCACCAAGGGTAAGGACCCAGTCCTTAGTCCTCCGTAGGTACTTGAGGATATTCTTTACCGCAGTCCAGTGTGCCTTGCCAGGGTTCCCCTGATACCTGCTAACCATGCTCAGGGCAAAGGCTACATCAGGTCGAGTACACGTCATAACATACATGATCGATCCTACAGCTGAAGCATAAGGTATTCGACTCATTTCTGCTATCTCAGCCTCAGTGCTAGGGCTTTGTGTCTTACTCAATCTAGCATTACTCTGGATGGGTAACTCTCCTTTCTTGGAGTCCTGCATGCTGAATCTCTTCAGCACCTTATCCAAGTAGGTACTCTGACTAAGTCTAATTAGTCTTTTACTCCGATCTCTCAAGATCCTTATCCCTAGAATATAGGCAGCTTCTCCTAGGTCCTTCATAGAGAAACACTTCCAAAGCCAGGACTTAACTTCCTGCAGAGTTGGGATGTCATTTCCTATGAGTAGTATGTCATCCACATACAACACCAAAAAGCTAACTATACTCCCACTAGCCTTGACATACACGCAAGACTCATCTTCACTCCTAGAAAAGCCAAATTCCTTGACCTTTTCATCAAAGCAAAGATTCCATCTGCAAGGTGCTTGCTTCAATCCATAAATGGATTTCTCAAGCTTACACACTCTATTAGGGTACTCGTTGCTGACAAAACCCTCTGGCTGACTCATGTAAACATCTTCAGCCAACTTTCCATTAAGGAAAGCGGTTTTGACATCCATTTGCCATATTTCATAGTCATGAAATGCAGCTATGGCCAACAAGACCCGAATAGACTTAATCTTGGCTACCGGAGAAAAGGTCTCATCATAGTCCACTCCAAGAATTTGAGAGAAGCCCTTTGCAACCAGTCTAGCCTTATAAGTGTGTACTTTACCACCCATGTCGGTCTTCTTCTTGAAGACCCATTTGCACCCAACTGTCTTACGACCTGGTACATTCTTAATCAAGTTCCAAACTTGATTGTCATACATGGACTGTATTTCGCTGTCCATTGCCTCTTTCCACTTGGCTGACTCAGGGCCTGCCATGGCTTCCGCGTAACTGTTAGGTTCATCCAGACCTATCAGTGTCTCATCACTGATAAGTGTATCTCCTTCTGCAGTAATATGGAATCCATAGTAATGCTCAGGAGCATTCCTAACCCTTGTGGAACACCTCAGAGGTACAGACTTGTCAATTGGCTAAACAGGAGTTTCCTCCTCAAGTTGAGTGCTAGGGTTTGAAGTTCCTTCACCGCTTGACTCTTGAATTTCTTCAAGATCAACTTGCCTCCCACTGTTTCCTTGGCTTATGAACTCTCTCTCTCTCTCCAAAGAAAGCCCTCCTAGCTACAAAGACCACATTTTCACTAGGTCTGTAGAAGAGGTAACCAAAGGATTGCTGTGGGTAGCCGATGAAAATACAGCTCTCACTTTGGGGTTCGAGCTTATCATGAGTCTCGCGTCTCACGAAAGCCTCGCAACCCCAAATCTTGATGTGGTCTAGTTTGTGTACTTTAGCAGTCCACATCTCGTGAGGAGTTTTGGCAACTTTCTTTGTAGGGACTAGATTAAGGATATGGGCGGCAGTCTCTAAGGCATACCCCCCGAATGAGATTGGTAGCGTAGCTTGACTCATCATGGAACGAACCATATCCAACAAGGTTCGATTACGCCTCTCAGCCACACCATTCAACTGTCGTGTCCTGGGAGGTGTCAATTGTGAGACTATCCCACATTCCCTTAGATAGTCAAGGAACTCTGAACTAAGATACTCACCACCACGATCGGATCGAAGCATCTTAATGTTCCTGCCCAATTGATTCTCGACTTCCTGTTTAAATTCCTTAAACCTTTCGAAAGTCTCTGACTTATGCTTGATCAAGTAGACATATCCATATCTACTGTAATCATCAGTAAAAGTCAAATAATAACGATTAGCATCCCTTGTGGCATGTTTGAATGGTCCACACACATCCGTGTGTACAAGGTCCAACAAACCTTCACCCCTCTCACACGAGCTTGTGAAGGGTGACTTTGTCATTTTTCCAAGTAAGCATGATTCGCAACTATCATTTGACTTTAGGTCAAATGACTCTAAGACTCCATCCTTTTGGAGTTGGCCTATGCGTTTCTTGCTTATATGTCCAAGACGACAATGCCATAATGACGCTTTATCCTAGTTATTGTTATTAACATAATCAATACACAATACATTATTTCCTAAGTTATCAACCACAGATACTGTTTCATACACGCCATCACAAGGTAATGCTTTAAAATAAAGAAGATTATTAAATAAAGCATTAATCGAACCAACTTCATTATCAAATGAAAAGGTGAAACCTTGTTTATACAATCCATGAAAGGAAATAATATTTCTTGCCATTTCTGGCGAATAGCAACACTTATTAAAATCTAAACTTAACCCACTACTTAGCGATAAAGTATAAACTCCAATCTTGGTGACAGGTAAAGCTTTCCTATTCCCCATGATTAAGTTTATTCTTCCTTGCTCCACATTCTGACTTCTTCTTAGTCCCTGCAAGTCACAACAAATATGAATACCACAATCGGTATCAAGGACCCAAGATTTAGAATGGGGTGAGTTATTAGAAATGATAGTGTAAATACCTGCATGGTTGGGTTTAACTTTCCCATCCTTCACATCTTGCTGGTATTTTGGGCAGTTCCGCTTCCAATGTGATTTTTCATGGCAATAGAAGCATTCAGCCTCTTTTGGGTCAGAAGAAGGAGTGACGAAACCTTTCTTGGTTCCACTTGAATAAGAGCCATCAAGGGTCGGAGCCTTGGTACCCTTAGAAGAGCTCTTTCTCTTCTTCCCTCGACTTTTCCCGATTGTCAAAACCGGAGTAGAGTTTGGAGTAGGAGTGTTAACAACCGACTTCCCCTTAAGACCTATTTCTGCTGTCTTGAGAAGTCCCTGATGTTTGCTGAGTGTGACCTCTTCCTTATTCATGTGATATGTCATGCGGAATTGATCATAGCACGATGGTAAGGAGTGCAAAATGATATCTATTGCAAGCTCCTCAGGGAAGTTCACATTAAGCTTCAGCAATCGATCCACATACCTTTGCATTTTCTGCATGTGGCTTGTGACGGATTCCCCGTCCTTCATTATGGTTGTTATCATGGTGCAAATGATTTCATACCTCTCTTGTCGTGCACTTTGATGGTATCTTTCCATTAGATCTTGGTGCATTTCATAAGGGTAGAAATCCTCATAAGACTTTTGGAGTTCCGCTGTCATCATGGCCATCATGATGCATGCCACTTTCGTAGCATCCCTTTCATGTGCCTGAAAGTCAGCGATCACCTGGGGAGTTGCAGTGTTCTCATCAATCTCCTTAAGCTCCTTGTCAAGGACGTATTCTTTGTCCTTGTAGCGGGTAATCATCCTGATGTTTCTGATCCACTCATTGAAGTTGGATCCATCAAAAGTGACTTTCCCACACAAGTTCATAAGGGTAAAGGAGCCATTAGGATTAGAGCCAGAAGCAACATTGTTTGAAGACATCTGAAAGAAAAGGACTAGATTAGTTTAAATATTAAGAGAGTCCTTAATAAAACACCCAAATGTAATATTAAGGCTAGGACCCAATCACAATATATTATAACTTAGAAGAGGTATGTTGTAATCCAAGCTATAACATATTTGAAAGGTAGGTGAATGACGATTCACCAATTTCCACCACGAAAACCGAAATATTAAATATTAGGTTTTTGATTGGTTCTTAGAAATTCTTAGATTCTTTGAGATTTAATGAACTTTTCAAAGGCATGTTTCAATATCGAGTGTTCCCTCCAAGTTTTGTGACTGGGATATCGAGGATCATAAAACGAGGTGTGAAGTAACCATGCAAATCACTTGGTACCCTTAAAGTTTATTACTCAATCAATGTGCCAGTAAACCACACACGCTCCACCGATACTATAATAAACTTTAAGTCACCCTTTACCTACCTTGTTAAGTCCAAGTTAGTGTGTCGGTTAACCACACACACTCTACCAACGACTTAAACAAAGTGTAAAGTGTAATTTCATGGATTAGCACCTTATTCACATTTTCCTAAAGTAACTAAGATTGGGAATTTAATAAAACATTTAGTTACTTTATAATATTCATCATACTTTTAATGAGAATTTATAAGTCCTTGTCTTACCCGTTCGGCTAACGACCCTCCACCGGTCAAGCAAGTGGTGGGTGAGAGTGGACACCCATTAAGTTGCCATTTTATAGGCAACAACCTTATACCCACCTTATAGACCGGCTTCGTGAATGAGGCGTACTAGCGGTAAGACGACTTTGTTCTTATACATATATATATATATATATATATATATATATATATATATATATATATATATATATATATATATAATTATTAAATCATAATAATATAAGTATAAGGGTTGAATTTTAACTTTTAAAATTCTAAGGGTTGGAACTAAAGTTTTTTTTTAACTTGACTTTACTTGTTCGAAAACTTGAGGGCAAGTTTTGTAAACTTTTAAAACTTTTCATTTCTTGTAACTTATGAGTTTATTAGAGTAATAAAAATGAAGACTCTTCATTTTTCTAACTCTTGTGTTTTTTTAATGGTTTTAACTCAAGTGACTTTTGGTTTTCCATAACTTGAGGACAAGTTATGGACTCCATTAAAACACATTATGATCAAGAATTAAACTACCACATAGGTTACAAATAATTCCTATGATCATCTAAACATCATAAGATCAAGAACATGAATATGAACACTTTCATGAATCAAAATTACACTTAAAACTTTGTAATTTTGATAACTAGTTATTGTAAATGGATTAGCAAAGACATTACACCATCTAAAACAAGTTTTCAAGTACCAAAATAGTTTATGGTAATGTTTCTAGTCCATTTCCAGCAACTAAAGTCGAAAATTTGCACTCTGTGGCTCCTACTCGCCGAGTGCATGAACCTACTCGGCGAGTAGGTTGAAGATACAAGTGAACTCGGCGAGTCTCCCCATGGACTCGGCGAGTTTATCAGCCAGACAGCAAGTTTTTAGACTTTTTTCAACTTTTAAGCACAAATAACAAACAAACAAGCCTAGGCTCTGATACCACTGATGGGTTTTGAGCATTCTAACACTTCCTAAGTGTACATGCAACCCTAATAACCTTGGATCTATGTTTGTCTAATTATCATGCAAAGTTGAATTCCAAGGTTATATTCCTATCTAGCATACATGGGGAACATTTTCTAACTTGAATGAAAGATAGAATAACTTACCTTGTTGTTGCCTATGTTCCTTGAAACCTTGTGAGCCTAGCACCCCAAGTGTGATGCCTCAAATGCTTCACACAACACCAAATGCTCTTGGAAAGACTTTTGAGAGAATACACACTTCTTGAAATCGGCCTACCCTTTAGTTTCTTATGTGTGTCTGATTTTGGTGGAGAATGGGATCCTTATATAGTGTTCACACATCTAGGGTTACACCATGTAAACCCTAATGTGTAATGACTCTTCATTTTCATGACCCATGCGTTTGTAACTCCCATGGAGCATCCATGGAGCATCCTATGGGTAGAACCCAACTTGATAATCCATGGAGCCTCTTAGCCCACTATACAAGATATGAATGATTTACATAATCAACCCATATATTTAATTAGTTATCTTTTGATCACTTAATTAATTCCAAATTAATTATTTGATCAAACTAATCAAATAATATTATTAATATATTAGAACTTATAATATATTAATAATCTCCAAGTGTTATTCCTCTCATTTAGTCTATCCAATCGCATGGTGCCATGCAACCCAAATGGACCATGCCAGGTCGGGTCAAGTACTAACCAGAAATAGTTATGGACTTAGACACCTTATCCAACACTCTGTGCCGCCTGTGAAATAGGAATGCAAAGAAGTCATCCAACTATAGTGAACACGAAGGTTATTCAGCCACTCGAAATTCTTCACATTGATCTTTGTGGCCCATCTGTAATCGAAAGTATTGGCGATAACAAATGTATTCACATTATTGTAGATGACTTTTATTGTTTCACTTGGGTGTTCTTTCTTAAGCGGAAATCTGAAGTAACTCCGAAGCTCAAAGACATTATCAAGTAGATTGAGTTACAACTGCGAAATGTGGTTTGCAATGTTCGAAGCGACAATGGTCTGAAATTTAAGAACCAAGCGTTCGATGCATTTCTCAATGATAAGGGAGTATCTCATAATTTTTCTGCTCCTTATACTCCACAACAAAACGGGGTCGTTGAAAGACGAAACTGTTCGTTGTGTGAAGAAGCCAGGACCATGCTTTCATTTGCATCACTGTCTCTTTACTTTTGGGCTGATGCTATTGCCACTAATTGCTTTACTCAAACATATCACTTCTTAATAAAAGATTCGCTGTCACTCCCTATGAAATCATGAATAAACGAAAACCTAACGTCAATTTTTTCCTTGTTTTCGGTTCCAGGTGTTTCATTTTCAATTCAAAGGAACAACAAAATAAGTTTGATGCGAAGGCTGATGAAGATATTTTTTTGGGATATTCGCTAACGTCGAAAGCATATAGGGTTTTAAACAAACGATCCAAAAAGATTGAAGAAACGTATTTTGTCACGTTCGATGACAATTACTTAAAGAAGACCCAAGCGAATGATAGCCAAACTAAAGATATATTTCCTCAAACGAACCAAGTGACCATTCCATCGGCCAATCTCTATGAAGAATTCATGCTTCTATTTGACGAACCTGAGAAGGCCATCACATCTGAAGCAAAGGCAGTTGATAATAAGGTAGACGGATTGGAGAAGATAATTGATGACACTGCAAAAGACATGCATAATCAGCCATCAGCTGCGAATAAGCCTCAAAACACGAGCACTACACTCAAGGGGGATGATTCTAAATCCAATTCAAGTCCTTAGGAGGAGATTTTTACTCCACAGAAATCGAATGATCCACTCCAAGCGGAGGGTTCATCATTACCATCAATCTCACCTCTCCAAGGGGAGGATTCACATCCAGTTGTAACACACGAAAGTCTAGTCGAGGGGGGGGGGGATAAGTGATTCTAGCCTTAAAAATGTCTCATCATTCAAGGGGAAGAATATAGATGCGAATGATGATATGGACGTTCAATCAGAATTAGAAGATGTGAATGCTGAACTGGATCCATCTTACGATCCAAATTACCCTCCACTAACGAAATGGACCAAAGATCGTCTAAAAACACAAGTGATTGATGAATCATCTGCAGGAGTTCTTACAAGATCTCAACTAAAAGCGAAACAGATTGTTTTATTCTCTCAAGTGGAATATTGCATGTTTAATTTGTTTGTCTCCAAGATAGAACCTAAATCTGTCAATACTGCTCTTGATCACTCTGATTGGGTACAGGCAATGCAAGACAAGCTCAATGAGTTCGAAAGAAATAAGGTTTGGAGATTAATTCCCACTCCACATGATGCATATGTGGTTGGTCTGAAATGGGTGTTTCGCAACAAAATGGACAAAAAAGGCAATGCTATAAGGAACAAAGCGAGACTCATGGTTAAGGGATATTCTCAGGAAGAAGGCATCGACTACGAAGAAACGTTCGCACCTGTTGCAAGGTTGGAATCTATTCGCATCTTCTTGGCATATGCAGTGCACAAGAACTTCGAAGTATTTAAAATGGATGTTAAGTGTACTTTCTTAAATGGAGAATTAGAAGAGGCCGTATACATGGAACAACAATCGGGTTTTGTGAATGAGGAGTATCCCTATCACTACTATATTTTGGACAACACAATCTATGGTCTGAAGCAAGCTCCAAGAGCCTGGTATGAAACTCTCACTCGCTTCCTTAAAATGTCCAAATTTAAACAAGGTTCGGTTGACCCAACCTTCTTCAGCAAGAAAGAGGGTGACCACTTAATGATCGTCCAAATTTATGTTGATGACATGATCTTTAGCTCTACGAATCCTAGCTTAATAGATGAATTCAGAAAGTTGTTAGAAAGTAAATTTGAGATGAGCTCTAAGGGTCCGATTACCTTTTTCTTGGGCTTGAATATAAGACAGGGACCATAAGGCATTTTCATAAACCAAGAAGCATACACAAAGACCTTACTGTCTAAATTCGGTATGACAGGAGACTCCAAGTGAAGGTTCCAATGGCATTCGGAACGAAACTAACACCATCTTTGGAAAAATCGACTGTTGATATGACTCTTTATCACCAAATAATAGGATCTCTAATGTATCTAACAACTAGTAGACCAAATATTATGTTTTCCGTTTGTTATTGTGCTAGGTTTCAATCTAATCCAGGCGAAGCTCATATGGTGGTAGTTAAGAATATATTTAAATATCTAAAACGAACCTCTTCACTCGGTATATGGTATCTTGTGAAATCAGCTTTCTTCGTACAACCACTTGTAGATGTTGATCTTGGAGGGTGCGGGTTAGATAGAAAAGGCACAACTGGAGGATGATAATTTCTTGATGGCAAACTTGTCAGCTGGCAGTCCAAAAAGCAAACATCTGTCTCATTGTCCATAGCTGAAGCTGAGTACATTGCTGTTGCATCTTGTATTCAGGTCATATGGATTCAAAGTCAATTAAGAGACTATGGCTTGAACATGAAGAGAATCCTACTCTATTGCGAATTTGATAGCGCAATTCGCATCTGTCACAACCCAATGCAACACTCAAAGACGAAACACATAACACTGATGTATCAATTCATCAAGGATCATGTAGAAGACGACAACGTTGAGATTCATTTCATTCGATCTACAGACCAATTGGCCGACGTATTCACGAAAGACTTGCCAGAAGCATCATGTAATAGAATACTCCATGGCCTAGGAATGATGGAAGCTGAGTCAGTTCCAAAACCACGTTTGCTTTCAAAGTAGCCCTTTCACTTTTGGGTTACCTATTTGCTTTCGTTGTTATTTTTCGACATACAAATTAGAACGAACGCTTGTTCTATTTCGTTTCTGATTTTTTCGGGGCGCGAATTGAGACGAATGTTTGCCCTAACTCGCGCCTCAATTTTTTTTAAAGCGAACGCTCGTGATATGATCTTTTTGTATATTAGGCTTTCTCGTTTCGTTTTATTTTTCATTAAAGCTTTCAAAAATACATAAATATTTAATTTGTTTATGTTTTTCTCTTTCAAATTTAAAATCGAAAAATATTTTATTTTTGTTTTGTTACTTTCTTTTTCAGAAATTATCAAAATACAAAAATATTTTATTTTCCTAATTAATATCTTTGTGTGTTTGAGTAACATTGCAGGTTAGATTGCAAAAATGAATGATGGGGCAGGTGTAATTTCCATATTATTTTTACTAGCTAAGTGTCCCTAGAAGCATGCTACTGCATGTTGTCTGAAGCCTCAATAGACTCAATGTGAAGCCTTAATGAATCGAATCTACCATTCGTTTCTTCAAAACTAGGCTGTTAAATTTACATTAGTCACGAGCTACCTTACTCTTCTCATCTTGAGTTAAGATTTATCTGCTTGGTCATATTTTCGTAACAGAGGTACATTTACTTCTCTGGAGCCACCTTCACTTTTCTCCATTTGCCTTCATACTCATAAATGTAACCCTTGAGACTCTCAGCCTTACCACTGAGGTTTATGGTTACAAAACATCTGAGTTAATGATCTTAGCTTTGTTCACCACGAACTGAGTGCAACCCAACATTCAACACCCTTACATTCATTGACGGTGAACCATGAAAAGTTCTAGATTTTCACCATGGAAATGACGTAACTCCACCTTTGTAGATTGTACCACGAAATTCCTTTTTTTCTTTTTGCATGATCTTTATGAATTGTTTTAAAACCAAGACTTTTCTACCCATAAGATCCAATTTTCTTTTTGAGATTTCTAAAATCACCCAGTCACTGAAATAATATCAAACCTACTTGTGGTTATGGCTACATCGGTCACACAAGTACACCATGCAACTTTTGTACATATGTTAAGTTTTGTAGTTTGGATTGAAGATGAAACCACCTTTTTTAGACTAACTTTAAAATATGCCTTTCATTGTTTATTAACAAACAAATGATCGTACTTCAACGGGAAACCACACAAACACTTCTTAGTCTCTATTGATTTAGAAGGAAGAGATTCGTGCCTGGGCTCCACAGTTTCATGTCTTTATTGACATCACTTAAATCCCACAACTATAATTTGCTTTATTTCCTTATCTTTGGCACACTCTTGCGCGACGATCTTTATGATTTTCCAAAAGTCTAATTCGTGACACTTATGGCATTTTTCAGTTTCGCATATTCGCTTTTATATGCACTTATGAAGTTTGTTTCTCAAAAGCGAAATGTGATTATACACCGACAAGAACACAAGGACTTTACAACATTGGGGATAAAAGTTGATGACGTGACAATTAAAGATAAGATTTTCGAAATAGAAGGCGTGTTGAATTTGAAACGGTTCCATTTCTCACGCCTCCTGATGTCACCTGACACCCTGTCAGGCGCTACTGTTGTCACATCCCACTTTTCCAGGCGTCAAATCATGGATTGTCACGCAATCGTCGTTTGGTTTTTCACTTTCTCACATCAATCATATAAAAGGAGCTTTCAATAAATGATTCAATATTTACCACACTCAAAGATTTTATGAACCCTAAAAGGCGATTTTTCTCTCAACTGTTCATCTTCTTCCCCGACCTACAACAATAGCCGACTCTTCCTCAATTCAAGAACAGTCTGCTCAGTCATCTCTCTTCACTATCAAATAGAATCAAAACTTGAACCTCAATTTAGCTCCATTCAAAATACGATGCATTCATGTTGCCGATCATCGAATGTCTGAAGTACTCACCTTAGGTCATTGCTCTAACCAAGTTTGAGTATGTTCCGATGTCGCTACTGTCAAAAGCTTTTTCTTCAGCAGCCTACATCATAGAGGAGGAACGGATTACCTTTGTGGTATTTGAGAAGAATAATTCCATCACGAAGGCTAGGTTTTGCTCTCTTCTAGGGCTTGCCTGTGACGATTCAATGGTAAACCCATATTCAATCTCCACTGCTCAAATCATCAATAGATCTATCAGATGCGGTACATAGATCTCATCACCTCCATCACCAAGTTCAAGAAATCTAACCTTCCTCTCAAATGGAATGGCCTATTTACCCTTCTCTTCAAGGCATTTTCTAAATGGGTAACTGGTTCGGATTGAGTGTGAAAATCCTTCATGACGATCCCCTGTGGCCTCTACCATGGGATCAACCTACATTATGGTTCTGTTTTATGTGCTCAACTGGTGCAAAGCACAAACTCCACTACTCGACACAGTGAAATATCCTATGGTCAGTTTCAGACCATCGCGGTACAGCGTGTAATCGTGAAGCTTAACATACTAGTCATGGCAGATTCTATGATGTCATCGATTTCAACATTTCACACTACCAAGATAATCATTGCTGACAACTCCAAGTTTTCCATCGTGAGATCAATTCCTGAATCCATGTATAGGTGTGTCTGGGGCAAGCAAAATCATTGGGGAATACAAGAAGCTTCAAGGTTCAGGACCCAGATTCAACACTCTTAAGATGCAACATACTCTTGATGAAGCTGATAAGGTCAAAAAGGGGGGAAAATGAAAACAACCAAAAGAAGGTCCATCTGGCATCACTCAGGCTCCCAAGAAACTAAAGACAAAAGGTGATTCTTCCAAGCTTGCTCCCTCTTCTCCAAAACGAAAGTGATTCAAGAAGCCAACTCGTCAGGTTCGCATCCCTTCATCCACTTCATCTGAAAGAGAATCTAATGATGCAAATCGTGGCGAATCTAAGGATGATGTCAACCGAAATGATCAAGAGGTAAATTTCTCTATTCCACCATCACCTACTTCCGCATCTATTCCTACCCCAATTGCTCCTTGCCCACCTCCTGTTTCTACTCCATCACCTATTTCTATTTCTCTACAATCACCTATCTTCACTGAAACCACTACAACTATGACTACCACTACAAGCGAACCTCCTGTCCATATCAACGCATCTGATGCGGGGGCAAAGACTTCATGTTTTTGCAACTACTTCTACCGCATCTCCCATTTCTTCTCAACCTCAAAATGATTCTGAAGACCTTCTCGGTGCTGATGGACTAGATTTTGACACTTTTCAATATAGTCCATTCTTGATCCAAGGAGATAATGATGATGATGCCTCTGTTACTTAGAGGTATCTCAAAGATTTAAACGCCAAACTAGATTCTCTTCTTGCATCCTCTACAGCCTCCTCAAGTCGAGCCTATTCTAAAGCAGCTGTTAAGGGTATGCTCGACACTCTTGTGCAAGAACATGCAGCGAATCATGCCAAAGAAAACAAGGCAGGTGAGGACTCCACTCTTTCATGTCAACAGTCAACCGAAAAAGTCCAAAAACTAATATCTGATTCTCAAGCCTTTATGCAAAATCTTCAATCTGCTGCTGAGAATAATGTTTCCAAGGCAACCGCTGCAATTGAAAAGTTGAGCGCTTCGCTTCGCACTAAACGAGAGAATTTTGAAAAGCGTCGTTCAAACATCACAATTGACAACACAACGTTCCAAACCTCTATTTCTTGTAGGCTTGACAAGCTCGACGAAGACCTAGCTGTTGAAAGTAAGATCATGGACGAACTTGCCCTCCACACAACTTAATGAAAAACACAGTTCGTCAAGCTCAAACAAGTGATCAAAGAAATCAAGGATCTCAAGTTTGAATGAGCAATTCTGAAAGGATGCATAGGAGATGTTAATTCGCTACTTTCTAATCTCCTTGAAGCAAATGACTCAATTCTGACCATTAGTGTTCATAGACACTTGGTAGATAAGCTTCGTCCTACTCTTGCTCTCCTTAACAAAATAGAAGGTGTTTCTGAGGCACTTGTCCCTCCAAAACATGGGGGAGAAGCTGAGAAAGTCCAAACTACAAAGGTAGGGGAAACACCAAAGCAAAATGAACCGAAGGTTAATGTAGCTTTGTATCTAACAGGAGAACCAATAGGCAATGTTGATGAAGAAGAAGAAAACGAAGAAGATCAACTGAAGCGAAGGCGACACGATGAAGAGCTGAACGAAAATGCTCGAATTGCGAAAGAAACAGAAGAAAGAGAACGAAAAGAGAAAGAGGTTCAAGACACTTTGGAGAGCAAAAAAAACACTCTTTCCATTGTGGACGTTGGAGCGAATGTTCTATGAGGCAGTTAAATTCCCAAGTGTTCACTGGTTGGAGCCAGTAATTTCTTTTGACATGGAAATACGAAGGATTCCTAGTTTGACATGCTAATAATACAAAAAGCCATCGTCTTCCACTGCTTCCATTCAATTGCAATAATTCCCTCTCCTGATGCGAAAGTGGATAAAGCCTTAATTGACTTTTATCTCGCTTTTGCCAAACCTCAACATCTGACCTGGAGTGCTCAGAAGTAACAACAGTCAAGGTCACACGGCCAATTGATACAGGAAGATTTGTGAATGCGAAGTTCAAGGAAACAAGAGGCTCAGAAAATGTTGTGCACAGATTCAAAATTGCTGATCTACCCAATCTTAATCCTCATTATTGGATTTTGTTGCTCAACCTCCTTCTAACTGAAGAGCAAAGATACGAACCTATTCTAGCTCACCTAAAATGAATGTTGGTTTCGTACATTTATGAAATGGCAAAGCTGGATACCGAAATCGCCTCTGCATTGAAACGAAAGCCCCACTGTCAATCCAATTGCACGAGCAAGCGACATCAATAAAATGCGTGGGCAAGATTGATACAGACCACTGGACAGTAATGTTCAGTGTGGGACTGGTGCTCCTGGAGATTTCCAAAAATGCCTCTTCGCTTTGCCCGACAAACACTTACTCCCCACGTCCTTCTTTGAACACATTTTGGAGATCATTAATGTCACACCCCAAAACCGATAACGGCGGAATACGTCCTGGGTGGAGGACGTCATGTACAGTATCATAACAATGCAAATTAGTAAAAACAACCAACAATATCCATTGCATTAATATAGTAATTTTAACACAAGTGTGTTATGTACAATTTGTTAGACACGAAAAAGTATAATCAAAATAAAGAGGAGTCTTCTATGTGCTCCATCTTCTCAAAAGCTGCACGTGTACCCATGTAACACCGGGGTTTTCAAAGCAAAATTTTTCATTTAAATAATCAATTTAATATTAAAACACTTGTTTAACATCTTGTTCATATTCGAATTACAAAACATAGTTCCATTTTCATTTGAATAGACAACCAGGATCCTCCAAAATACAACTCTTTCCTCGGTGTGTACAATCAAGCCGATGCCATTCCGCGTTACTGAAAGAACCTGAAACAACATAACATAAATACTGTAAGCACGAAGCTTAGTGAGTTCCCCAATATACACCTTACACAATTACGCCTTTCCAGGCCCGACCTTCCGGTCCATGTGTCTCAGGGGACTTCCGTCCCTGCTGGGTAAACCTTCCGGCCTTACCCACGCCGACCTTCCGGTCCATCACACATCATATCGCCTTCCGGCCCATAACATATTGCCTTCCGGCCCATAATATAATCGCCTTCCGGCCCATAACATACATAGCACACATAACAAATAACTTACCACATATAGCATACATATCACATATCATATCCGACCTTCCGGTCACACAGTCAAACCCTTCCGGGTACAGTATAGTGAGAAGACTCACCTCGCGGACACTGGAAGATAGCAACTCCTGAAATCTCTTGCACTTGATCCTCCGAGCTACAAGCTCCCTGTCTCATCATATATCTCTTTTTAATACTTCTATCTTCCACGTTAACTGACCCTAAAACGTTACACACAGGTCAACTCGGGTCAATGGCCATCTCGACTGGACTCGGCGAGTACCCTGGCGACTCGGCGAGTCTAGTCGTCCTCACCAATTCCTGCATGATCCCTTTCTACTCGTCGAGTATCCCTCTTGACTCGACGAGGTCCTCGTGGAAGAATCGCGGGGCCACCCCGACTCTACTCGCCGAGCCTGAAAAACAAACTCGGCGAGTCCTAGTGAATCTTCAAGCTACTCGCCGAGTCTGATCATCCGACTCGGCGAGTCTACGCCATGCAGTCGATCGAACTGCTTCCTGAGATACATATATTCTCGAATATACAAACATGGGACCTTCTGGACCTCTAAGGGTCCTAATACAAGGTTATAAACGTTGAATAACAACACAACAATCCATCTAGACTCCAAATGGGTTCCATAAACCCTAAATCTATATACACATCAATCACAGGAGAATGTAATCCGAATTATTACCTGAATGATGTACCTTCCATGTCCCCAAACTTCAGAACTCGAACTCCCTACAGTTCCTTTAGCTAAAACCCTTCTCCTCCTTGCACAACAATTCCTTCAAGGTCACCAATGGCCTTCAAGCTTGCTCTAGCCGCCCCAGTCGCCTAGGGTTCTTCCCAATCGATCAAAAGTCGTGAAATGACGGCATAATAACCCTTATATACAACCCAATACTGAACGGCTAGGGTTTCCGCTGAACAGCGTCGACTCGCCGAGTCCATATCTGGACTCGTCGAGTCCAGTCGTGAACCCGCGACCAAACCTGCGACCCTACTCGGCGAGTCTGGCTCCAACTCGTCGAGTCTCCCCTTTAAAACACCCCCAAAATGCAACTTAACAATACTTGAGATTTTGGGCTGTTACAATTCTCCCCCACTAGAATTAGACTTGGCCCTCGAAGTCTCACTCTGAAAATAGCTCTGGCTGCTGCTCCCGCATCTCACGTTTCGGCTTCCCTAGACACTACCGATCTCTCCCGAGGCCGCTACTGAACCAATACCAGAGGTACCTCCTTGTTCCTCAGAACCTTGATCTTCCGATCTCCGACGGCCACTGGCCTCTCGACGCAACACAGGCTCGCATCCACCTAATCGTTCTCTAGTAGAACCACTGCTGACTCATCCGCTATACACCTCTTCAATTTCGACACATACCAGTGTCATGGATCCGTCCCAATTCCGTTGACAGCTCCAAACGATAGGCCACCCTTCCTACCTTCGCACCATCACGAAAAGACCCAACATACCGGGGCCCCCCATTTACCCCTCTTCCTAAATCGAAACACCCCGTCAGAAATACGAAGTCGCCGACCTGAATCACATGCTCGCAGCGGCGTCTGCCTGCATAACTTTCCTGTTAACTCTAGACGATCACTAACTCTCTTTAACCTGCTGAGTCTGCTTTGTCAACTAAAGTACGAACTCTGAACTGCTCATCACTCTCTGTAATCGGAAATTACCCAAGATGCACTCTGCTCCAAATCTCAACGATCACTCAACCCATAAGGGTTAGGAAACCCTGAACCACCGGATCCCCGATCCAAAGCCCACTTTGCCCATTCCGGACCGACTGAGAGATCCGTTCTCCCTCTCAGATCAACTCTCACAAGTTCCCTCTTGCCATCACATACACACACTGAACTAGTCCCAACACTCGCAGGTTGAAAAACCCGATTCACTGATGATATCCTCGAACATCTCCCAAGACGAACCACTAATATCCGTCCTATACCCTGATCAGAATCACACTGAGAATTCAAGATTCTCTATTCCCTTGCATCCTTTCTGAGTCTCGTCAGTCATCCCAACCCGGATGGGTTCCTACTTCACTGCCGCAAACACGATGCTCGAAACCATTCTTGAAATACTCTAACCATAATTCTGCTCTGCAGCTTTCACTTTCGTGAACTTGCACCCCTTCGGAGTTACACACCTTCCTCTTTTCCTTTTTCCAAGGAACCCTCTTGGCCATAATGCCACTCCAACCGGTGCCACGGTGCTCGCCCCAAGCGACACCACCCTTTTTGCGTAACCGCTATCCACATACTCTGGTTCTCATTGCAGGGGCTCTCAATCTCATGCACTCTCTCCACTCATCAAGATCACTGCCTCAGCTAAACAAGATCGCCAATCCCGGGGCCCGACCTTCCAATGTAATCACACTGCACATACACCATCCGTAATCTCAAACTGATCCAGCAATACCAACAGAGTCTCCAGCATGACTGGACCGACTCTCATAACACATACTAGCCACTCGAGGCTATATCTCTGTGGGTCCGTACACCCAACTCTGCGAACCCTCAGGTTCGAACTCTGGGAACCTTCCGGTTCCAACTCTAGAAACATGCACAACATAAATCCCGTGGGATTAACGCAGTACAACCCATCACGTACCTCTAACATACCAATACTCTGATCACATAACCCCGGTTACTTACTCAAGCTTGATCCCGGCCTTCTCTCAGGCCTCCACAATCGAATGCCCTAGGTCTGTATCCCGCCCCGCATACCCGACACTCGCTCTCGTCGGCCTATACTCTGCGCTGACAAACACTGCTGAATCCCGGCAGCTAAGCACCCTCATATCCTCATCGATCTCCCGGAGAATTTTCTAATTCTCCCCCCACTAAAGCACTGACTAACTGCCACCGATCGTCATTAACGACCTTACAGAATAATCCTGTACAAAGAGAACAATTACACACTGACTGCTTCCCACAAGCACAAGCAATCCTCAGCAAAACACACCTCCTCCCTGATCAACCCACTCACAAGAATCTAGTCCTTCAATCATCCACTCCACGACTGTAGATGTTACCCGACAATCAACCTAGTGCCGCATCTCCCCTAACAACCCCCACGAACGATAACCAAAGGAATCCTCGACAATAACCCATAACCAAACTCACAATCTGCCCAAAGGATGAATACCACATCGAAAACCGCACAAGACTACTGACACTAAAACACCAATTATAACCATACCCAACCATCAGGGAATAACGTATGCCAAAGCGAAAACCTGAAGCACCAATCCATAACCATGCCAGACCCGCGAAACAACGAATACCGCATCGAAATCCATACAAGATACCAGCACAAATAATACGCCAAATCAATGCAAGACAATTAAGACATCATGAAAGCATCATACCCGCAGCTATCTCCGGTACTGCTCCGTCTCCCTCTGTCGCACGCAGATAATCACGACCCTGAGCCCTCTGGGGCTCCGCTCCATCCTGTCCTCCTCAAATCCCGAATTGGCACTGACTGCCAAGAATCCCGTGCACAGTGCACCTCCTTTCCGCACTTGCGGCATGCACCACCGGACCCGCAAGCTCCGATGTAACCCCCTTTTTACTCGATCATCGACACCTATGGTCTCATGCTTTCCTACTACATCTCTATACTCCACTTATTACTACTCCTGACAATTCTTGCTTTCTTACATACTGCACCCGGTTCTCCCCCACTAGGGTTCGAACCAACACCAATTAGTATACAATCAACCCACGACTATCTTTCACCAGCGAAATCGTACCTGCCCCAGTAAAGTGCTGTGCAACACCCGATAGTCCCTCCCCTTATGAAGTCAATCAATCCCCTATACTCTGAACCTCTAGCTAACTCTTCAAGAAATTCTCATCACGGCTGCCTCTAATCGTTCCAAATCCCATACTGATCTAATACTAAGCACCTGCACTGCTCGATAACATATCTGGCTCGCAGACTGTACCGCAGCATCATCGTTCCTCTCATCTCAGCTCATCAACCCGTATCCAACGCCGGATTTGTCCCAAGGACAGGGACTTACTCTCAACATAGACGACAACTCTCCGCACTGCAAAACTCGTCTGAACTCTTCACTGCTACCACTATAACCCAACCTGTTATTCTCAATTAGGTGTGGTGTGGTTCTCGACTACCTCAGCCCCAACTGACTGTCTGTTCACGGTAAATCTCTATCTCGCGGTACACCCGCTACCTGATGCTCTGAGGGAAGTCATTATCGATAACTACCTGCAGGGTGTACTCCCAAATCCAGAACTGAAACACCAGACCTCTCGCGTCTTGCACACGAGTATAAATGACACTACCCACCCAAAAGGTGACCTCTCCTCTGTCGTCTGATTGCTCGACTCAACTGAAATTCTCCCCTGTCTTTGACTCTTACCAAAATACTCTGATAGGCACTCGCCTTTCCCTTCGAGGAACGCCTCTCCGTACTCAATCATGGTCTACAGGCCTGAAACCCATAGCGTCCAATCTCTACCTCATCGGTCATAACCGGATAACAAGATAGCCACAAGCATCATCCACTACGAACCATGGTACTCATCCCATGACATCCCTCCTCAACATGCTTCAGTGTATGGTACCTGAACCATAGCACCACTCCTCAATCTGCTCCAATGTATAGCACTCGGACCACAACATCTATCTCAATCTGTTCCGATGTATGGTGCCCGGACCATAACATCACTCTGTATCCGCTCCGATGTATGGTATCCGAACCATAACATCACCCCTCAATCTGTTCCTTAGGACCTTCAGAATGCCCCCTGTATCAAGTATGGGTCCTCTGCTTTCAGTAGTACGGGCCCATACTACCTGCCACATCTACCCATACTTTCCACACGGACCATCCCCGAGTTCCTAAGTAGCTGATAAACCTGCTCTTTCACCCATCTCATCGCGCGTGCTCGCTTTCCAGCGAAATCCTCTACTCTACCAGCGCACTCATCTGGCTAGGTTTACTCCCTAGTCCCTTCCGCTGTCCTCCCACTTCTTTGCTATCAGCTGCTGAAGAGTTCCTAATGATGCCAGCCCTCTACCTCCTGAGTATCGTCATACTCACTTAGTAGCTGACTCCCATCATCGATAACTCCACAAAGCACAAAGCAAGCAGCATTCGAGCATTGAAGCATACATAGGACTCCCCACCTGTGGTAGCTCCACCTTCTCGGCTCATCCTCGGAAGTACCTCTGTACCCCGTAGCTTTACCCCTTGTGCGTTCTAACTAGATACTCTCACTCATCACATACACACAAAAGCATAACGCACATATAACAGCAAACCCTAGACTAAGGCATCACAAATCAGGCCACTCTAGTCCTAATATGTGAAATACCTAGCCTGTCTCTAGCATGCAATAATGTCTCATAAAGTACATAATAGATATTTCATAATACAAAAGTAAGGGTATTTTGGGAAATCACCGTTTGGCTCTGGCTGATTGTACACACTGCTCTTTCTTGCTTTCTCTTTGAACTCTTATTCACTTTTAGAAAACTATTTATTTGAAAACCTTTTCTTAATTCCTCAGTTTGAGTCCAGACTCACCCGTAGGCGCGTCCGAATCCCTCAAACCAAGGCTCTGATACCAATTGTAACACCGGGGTTTTCAAAGCAAAATTTTTCATTTAAATAATCAATTTAATATTAAAACACTTGTTTAACATCTTGTTCATATTCGAATTACAAAACATAGTTCCATTTTCATTTGAATAGACAACCATGATCCTCCAAAATACAACTCTTTCCTTGGTGTGTACAATCAAGCCGATGCCATTCCGCGTTACTGAAAGAACCTGAAACAACATAACATAAATACTGTAAGCACGAAGCTTAGTGAGTTCCCCAATATACACCTTACACAATTACGCCTTTCCAGGCCCGACCTTCCGGTCCATGTGTCTCAGGGGACTTCCGTCCCTGCTGGGTAAACCTTCCGGCCTTACCCACGCCGACCTTCCGGTCCATCACACATCATATCGCCTTCCGGCCCATAACATATTGCCTTCCGGCCCATAATATAATCGCCTTCCGGCCCATAACATACATAGCACACATAACAAATAACTTACCACATATAGCATACATATCACATATCATATCCGACCTTCCGGTCACACAGTCAAACCCTTCCGGGTACAGTATAGTGAGAAGACTCACCTCGCGGACACTGGAAGATAGCAACTCCTGAAATCTCTTGCACTTGATCCTCCGAGCTACAAGCTCCCTGTCTCATCATATATCTCTTTTTAATACTTCTATCTTCCACGTTAACTGACCCTAAAACGTTACACACAGGTCAACTCGGGTCAATGGCCATCTCGACTGGACTCGGCGAGTACCCTGGCGACTCGGCGAGTCTAGTCGTCCTCACCAATTCCTGCATGATCCCTTTCTACTCGTCGAGTATCCCTCTTGACTCGACGAGGTCCTCGTGGAAGAATCGCGGGGCCACCCCGACTCTACTCGCCGAGCCTGAAGAACAAACTCGGCGAGTCCCAGTGAATCTTCAAGCTACTCGCCGAGTCTGATCATCCGACTCGGCGAGTCCACGCCATGCAGTCGATCGAACTGCTTCCTGAGATACATATATTCTCGAATATACAAACATGGGACCTTCTGGACCTCTAAGGGTCCTAATACAAGGTTATAAACGTTGAATAACAACACAACAATCCATCTAGACTCCAAATGGGTTCCATAAACCCTAAATCTATATACACATCAATCACAGGAGAATGTAATCCGAATTATTACCTGAATGATGTACCTTCCATGTCCCCAAACTTCAGAACTCGAACTCCCTGCAGTTCCTTTAGCTAAAACCCTTCTCCTCCTTGCACAACAATTCCTTCAAGGTCACCAATGGCCTTCAAGCTTGCTCTAGCCGCCCCAGTCGCCTAGGGTTCTTCCCAATCGATCAAAAGTCGTGAAATGACGGCATAATAACCCTTATATACAACCCAATACTGAACGGCTAGGGTTTCCGCTGAACAGCGTCGACTCGCCGAGTCCATATCTGGACTCGTCGAGTCCAGTCGTGAACCCGCGACCAAACCTGCGACCCTACTCGGCGAGTCTGGCTCCAACTCGTCGAGTCTCCCCTTTAAAACACCCCCAAAATGCAACTTAACAATACTTGAGATTTTGGGCTGTTACAACCTATCTACTGATGACCTGAGAATACAAGTTATTTTGAAAACAAGTATCAACATAAAGCTGGTGAGTTCATAAGCATTTAGTGTCATTGCTTGTATAAAGTGTTTTTACTAGTGAATATAAAAGTTGTTATGAAGTTTGACAATAGTGTGAATCTCTAGAAAATCCTATATTTTCAGTAAAAGTAGTCTTCTGTCAAGACATGGTTACTTGTAGGTTTGATCCTTTGAGTGTGTAAAAGTTTTCCCAACCAGACTATCAATTATAAAAATATAGTTTTAGACTTCATTCATGTAAAGTAAGTGGGAAGATAATGTTTTATTACAACAATGTTACCGCCGGCTGAATGGAAATATAAACTGTAGACTCTAGGTAGTGATAAGTATATAATACACCTCGGGGAGTCTGTTTTACCTTTATTTCTTATTTTGTTAATTTAGGGATCCGAATGTGAATTCATATGTAACCATGCGGATAAGCGTTCGAATGTCGAATGACCCTCTATGTCACACGTAGTGTGGTAAATTTTGTCATGCCTGGGCCTAGTCGGCTCCGACTGTAGCTAGCAGTCGGGATGTGGGAGTGACTGTCCTGTATAGATCTATACACATAGTGTCCGCTCTCTCTCTAGGAGACTATGGTTACACGGCGAAGGCGCAGTGAAGTGCCGTATAGAGGAATAGTGTCTCACATTCTGTTTTAGTATATTCTCTTGTATTAGTGTATAGTGTACTTCTCGGTATCATGTATTTAGTGTTCTCTTGCATACTATAAAGTATACTTCTTATATAGTACTTAACATGTAGAGACTCATAATAGTACTAACTATGGTAAGTATCATAGTGATGGTAGTACGGAGCGGTAAACCTTAACTATGCCTATTATAGTTAATTAGTATGTTGTAGCCTGTCACTGATACACCAAGGTATTGAACTGAGTGAAGACCTTCATATCCAACACAATTATATACAATATATAACTAAGAATCCAACGACAGTCGGACAGATAAACATATACCCTAAGACCACAACAAACAACAACAGAAAATAAGGCGAGTTATCAGTCCTAAATCCTTTAAGTCTTACTTATATAAATATATTGGTGTAGATATAGTTTGGGAACATAAGAATTTTAAAAAGATTTTGGAAATAGTTTTTATAACAATTTAACACGAAAAATGTGTTTGATAAACATTTAAAGCAGTTTTGGTGGTAAAGCGGTTAAAAATATATAAATTCTTTTTGATTGCAAGTTACAAATCACATGTGATTGTTACTATAATTTGTTGGATTTAACTTGTATCCACCCCATAAAAGCATTTAAAAACAATTGAAAGATTAATTAAGGGGTATGAACTCACCTGCAGTGAGCGGAGTGGATGGAATGTCGGGTAGGACGCTAGGTGTCAAGTGAGGACTTGAACACACCCACAGATCTTATGTAACATGTAGTGGCACATAATGTTATCTAATTAGTCGTTTAATCACGAATTAAGTAAGTAAAGACCCTCTAATACATGAAAACACCTTGTTTCAAGTGCTAGGAGTGTTAAGTGTTGCATCTTAGGAGAGTATAGTCTCACTTCGGAGTTTACTCCTCAAACGGTAGCACCTAGGGGAATTTACGGTTTTTTGAACCATATCCCCCATGAGTTTACAGCCGTAAACTCGTGGGATGGGTGTATTTGTGTGCTTTAAGGCTTCATGCTTCACAAAGAAAGGTTCTAAGGTTAATTCAAGGGCTTAGGAAGTGGTAAGGGCACGAATTGCCCACTATATGGAGTTTACGGTACTTGGACCATTTTTGGGGAGTTTACTACCGTAAACCTATGAGTTTACGGAAGTAAACTCATGGTTACTCCATTCATTTCATGTTTTAAGGCCCTTGGATCATTAATGGAAGTCCCTAGTTCATTTGGCAAGCCTTGGAAGGAGTTTGGGGCATCAAAACCCCTCTTTGGGATGTTTATGGTTTTGGGAGATCCCCAAACCCTAAACACATGTTCTTGTGGGGTTTTTGGATGTTTAATTCATGGATACTAAGCCAATAACTAGTTAGGGGAAGTATACTTACTTATTGGAAGCTTGTAAGAGTGATTAGAGCCCCCAAAACACCAGTGTGTTCTTGGTGTTCTTGAAGATTTGAAGATCACTTGAAGATCTATGTAAAAATCGGAATTTCATGGATGAGAAGATGTAGAAACACTAGATTAAGTGTTGTGGGTAAGAATCTAGGAAGAAAAACTTACAGTTTTGGCGGATTTGGAAGAAGTGTGTGATGATACTTGAGAGAAAAACTTGTGTTCTTGAGTGGGGAGTGTAAGAATGAGGGCCAAAGGAGTAAACTCATGCTATATGCATGAGTCTTGAGGGAAGAAGGTGTTTACGGCCCAAATACCCTTGTTTGGCGTAAACACCTAGCTAAGGTGTCGGGTTGTTCGGTTTGCCACACGTCACTAATTACGTCACTTCTTAATTTCTATTAAATCGTTTGACGAAAAATAAAATAAAGCACAAAACGGGTTTAAATCCGGCCAAAAATACACTAAAATGTTTTTTGAATATTATTTGAAGTGTTTGACTGTGGAATTTATACAAACGAAAGTTTCGGGTTGTCACATCATCCCCTCGTTAGAGGGAATTTCTTCCCGAAATTAAAGTTCAACAGCTATGTTATTACACAAAACTAAGCAAATAGATGGGGATATTTAAGTTTCATTTGATCCTCGCGTTCCCAAGTGTACTCCGGTCCTCGCTTGGCGTTCCATCGAACCTTCACAATAGGGATGCGGCTTAGTTTCGTTCGTTTGACCTCTCGGTCCATAATCTCCACAAGTTCTTCCACAAAGTTGAGGCTCTCGTTGATCTCGATCTCGTCGAGTGGAATTACGAGAGTCTCGTCGGATAGGCACTTTTTCAGGTTCGAGACGTGGAAGGTAGGGTGTATGTTGCTGAGCTCGTGGGGTAGATTGAGTTTGTAAGCTACGGGGCCGATTCTAGCGAGAATCTTGAAAGGCCCTATGTATCTTGGATTCAGCTTTCCATGCTTTCCAAAGCATATCATTCCCTTCCAGGGTGAAACTTTCAAAAGGACTCGGTCTCCCACGTGGAACTCCAAGGGTTTTCTTCGTTTGTCTGCGTAGCTTTTCTGTCGATCTCTAGCGGCTTTTAATCGTTCACGAATCTGCACTATTTTCTCGTTCCTTTCTCGAATGATTTCCAAACCCGTGAGAGCACTGTCAGGAACTCGTCCTTTAGCTAACTGAGTGTCACCCACCTCAGCCCAGCACAGAGGGGATCTGCACTTTCGGCCGTAGAGGGCTTCGAATGGAGCTGCCTTGATGCTCGTGTGATAACTGTTGTTGTAGGAAAACTCGATGAGGGGTAAGTGGGTATCCCATGCCTTACGAAATTCGATCACACAGGCTCGCAACATATCTTCCAGGGTTTGGATAGTCCTCTCACTTTGTCCGTCGGGCTGCGGATGGTAGGCTGTACTCATGTCCAGCCTCGTCCCTAAGGCGTTTTGCAGTGATTGCCAAATCTCGAAGTAAACCTACTATCCCTATCGGAGATAATGGATATAGGGACACCATGCAGTCGTACGATCTCCCTAATGTATGTTCTTGTGAGTTTCTCCATCTTGTCTGTTTCCTTGATGGGCAGGAAGTGTGCGGACTTGGTTAATCTGTCGACGATGACCCATATCGTATCAAACCCACCTGTTGTCTTGGGTATTCGACTTTGACCTTGGTGCAAGTAAGGCATTTACTCACGAAGGTAGCAATCTCTACCTTCATGTTAGGCCACCAGTATGATTTCTTGAGATCCAAATACATCTTATCTAAACCTGGGTGAATGGAATATCGAGTGTTGTGTGCTTCCTTCATGACCAAGCATCTGAAGTCACCGTGTCGCGGTGTCCAGATTCGGTTCATGAGATATAATGCTCAGTCACCCTTAACTTCTAGGTTCTTATCCATTCCTCGCAGGGATTCTCCCGCTACATTTTCAGGTTTCAAGGCTTCGAGCTGAGTCTCCTTAATCTATGCGGATAGATGCGAATGGATAGTCAATGTTAAGGACTTGACCCTTCGACCTGAATATTCTTTCCGACTTAAGGCGTCTACTACTACGTTGGCTTTTCCTGGGTGATAACGAATCTCGCAGTCGTAATCATTGAGTAGCTCGACCCACCGTCGTTGTCTCATGTTGAGCTCCTTCTGGTTGAGTATGTGTTGGAGGCTTTTGTGGTCAGTGTATATCGTGCTCTTCGTACCATATAGGTAGTGTCTCCAGACCTTTAGAGCGAACACAACCGCTCCTAAGTCGAGGTTGTGTGTGGTGTAGTTAACTTCATGTGTCTTCAGCTGTCTTGAGGCGGACGCGATGACCTTACCTCGTTGCATCAGAACACAACCGAGCCCCTGATTGGATCATTGCAGTATACCACGAAATCTTTTGTCCCTTCGGGGAGGGATAGTATTGGTGCGGTGCATAAGGCTCATTTCAGGGTTTGGAATGCCTTCTCCTGTTTCTCTCCCCAGTCAAAGGTCACGCCTTTCTAGGTCAATGTGGTAAGGGGTTTCACGATCCGAGAGAAGTTCTGAATGAATCTGTGGTAGTAGCCAGCGAGGCGTAGAAATTGACGAATTTCTGTAGGCATCTTCGGTGCTGACCAGTTCTCAATAGATTTAATCTTGGATGGGTCCACGTGGATCCCTTCTTCACTAACCACGTGCCCTAAGAATTCGACTCTTCGGATCCAAAATTCGCACTTAGAGAACTTCGTGTATAGCCTCTCCGATCATAGGGTTTCTAGGACTCGTCATAGATGATCGCTATGCTCCTCCTTATTTCGAGAGTAGACAAGTATGTCATCAATGAACACGATGACGAACTGGTCCAAGTAAGGACGACACACTCTATTCATTAAATCCATGAATACCGCAGGCACGTTGGTCAGTCCGAACGGCATCACTACGAACTCGTAGTGTCCGTAACGAGTTCGGAAGGCTGTTTTCGGGACATCCTCCTCAAGCACTCATAACTGGTGATACCCAGACCTAAGATCAATCTTGGAAAAGTAACTCGCCCCTTGCAGTTGGTCGAATAGATCGTTTATACGAGGAAGTGGGTAGCGATTTTTTACCATTAGCTTGTTGAGTTCTGTATAATCGATGCACATACGGAACGATCCGTCCTTCTTCGTTACAAACAAGACCAGTGCTTCTGATCGGAAGGCTGAGAAGAAACCACGCGTCACAGATCCGAAGGCTCGCAGGGAGGGCTCGCACATGTGCTGCGCATGGCTTGCACATGGCTCACACCTGTGAGGGGCTCGCTGTCGCCTCCTGATTGGACCGCGGTCTAGTCTGAGGCTTCGGACGTGGCTCCTTCTGAGAGGCTCGGACACGAGGAATGGAACACGCGTCGGACCTCTAGTGGACCACTTCGGATAAGCCCACGTGCTCGGATGACTCAGCAACTCGGTTGACTCAGCAGGACACGTGGTGCGTTTTGAGCGAGGGTGACGTGGCAGCTCGTGACTATGCGAATTTTCTAGATTTTCACGCCAAAACTTCTAAAATCCATAACTTTCGCATACGAGCTCCGTTTTTGTCGTTCTTTATATGCACGCGTAGCTAAAATTACGCTCTACAATTTCTGTTTAGACTTTGTCGGCTAATTCTGAATTTAATTTTTTTATTATTATTTTTAACAGACCGGGACTGGAAATTTGTTAAAAATTCATAACTTCTTCATCCGACGTCCGTTTTCGTCAGACTTTTTACCGTTGTGCTACTAATGACGAGATCTTCAATTCTCATTTTGGCTAAAAATCGCTCGATCTAAAATTCGTGTTTTTTAGCTGTCTACTGCTAAGCTGAAACTTCGAAAAATCATAACTTCCTCATACGAAATCAGATTTGGGCGTTCTTTTTATCGAACTTCTCGGTTTAACGAATACTACAACTTTCGTTTAGATCACTAAGGCTAAAAAGTAGTTTATCAAAAACTCACTTTTTACGACACTCAACACCGTGCCGGTTTTGTCGCGAAACTTCGACAGGTCATACCTTCTTCGTTATAACTCGGATTTTGGTATTCTTTATATCCCTGAAATCCTTGTTTCGACCACTACAACTTTATGTAAAGATATCGGGATTATCTCAAACTTTAACTTTTGACGCTTACTTTTATTCTTAATTAATTAAACGCTAATAATTAAGCATAAAACACATAATTCACATAATATTCACACAATTCCTTTTCATTTCTTCAAAATGAGTTACAAAGGTTAACCTAGACTATCACCTCAATATAAATGCATAGGCTAGAAACACGAGTGTTACACTACTCCACTATCGAGTAGGATACAAGCATAAGAGTTATCAAGAAGGAACGTACCCGTGACTATTGTGGGGTCTGCTACTACTTCATTATGGCCAATAGCAAGTAGTCTCCTTATTCCTCCCGCATTCCCAGCTTTCGGGCAGTTTTTCTTGAAATGCCCTACCTCGCCACAGCCATAATAGGCCTGGCTTACTCCTGACTCGAAGACCTGAGAAATGGGTTTGGGTTGAGATCTGCAAAACCGGGCGGTGTGGCCCTTCCGGTCGCAGTTAGTGCAGTGCAATTCATGGAAGGGGCCGTTATGATGGAAAGGGAACTTAGTGCACTTGGGTAGGTTCCCTGCGTATGTTTTGGCTGGTGTAGGGACAGCAGGAGTAGTGGTAGGATGGAGAGCCACGATCTGTTGGTTTTTGGAAGATGATTGAGATGACTTGTCCTTCTTTCGGTCCCAATGCTTCCTCTTGTTGTCGGTTGTTTTGGGTGGTGCAGTGGCAATCGTCGTGGTTGTTGATGGAGTGGAGGGAGTTTCATGATCAATCAACCTTTGGGCCAATTCCATGGCACTGTCAAAGGTCGTAAGGCGTGATGCTAAAACGTTCCTTCGATACAGGGGCACTAAACCCCAGATGTATCGCTCAATCTTTTTTCCCTCAGTGGGGATCATGTTAGGGCACACTATTACCAGGTCGCAAAACCTGGCCGTATAAGCCACTATGTCGGTCCCCTTCATTTTGAGGTTCCAGAGTTCCTCCTCGAGTTTCTGGACTTCGCCCCTAGGGCAGTACTCCCTCATCAATAGGTCATTTAGTATGCCCCAGCCCATGGCGTTGGCTGTTACCAAGGAGAGTGATTTGACATGGCCATTCCACCATGTCAAGTCCCTTTCGGTGAAGGTGCAGGCAGCGAACTTAATCTTGCTTTCCTCGGGGCACGAGCACATCTCGAAGACTTCTTCGGTTCTTTCGATCCATTGGGACAGTGCAATGATCCCTCCGGTTCCATTGAAGAATGTTGATTTGCAGCTCATGAAATCCTTATAAGAGCACCCCTGCGTACGTGCATGGATTTCACCATGTCTAGAGTTGGTGCCCATTCCGGCTCCACTTGCATCGCCATAATTCATTTGGACCATAGCTGCAGTCACGACTACTATTACAGTTGTCTGAAACATCACCGGATCGAACTACAGAGGAGGAGGGGGTGGTGGAGGTGGAGTTTGAGTCGCAGGTCTGCCTCTATTCAGGCGCTTACGGGGAGGCATGTTTTACTGAAACTTTATAGAGGTGATAACAGTAGTAAGAATCAATTGCAAACATGATGGGAGTGTTTCATGGACTAAATCAACATAGTCCAACTATCAGATAGAGTCATAGCAACAGAGTAGGGAAAACACGAGAGTATAAGATTTCCCTATGGAGTAGGTAACTGCCAATATTACTGGTATTAATGATGTAATATGAGTTCGGGAAAAGTGACCTAACAGTAGGTCTTACATCAAACCATAAGGGAAAACGTTGGCAGCCTAAGAGTCTTGATAAAGTACTTTCAGAGTTAGAAATGGCTACAGACCAGTGCTCTACCGAGCATAGAAAAGAAAAGGATATTCCTTAAACAAAAGGGAAAGATAAGTTGACATCTTTTACTGGCGACGGGTATCCCTTGGGCGAACCCTAAGATCAGCCATTTGGCGTACAACTTCTTGAAGATGTCGTTCCTGTGCTCTCTGACGCGCTCGGAGTTCCCTGACTTCGGCTCGGGATGGAGCTAGTTGTTGATGCAGAGCCTCATTTGTCCTCCTAGTCCTATCCATGGCTTCTTCCAGCTGGCGGATACGGACAATGTTTAGGTTAGAGTTGGCATCAATTTCCACAACTCTGCCGATAGCTGCATGACCTTACTCGACGTTCCTAGCAATCCTCCGGACCATGACGGGTAGGGCTCGATCAGTTGAGCCACCCTCGCTTATGTTGTAAAAGCTTCGGTCTCTGTTGAAAGGTAAGGGCAGACCCTGTTCATCACTCCATCGATCTAAGGTTGATGCCCACATGGGAGTGGGACCTCGGAATGTTGGACAGGGGTTGGGGTTTGGAGCTACAGTGGGTAGGTTGTTGACTTCGGGTTCGGAGTCGGAGCTATCCGAAAAGCCTTCTGCACGGTGATCGTCCAAAGGGATCGGGTGATCATCTTCTGACTCTTCATCGAGCCACCCTCCAATGACTTGGTTTGGATAGTACAGATCGCCGGGATGGTGGAAGCCAGCCATGCTATCTACGCGAGAATGGGGGAAAGAAGAGTTAATAGACATACTAATCTAGGATACTTATAAGATGATCGTTGTTAGTCGACTCAATACTTGCATAATGCATACCAATTACATGTAATCGAGACAGGATAGACCTTCGAATAAGTGATCCTAACTCTAAATCCACAACCAAACAAGGAACATGAAGTAAAGCAAAGATCACAGATTCTAAGTCTATAGCGTCTTAATCACATTTAACCATAGGGTATCTACTTAGAAACTATTGTCCTACTAGCAACGACCCTTTTAGTTCTCACATGTGTAAATCATAGAATTGTAGAATACTCCTATAGTATTCTTATTCTAATGTTCTTATGGTAGTGTTGGTAAGTTTTTAGACTTGTTGCAACATCACAACCACTGTTAGGCACATGCTAGTCACTCCTAGGAAAATGTAGTTGATCAGGCTATATTCACCCAGATTTGACTATATGTCTCTAAGCCTAATTGCGTTGTTCAACAATCTTAATACTTTTGTTCTGTTCTAGTATGGTACTGATCCTTTATATTAATGGATGTATATATAGCGGAATACATCTTGGGGTGGAGGACGTCATGTTTTAATCCCAATGTGTATATATTCTTGGTTAGATATTTTAGTAATTAAAAGTATATATTCTTGGTTAGAGTGTTTTAATCCCAATGTGTTTATAGTTTGTATATCTTTAATGGGTTGATATACTTGATTCACTATAAACAATGCTCTGATACCAATCTGTCACACCCCAAAACCGATAATAGCGGAATACATCTTGGGGTGGAGGACGTCATGTATAGTATCATAACAATGCATATTAGTACAAACAAGCAACAACATCCATTGCATTAATATAGTAATTGTAATACAAGTGTGTTCTGTACAGTTTGTTAGACACCAAAAAGTATAATCAAAATAAAGAGGAGTATTGTATGTGCTCCATCTTCTCAAAAGTTGCACCTGTACCTGTCTACTGATGACCTGAGAATACAAGTTATTTTGAAAATGAGTATCAACATAAAGTTGGTGAGTTCATAAGCATTTAGTGTCATTGCTTGTATAAAGTCTTTTTACTCGTGAATATAAAAGTTGTTATCAAGTTTGAAAATAGTGTGAATCTCTAGAAAATCCTATATTTCCAGTAAAAGTTGTCTTCTGTCAAGACTTGGTTACTTGTAGGTTTGATCCTTTGAGTGTGTAAAAGTTTTCCCAATCAGACTCTCAATTATAAAAATATAGTTTTAGACTTCATTCATGTAAAGTAAGTGGGAAGATAATGCTTTATTCCAACAATGTTACTGCCGGTTGAATGGAAATATAAACTGTAGACTCTAGGTAGTGATAAGTATATAATACACCTCGGGGAGTCTGTTTTACCTTTATTTCTTAGTTTGTTAATTTAGGGATCCGAATGTAATTTCATATGTACCCATGCGGATAAGCGTTCGAATGTCGAATGACCCTCCAGGTCACACATAGTGTGGTAACATTTTGTCATCCCTGGGCCTAGTCGGCTCCGACTGTAGCTAGCAGTCGGGATGTGGGAGTGTCTATCCTGTATAGATCTATACACATAGTGTCCGCTCTCTCTCCAGGAGACTATGGTTGCACGGCGAAGGCGCAGTGAAGTGCCGTATAGAGGAATAGTGTGTCACATTTTGTTTTAGTATATTCTCTTGTATTAGTGTATAGTGTACTTCTCGGTATCATGTATTTAGTGTTCTCTTGTATAGTATATAGTATTCTTCTTATATAGTACTTAACATGTAGAGACTCATAATAGTACTAACTATGGTAAGTATCATAGTGACGGTAATACGGAGCGGTAAACCTTAACCATACCTATTATAGTTAATTAGTATGTTGTAGCCTGTCTTTGATACACCAAGGTATTGAACTGAGCGAAGATGTTCATATCCAACACAAATATATACAATATATAACTAAGAATTCAACGACAGTCGGACAGATAACCATATACCCTAAGACCACAATCAAACAAGAACAGGAAATAAGGTGAGCTATCAGTCCTAAGTCCTTCAAGTCTTACTTATATAAATATATTGGTGTAGATATAGTTTGGGAACATAAGAAGTTTAAAAAGAGTTTGAAAATAGTTTTTATAACAATTTAACACGAAAAATGAGTTTGATAAACATTTAAAGCAGTTTCCGTGGCAAAGCGGTTAAAAATATAGAAATCCTTTTTGATTGCAAGTTACAAATCACATGTGATTGATACTATAATTTGTTGGATTCAACTTGTATCCACCGCATAAAAGCATTTAAAAACAATTGAAAGATTAATTAAGGGGTATGAACTCACCTGCAGTGAGCGGAGTGGATGGAATGCCGGGTAGGACGCTAGGTGTCAAGTGAGGACTTGAACACACCCACGGATCCTATGTAACATGTAGTAGCACATAATGATATCTAATTAGTCTTTTAATCACCAATTAAGTAAGTAAAGACCCTCTAATACATGAAAACACCTTTTTCAAGTGCTAGGAGTGTTAAGGGTTGCATCTAAGGAGGGTATAGTCTCACTTTGGAGTTTACTCCTCAAATGGTAGCACCTAGGGGAGTTTACGGTTTTTTGAACCATATCCCCCATGAGTTTACGGCCGTAAACTCGTGGGAGGGGTGTATTTGTGTGCTTTAAGGCTTCATGCTTCACAAAGAAAGGTTCTAAGGTTGATTCAAGGGTTTAGGAAGTGGTTAGGGCACAAATTGCCCACTTTTTGGAGTTTACGGTCCTTGGACCATTTTTGGGGAGTTTACTACCGTAAACCCATGATTTTACGGCAGTAATCTCATGGTTACTCCATCCATTTCATGTTTTAAGGCCCTTAGATCATTCATGTAAGTCCCTAGTTCATTTGGCAAGCCTTGGAAGGAGTTTGGGGGATCAAAACCCCTCTTTGGGGTGTTTACGGTTTTGGGAGATCCCCAAACCATAAACACATTTTCTTGGGGTTTTTGGGTGCTTAATCCATGGATACTAAGCCAATAACTAGTTAAGGGAAGTATACTTACTTATAGGAAGCTTGTAAGAGTGATTAGAGCCCCAAAAACACAAGTGTGTTCTTGAAGATTTGAAGATCACTTGAAGATCTATGTAAAAATCGGAATTTCATGCATGAGAAGATGTAGAAACACTAGATTAAGTGTTGTGGGTAAGAATATAGGAAGAAAAACTTACATTTTTGGCAGATTTGGAAGAAGTGTGTGATGATACTTGAGAGAAAACGTTAAGTTCTTGAGTGGGGAGTGTAAGAATGAGGGCCAAAGGAGTAAACTCATGCTATATGCATGAGTCTTGAGGGAAGAGGGTGTTTACGACACAAACACCCTTGTTTTCCTGTAAACACCTAGCTAAGGTGTCAGGTTGTTCGGTTTGCCACACGTCACTAATTACGTCACCAAACGGGTTTAAATCCGGCCAAAAATATACTGAAATGTTTTTTGAATACTATTTGAAGTGTTTGAGTATGGAATTTATACAAACGAAAGTTTCGGATTGTCACAATTAACAAGTGTAGTCTGAATGATGCTGCTGCGAAGAAGAACTATAAGGATATGATTCGGTGGTATATCGCCTTTCGTAGTACTGTACTTGCTGTGATACCCAAACTCTTCAAGACAATTAAGAAGACTCAGCAGTGGAGCATCTCTTGCCTCAATTGACGTAAAGGGGGAAATTGTTGGGTATTAGATGTTGCGTCATTAGGCTTGTTGTATTTAGTCCATTTTGTACATGGTTTTGGGCCTGTCCAGCTGTTTTGTTTATTAGGGTTTATGTATTTATAGTGCATGCATGCACCGTAGGAGAAAAACGCTTTTATCTTTGGAAATCATTTGTAAACCCTAATCATGCCTCTAAAGTAGCAGTTGTTTACCGAGCTCTTCTGAGGCTATGAAGCTTGAATCATTAACTACATTTTGATTCATTGTCATGTTCTTCTTTGCTTTCTATTTTTGAATCTTATCAATCATTAAGGATTTTATCCTCACACACCATTTATGCCCAACGTACTACATGAAGTCTGCGTTCCACTTTAATGATTTACCCCCGACGTACACTTCATGTATGCCCAACGTACGGACCATATTTGCAAAGACTGAATATTTTGAGCCAAGAATGAACATTTACCTGGAAAATAAAGGTTACAACTCTCCTTAATTGATTCATACTTCATCCTCGAAGCCTGCCGCTACAATTAAATCTAGCTAATGCTGCCTTACCTCTTCCTCAGGTTCCCATGTCCACTCTGAGCCTTTCCGATGCTGCCATTACACCTTAAGCGAGTTCACCACATTGTTTCTCAGGGTCTTGGTCTCCTATCGAGGATTGTAACTGGTCTCTTTACATAGTTCAGGCGCTAGTGCACCTGAATATCCTCCAATGGTACCACCGCAATGTCATCAACCAAACACTTCTGCAACAAATAGATGTGAAAAGTGGTGTGAATCTGACTGAGCTCCTTGGGTAGCGCTGAACGGTATTCAACCCTACCCACCTGAGCAATAACCCTAAAAGGACCAATACATCTGAGGCTCACCTTCCCCCGACTCGTGAACATGATAACACCTTTCCAATGTGACACCTTCAGGAGTACCATTCTTCTACATAAAACTCCAAATTCGATCGACACCTATCAACATAACTCTTCTATCGACTCTGTGAGGTCCACAATCTCCCTCGCACATGCTGTATCAACTCGGTAGTCCAAAGCACCACCTCCATGCTACCCATGACTCACTAACTGACCTTGGCCCAACAAATTGGGGTCCGATACTTCATTCTGTAGAGAATCTCAATAGGAGGTCAATCAATACTGGTGTAGTAGCTATTGGTTTAAGAAAACTCATCTAATGGGAGATACGTATCCTAGCTACCACCAAAATCCAACATATATTCTGGAGGTATATCCTCCAAGGTCTGGATAATCCTCTCACTTTGTCCATCAATCTCTGGATGAAAATTCCTACTGAAGTGTAGTTGAGTACCCAACTTCTCTTGGAACCTCTTCCAGAATCTGGAAGTAAAGCATACATCCCAATCTAAAAGCACTGATATTGGAACCCCATGTCATGCCAGAACAACATAGACGTAAACATCTACCAATTTCTCTGCAGAGATGCTCTCCTGAATAGGAATGAAATGTGTACTCTTGTTTAATCGATCCACAATGACCTAAATCGAATCCAACCCTCGTGTTGTTCAAGGTAGCTTCGTTATGAAATCAATTGTTATCTCCTCCCATTTCCATACAGGAAAACCTAACAACTCCATCTTTCCGTGAGGTTGTTGATGCTCGGCCTTGACTTTCCTGCAAGTCAAGCACCTCTCTACATCCCGCTTCATGCAGGTCCACCAATAATCAAGTTAGAGGACTATATATATCTTAGTTGTACCCAAATGAAGAGAAAACTTTGATTTATGTGCCTCCTCCATCAAATATGATGAGTGCCTCCCAATTACAAAACCTAAACCCTCTGATGTAGGGTCAAATATCCATGGCTATCATATTCAAAAGAGTACACCTGACCCACTATGTGCTCACTCTTCCGGTGCATGTCTTTCATAGCCTCGATTTGAGCCCCACAAATCTTCCTCAAGAGTGGACTTATCACTTTCATCCTCAAACATAAATCCCTCATAGGGTTACATCCGTCTTACGGCTAAGAGCATCGACCACCACGTTGGCCTTTCCAAGGTGATAAATGATCTTAAAATCATAATCATTCACCATGTCGAGCCACCCGTGTTGCCTCATATTTAGATTTGGCTGATTCATCAAGTACCTCAAACTCTTGTGCATGGTGTAAATGCTACAATAAACCCCATACAAGTAATGACACCAAATCTTAAGGGAAAAAACCACAACCCCCAGTTCAAAATCATGAGTGAGACAACTTGCATCATGTGGCTTTAGCTGCCTCAAAGCATAAGAAATCACATGACCCCTCTGCATCAACACCGCACCAAATCCTGAAATCGACGCATTGTAATATACCACAGAAATATCCACTCCTTCAGGTAAAGTCAAAATTGGAGCCTCGAATAACTTCTGCCTTAAAGTCTCAAACGTCGCCTGCTGCTCAGGCCCCCGTTGGAAAGTAACTCACTTCTTCATTAACCTGGTCAACGAAACTATGATATTGTAGAAGTTTCAGTGAACCTCCGATAGTGTGACATCCCAAAAATTTATTACCATCTAGCCTTGTTAAGGGCCATTCTTTTGGGTTTTAAGCCTGGTACACTTAAGGAATGAGTGTTAGAATGTACCTGCTAGAGACACTGTGCAACATTTCAAGCCTTAGGACCACCAAAAAGAGTTCATATCCACAACACTTGAGTTTACGGCCGTAAACTCAAGGTTGGCCGTAAACTCCCTCTTTGAGTCTCAATTCCTTCACTTTTCCTTCATTCTTACATTTCCACCTCAAGAACATTTCCATTCTCTCTCAAGTGTCATCGAGATTTTCATTCCCGATCTTCCAAAAGTAAGTGACTCTTCCTTCTAGTTGTTGATTATTCTTCTCACTCTTGAATCACCCTTTGATTTCATCCATGGAAATCAACTTTTGGCTAGATCTTCAACTTTTACCTAGAACACCAAGAACACACACTTGTTCATGGTGGCCGAAAACTCATCAAAGGTCCTCAAAAGTGTGAGTATTCCATCTATCATCTAGTATTACATGTTAAACACAATATCATAGCCTTGAAACATCATCAAACTCAACATCAAAGAGTGTTTACAGTCAGGAGTATCTCCCTTAGCTGTAAACCCTAGTATTTGTCAAGTTTTGAGCCTTAAACACTTCTAGACCCATGCTAACCCTTGGAACACTTGAAACTTTGAAACTCCTTGCCTTTATGGCCCAAAATAAGACCATTTGGTGATTTTACGGCCATACACTTTATGGTGTGCCATAAACACCTCAACACCTTCCATTAAGTTGGTTTTTCTCATCCTTGTGTCGAGCGATGGTCCCTCAAGTTTCCCTAACATTCAAACACCCTCTTATGCACATTTTACCATGAGTTTACACCACGGCCGTAAACTCATGGCCGTAAACACCTAATAGTGGCCTTAAACACCCCTTAGATGAATCACATGTGATTCTAACACTTGGTCCAAGTGTTTACTAGTCCCAAAGGGTGTTTCCTTGCATGTTAGTTGCTTACAAACACTATATTCATGCAAATACTTGCCAAAAATGTCATTTAGGACTTGTTGTGTCTCGGGACTTCATTCATGGAACTTCTCATCCTTACACGCATATTCGTTTGAATCACCCACATAAGGTGAGTTCATAGCCCGTAATGAATCTTTTAAATTGTTTTAAATGCTTTTAAGGGGGGATACAAGTTGAACACAATGATAATTGTGTAAATGTTTGTTATAAACATCTTTAAAAAGATTTTTTATGTCATTTATAAGTGATCAAAACATTTCAAAAACACTTTTAAAGTTATGTTACTTTATAGTTTAACAAAACTCCATTTTTAAAGTACCAGCATAACTTAGTAGATAAATGAGTCTTTTCAATAACAGTTCAATAAAAATACTAGTAAACTATAATGAGTATAATTTAGAGATTCAGTTCATACTAGATACTAGAGCACACTATAAAGAGAAATAGGGAGGTAGATACAATACATCAGAGAGACATACTAAACACTATACATGATAACAGAAAGAACATACTAAGATACTATAACAGAATGAACATACTAAATGCTATAGCAGGAGAACACTATAGGATCTAAGTATACCAATAATCACTAACTCATTGTTCTAAACAAAAGGTGATAGTAAATTGGGTATACATGATCATATACTTTTAATGAGAATTTACGTGGCCTAGCAATTTGTTTGTGGAAGTCGTGTTTGGTCCTCAGAACCTCTTGTAGGGAGAGCGTATAGTATGGGTACTATCCATCACATTATAACCTTAATAAAACATACATGTTTTAAGGTAATCAGTACGTCAGGATGTCAATTCAAAAGACAGCTGGGTACTTACATTTTCCGATTACTTTCATGTTGTGACAGTTCCAGTTGAAAGTTAATGCAAACTATTTTGAGTTAAGATAGTTATAAACTCGGGAAAACTTACATTTTACAAAAGAGAAACATAACATTCGAGTCTAGTACATTTAGTAGAAAGAGGGCCTATAATGCTAACTTTATGATTCCTTAGTGTATACATCCGGGATATATATTATTTGGATCCGACAGGTAGTAGGGTGTGTGCTTTCCGCTTCATTTCCTATTCCTTGTTTGGTTGTGGGCTTAGAGCAGATTCACCTAACCTACTATCTATTCGATCTTAGCTACATATATTTTCTATATACACCAAGTAATCATAAGGGCTACCAGGTATGGGCCAGGTCATAGTATACAAATTCAATACACCGTTTTCTAGTACAAAACATACCTTTCAAATAGAACATTTGGTAGACAAAACTAGAAACTTACCAGTAAAGGGTTTAATCCATGTTATTAAACCAGTATAAACTTAAAGGACCTTAGGTGGTTAACTCTATAATAACTTAGTTTATACATTAGGGTTATATATAATTAATATCCGATAGCTAGTTGGATGTGTGCTTTCCGCCTCATTCCTCGTTCCTTGTTTGGTTGTGGGCTTAGGGCAGACCCACACAATTAACTATCTATTCGATATTAGATTATATATAGCTAGTATAAAATAAGTGATTATAGAAGGATCCACTATGGTTACTATTTTTATTATAAGAAATAATCGTTTTCTTAAAGAATCTTTTCATCAAATATAAAGGAACTATTATAGTTAACTCCATGAGTACCAAGTGAATACGTCAGGGTTATATGCAACAATGATCTAACAAACAATGGGATGTGTGTCTTTTGCCCCATTTCCTGTTCCTTGTTTGGTTGTGGGCTTAGGGCAGATACACACAACTGATTGTTTGTTTACTCTGAGTTTTATATAACTTGCATCCATTTAGTACTCATAGAAAGGATTGTAGAGTCATTTTTACTTATTTTTAAACAAAGCAGGAAATATAGGATTTTATGGAGGAACAGGCAAACTTTTCTAAACAGAACTTATAACTTACTACAACTTTCTTATAACTTCTTACATCACTAAAATATTGTGAACTCACCAGCTTAAATGCTGATCTACTCTTTCAAAATAATTTCTATTCTCAGGAGACCAGTAGACAGGTACGTGCACTGGGATTCAGAAGATGGAGCAGTATAGCTTCATATCTTATTTTGTTATTTACTTTGTAGTCTATGTTATGTGACCATATACTTTGTAAACACTTTCCTTCTAATGAAATGGTTGTTCAATACTTTGATTACTATTATGCATGTGCTGTGATACTAAACATGACATCCTCCACCCCTGAACGTTTCCGCCGTTCCAGTATTAGGGTGTGACAGATAGTACCCAGCTAAGCCAAGGAAACTCTAACCCTCAGATGGAGACCTTGAAACCTCCCAATTTATTACGACCTCGATCATTGCCGGATCAACAAATATTCCCTTGTATTGATGAGGTTTCCCAAGAACCACACCTTGTGCAACCAACACTCACACTCAGAGAATTTGGCATAAAGCCTCTCCCTCCTCAAAATCTCCAAAACCTCTCGCAAGTGAACCTTATGATACTCATTGGTCTTAGAATAGACCAACATATCATCAATGAAACCAATCCATGACTGATCGAACATCGACATGCAAACCCTGTTCATGAGGTGCATGAATGCTGCTGGTGCATTGGTGAGCCCAAAAGGCATCACCACGGCCTCGTAATTACCATAATGAGTCCTAAAGCGATCTTTTGAACATCCTCATCCCGAACCCTCGTCTGATGGTAGCCTGAATGCAGATCAATCATGTAGAACCAAGAAGCACCCTGTAACTGGTCGAACAAATCATCAATCCTTAGAAGCAGATAATGGTTCTTCACCGCTAGCTTGTTCACCTCTCGCTTGTCGATATACATCCTATGGGAACCATCTTTCTTGTCACACCCCAAAACCGAGAACGGCGGAAACGTTCAGGGGCAGAGGACGTCATGAAATGTATCACAACAATGTAAAGTAGTAAACAAGCAACAACATCATCCATTGCATTAACAGTAAAATTTTAAATTACAAGTGTGTTCTTTCATAGTATAAGACAACATGATAACTAAACAAAATAAAAGAGGAGTCTTGATTTCTTCGTCTTCACAAAACCTGGTCGTCGTACCTATCTATTTGTGACCTAGAATACAAGTTATTTTGAAAGCGAGTATCAGCAATAAAGCTGGTGAATTCATAAGTATTAATGTGTCTTAGATTTGTAAAACTTGTAATGAAACTCTTGACATTGTTTTGAAAGAAAGTTCATATAAGTATGTAAAGGTTTGTAAGTAATGGAAAGCGTTTGAATAACCCTAGAAATCCCTATGATCCCTATAAAAGAAGTCTTCTACCAAGACCCTAATGTTTTGAAGGTAAGCATCACTGTAAATGTGATGGTTTTTCCCTATTTTAACTATTAGTATAAAACTATAGTATACCTCATCGTTTATGTGTATGAGTCACATTGTAAAGGTAATAAGGAAATTTGTTATCTATATCAAATATATACTACCTCGTCGATCATGTGAATGTGTCACAAAGTAAAGGAAGAAATAATATAATGACCTAAGCATTATCCTTTTGTACTAGGATAACTAACATTGTTAACTTAAGACATTCATAGATGTACATTTACCTCTGTAGCTAACAGCTGGGTGTAGGAATAGTTTGTCCCTTAAAGTATACCTGTAATGGTATCAACCGTAGACATTCGTAGATATGCCTTTACCTCTTTAGCTAACTGAGGGATTAGGAATGGTTAACCCCTTATAGTATACTTTGGTACTAGGATCGACAGATCTAATCAAATAATATCTACACTAATAATATGTAATAGTATCTTATCATATAGTATCTATGTAAAAGTATTTATGTAAAGGTATTCATGTAAACGTACTCATGTAAGCGTATCTATGTAAACATACGCATGTATCATGTAATGTACTCATGTATCATGTAATGTACTAGTATAGACTCATGAATGAACCGACTCTTGTGTGATTTCCCTTTACTTGGAATAGTAAGTGGTATCTCCTAACTATACCTATAATAGTTACTAACATGTACCCGTATAACCCGAAGTATGCCTTTGCTACCCAAAGGTACTGAACTGACTGAGGAAAACATTTATGTCTCTATATGTATACATGATATATAACTGATAGTTAAACGACTTTCAGACGGATACTTGATACCCTACCAGACCACATCCCAACGGGGAAAAGGAAATAAAGCGGGTTAGCCTTCCTAAGTCTTTTAAACATTATTTATATAACAATACCTATATAGGCATGCAATTGACAATATAAAAGCATATAAGGAGTTTTTTAAAACCTTTGAAAAAGATTACTACCTAAGAAAAGATCGACTTGATGTCAGTTTATAAAACGGTTTGGAAGTATTTGTTTGGCAAAAACAATTTAAGTATAAAGGAACCTTTGTTTGAAGCACAACTATAACAGATTCAAAAAGGAAACATACAGTTTGTAAGACACATGTGATTGATTACAAAACCAAAAACGTTTGAGAAAGCTATTTGAAGTACTCTGTTTGGTGAAACGGCTAAAAGTGTAGTCAGTCCAATTGTGTGTTAGTTATAAATCACATGTGATTGATTACATAACCAAAAAGTATAACAAAGATTTATGTCTTTCACACAGGAATAACTGTGTGCTTACTTGTATTCCCCCCCCCCCCTTCAAAGTGTATAAAAAGCATTTATAAAGCATTTGAAAGTGTAGATTATAGGGGTATGAACTCACTTGATTGACTGAAGAAAGCGAGACGAAAACCGAGCAGAACTTCTAGTCGAGAAAGCGGATTTCTCGGGATTTTCAGGGATCTCGGGAGCGTAAAAATTGCTTCTGAACTTTGATATGAAAACCAGGACTTTGGGATGGCTCCGAGGGTTGAAACGCAAATCTTCGTCGCGAGAAAGGGAGGAAACGAGCAAAAATGGCTGGCACCCTCGCATCCCTTTTTTAGGGGCTAAAAGCCTCGCGTACGCGGGGCGTACTAGCAAAGGTACGCTGGGCGTACACAACGTCATAGCTTACCGCATCCTCGAACAAAGCATCGAAGAGACATGGACGGATTGAGGCCGAGCATAGCGCACGAGGGTACGCTGGGCGTAACCTGGATTGGTCCGATGACTCCTCCTTCGGATAATACCGGATTTTGAATTTAATTTATATTTTAATTATTTAGTAAACTTCAAAAATTCATATCTTCCTCATACGAACTCCATTTTCAACGTTCTTTATATCCACGCGAAGGTGAGACTACGATCTACAACTTTCTTTTAGACTCTGTCGGCTAATTTCGACTTTATTTTTAATATTATATTTTTAATATTATATTTTTAATATTATATTTTTAATAGGTCAGGACAGGAAAAGTCCGTTAAAGTTCCATAACTTCTTCATCCGACGTCCTTTTCCGTCAGACTTTTTGCCGTTGTGCTACTATTGTTGAGACCTTCGATTCTCATTTAGTTTGTGTCGACTAAAAGTCTCTCGATCTCTATTTCGAGTTTTTAGCTGTCTACTGCTATATCTGTAACTTAGAAAAATCATAACTTCCTCATACGAAGTCAAATTTGGACATTTTTTTACGTACGTTAATGGTTTAATGATATCTAAAACCTTCATTTAGATACCTAAGGCTAAAAATTATTGTACTATAACTTCGTGTTTTACTTCTACCAGTGTTGCCGGTTTTTCCGAGAATCTTCGGTTGGTCATAACTTCTTCGCTATAACTCGGATTTTAGGGTTCTTTATATGTACGAAAACCTCGACACGATTCCTACTACTTTATTTAACCCAAATAAGAATTTAGGAAAGTTAAATTTTGACTTAAATTTGACTTGTGTTCCATCATATTGTCTCGAAATATCAGGTTGTCACATCATCCCCCCGTTAGAGGGAATTTCCTCCCGAAATTAGAGTTTAAGCAAGACTTGATAATTATGTTACAGACAGAAGTTTCCTTTGATCCTCGCGTTCCCAAGTGAACTCAAGTCCTCGTTGGGCATTCCAGCGAACCTTTCACTATGGGGATACGACTTTGCTTCTGTCGTTTGACTTCACTGGCATGATAACTCTTCTTGGTCGAATGTACGTTGAATGTTTTTCACTTCCTGGTTCGTAGTGACGATGTGTGTAAGGAATGTGTGATATTCCTTTCATAAGCGCTTTTGAGCTTAAATACACAAAATGATGCGAAGGTTCGTACTTGATTTGTCTCCGCAAATAACAAGAGGTTCTTTGATAGGGAGGTTAAGATGAACTGCTTTCCCAAAGCGCTTGATATCGGCTTGATGTAGACTCAACCAATTCATACTGATTATAACGTCAAAACCTTGTGGTTTATTAGATGTCGTGAAGATCTAAAAGAAAGTATGATTACTCCAAAATTAAGGAAAAAGGATAAGTACTTCTAAGTTTCTTCGCATGGCAGCACAATTACTCGCAGTATTAGGTAGTCTCCATCCTGAAGTTCATATTAGAACTCATACATGGTTCATCAATCACAGTTTCGCATATACGAGTCGTATATAATTAAGATTGAAAAGGTAGTCGAATAAATGAATCTTCTTTAAGCCCTCATCCCAACGAGGAAAAGAAATTAAAGTAGAATCATCAATTCTAAACCTGTAGAACCTTGATAATATACTACCCCTATGTATACGTTCTTCAGCGATAGATCAAGCGTATGGGTCTTTGGATTGAATGTGACGTATTGTACGAGTGGTACTTCGGGGAGGTTTGTTGAGGTTTCTTCGGAAAGGTTACAAAACATAAGGTACTCTATGCGTGAGTACTTCGGAGTTCTAGAATGACGGCTTCGCTAGAAAGACCTTTTCGGAGAAGGAGACGTACGCACGAAACTGGTATTGTGCGGATCAAATCGACTCAAGTTGTATGATAATGTCGGACTTACTTAGAAGTAAAACACACTAGATTTGATGATAAAGGCTTTACAGACAAAACACAACAGTGTAAATTTTAACAGAGTTACAGTACTTTAGAGTAACTACAGGAATAATGCTGCGAACCAAGTATACTACAAAAGGCAAGTATACGCAGCATGAGGCTCCCTTAACTGACGGGATCTCGCAAAAGATAAGACTCAAGTTGCACTAGTTTTAAACATGTTTTAAAAAGGCATACATAATACTAACGATTGGAAGTGAACCTATACTATAGTAGGGTCCTTCGTTGCCTCTTTTCATTCTAAGGTCAAACTCCTCCCGACCCACCGTCATTCTTCTTTGTTGGGCAGTCCCTCTTCAAGTGTCCCATTACACCACATAGATGGCATATACGAGAAATTTCGACGTTGGTGGTTGAAGTAATGTGTTGGATCCGAGTCCTGCAGAAACGGGTAGTTTGTCTGTTCTTGTTGCAGGTCTTGCAGTGTAACAGACGACAACTACCTAGGTGATGGAAGATGCACTTATTGCAGTTTGGTAGGTTTCCAGCATACTGTCTGGCTGGGTTAGGAGCAATTGGGATACCAGAAGGGATGGTAGTAGGAGGTACAAATGTCGTGGCTGCGAAGGTTGCCACAGTTTGTTGTCTTTTGCTCGCCCCTTGGGGTGATTTACCTTTAGCTTTAGCCTAGAACTTTCTTTTGCTATTCTTGGGCTTGGGATTCGGGGTGTCGTGGTAGTTTGTTGTTCGTTGAGGTATTTGATTGTTACTTGGATTAGAATTATTGTTAACAATCCGATTAACCTTCGCATTGTTAGCGTTAAGGTGGGTCAGAACAGATGACATGGCAACCGAGACTGCAGCTTGAAGGGTAGCTGCATCTATCTGAAGAGTTGGTGTTTGGTTGATGGGTTGATCATTTTTCTTCGGCGACATGATTCTGTTACACGGAAAGAAAATGAATTTGTGAGTGAGTATGGTTGAACCTGGATGTACTTCGATCGCTTAAGTAAAGAGTAGAAGTATGTTCTTGAAGGTTTGACCTACATCCCTATGATGCAGTCCTAGTACAGATTAGAAGTATGTTCATGATGGTTTGACCTACATACCTATGATGCAGTCCTAGTTCAGAGTAGAAGTATGTTTGTAGAATGGTCTTAAGACATTTTTTGTTCAACCCGAGGTTTATAGGTTGGTGGATAATATGATCCAACCTTTAAAAGAGGCTTGAAAATGATTATGGAGTTAAATTACCATAGTCCAATAACTTGACTAGATGGGGTTTCAGGTAGACTCCAACGATAGTATAATGAAAGTATTTGAACAAAGAGTAACACGGAAGTTAGTCGACTGTCCATATAATCGATGTTTAAGATGTAATAGGTTCGGGAAAAGTAACTTTGTAGAAGGTCTTACATCATATTCGGAGTAGAAAAGTCTTTGACAGCATAAAGTCCTAACTAAAAGTACTTACAATAGAAGGTAGTCACATGGAAAAGTGCTACACAAAACTTAGATAGGAACACGGTTCTTTTTAAAACAAAGATGTAAAGTAAAGTATCTCCTACTGGCGACGGTCACCCCTATGGTGAACCCGTAGTTTAGCTAGTTGACCTTCCATATCAAGCAGGTATCTTTCGTACACCCTTTGGCGTACTCGGAGCTCTATGAATTTAGCTTCAGTTTCAATTAGTGCTTGCAGCAGGGTCTCATGGTCTCTCTCAGATCTCTCACGAGTGTTTTCAAGACGATTGGTGTGGATGGTATGCATGCTAGCATTGGCATTAACCTCTCCGATACTATGGAGAGCCATCCTGCCTTGAATTTTGTTTCGGGCAACTCTACGGACTAGGATTGGTAAAACTCTGTCTGCTGAGCTTCCTTCATTTATGTTGTAGAAGCTTCGGTCTCCATTAAACGGCATAGGTTGATCTTGCTCTTCGCTCCATGTTTCCAAGCATTTTGCCCAAGGAGGCGTCGGGCCATAAAAAGCTGGGAAGAGGGTTAGGATTTAGAATGGGAGTTACCGGGGGTGGGTTCTTAACCTCGGGTTCGAAGTTATCATCATCCGAAAGGTCTTCAGCATGGTGATCATTCAAAGGGATTGGATGATCATTCTCGGGTTCTTCTCCAAACCATCCATCATTGTCTTCCTTCGGAAGGTACGGGTTGCCGTGGGGATGGAGTCCAGCCATGTTATCTATGCAAGAATTGCGGTAAGAAAATAATTATTTGATGAACTATCTAGATAATTATTAGATAATCTTCATTAGTTACATCATTATTTGTAAAGTGCATACCAGTTATATGTAATCAAAAAAAAAAAAGATAGGCCTTCGAATAAGTGACCTCAACTCCCAATTTCACAAGGAACCGCGGTAAAGCAGAATTTCACTGATTCTAAGTCTTTGACATACTAGTTACATATAACCTTAGTATATCCACTTAGAAACTATCAACTTACTAATGAAGATCCTTTTTAGTTCTCAAGTAAGTAATTATAGTAACACAAAATACTCCTATAGTATTTTAGACTTAAGTTCTGTTATAATGTTCTCATTGTGGTAGTGTTGGTAAATTTTTAGACTTGTTGACACATCACAACCATTCTTGGGCATGTGTTAATCACTCCGCAGACCAGTATAGTTGATTAGGCTATGCCACTCCCAAGACTGACCATACATCCCCGAGCTTACCTATGATATTCAACAATCGCACTACTTTTGTTCTTGTCTTTGAGACATGGATTTTAGTATGAATGCAGACACGTATACTTAGTTAAATATTTTATTATTTAAAAGTATAAACTCTTAGTCAGAGTATTTTAATCCCATTGTGTTTATAGTTCGTATATCTTTTATGGGTTGATACACTCAATTCACTATAAACAATGCTCTGATACCAATCTGTCACACCCCAAAACCGAGAACGGCGAAAACGTTCTGCGGCGGAGGACGTCATGAAATGTATCACAACAATGTAAAGTAGTAAACAAGTAACAACATCATCCATTGCATTAATAGTAAAATTTTTAATTACAAGTGTATTCTTTCATAGTATAAGACAACATGATAACTAAACAAAATAAAAGAGGAGTCTTGATTTCTCCGTCTTCACAAAACCTGGTCGTCGTACCTGTCTGTTTGTGACCTGAGAATACAAGTTATTTTGAAAGCGAGTATCAGCAATAAAGCTGGTGAATTCATAAGTATTAATGTGCTTGATTTGTGAAACATGTAATGAAAGTCTTGACATTATTTTGAAAGAAAGTTCGTATAAGTATGTAAAGGTTTGTAAGTAATGGAAAGCATTTGAATAACCCTAGAAATCCCTATGATCCCTATAAAAGAAGTCTTCTACCAAGACCCAAATGTTTTGAAGGTAAGCATCTCTGTAAATGTGATGGTTTTTCCATGTTTTAACTATTAGTATAAAACTAAAGTATACCTCATCGTTTATGTGTATGAGTCACATTATAAAGGCAATAAGGAAATTTGTTATCTATATCAAATATATCCTACCTCGTCGATCATGTGAATGTGTCACAAAGTAAAGGAAGAAATAATATAATGACCTAAGTATTATCCTTTTGTACTAGGATAACTAACAGTGTTAACTTAAGACATCCGTAGATGTACATTTACCTCTATAGCTAACAGCTAGGTGTAGGAATAGTTAGTCCCTTAAAGTATACATGTAATGGTATCAACCGTAGACATTCGTAGATGTGCATTTACCTCTGTAACTAACTGAGGGATTAGGAATGGTTAACCCCTTATAGTATCCTATGGTATTAGGATTGACAGATCTAATCTAATAATATCTACTCTAATAATATGTAATAGTATCTTATCATATAGTATCTATGTAAAATTATTTATGTAAAGGTATTCATGTAAACGTACTCATGTAAGCGTATCTATGTAAACGTACGCATGTATCATCTAATGTACTCATGTATCATATAATGTACTAGAATAGACTCATGAATGAACTGAATCTTGTGTGATTTCCCTATACTTGGAATAGTAGGTGGTATCTCCTAACTATACCTATAATAGTTACTAACATGTACGCGTATAACCCGAAGTATGCTTTTGCTACCCAAAGGTACTGAACTGACTGAGGAAAACTTTTATGTCTCTATATGTATACATGATATATAACTGATAGTTAAACGACCTTCGGACAGATACCCGATACCCTACCAGACAACATCCCAACGGGGAAAAGGAAATAAAGCGGGTTAGCCTTCCTAAGTCATTTAAACATTATTTATATAACTATACCTATACAGGCATGCAATTGACAATATAAAAGCATATAAGGAGTTTTATAAAACCTTTGAAAACGATTAATACCTAAAAAAGATCGACTTGATGTCAGTTTATAAAACGGTTTGGAAGTATTTGTTTGGCAAAAACAGTTTAAGTATAAAGGAACCCTTGTTTGAAGCACAACTATAACAGATTCAAAAAGGAAACATACAGTTTGTAAGACAGTTTCTAAAAGTGTTTTAACATGTAAAAACGTTTGAGAAAGCTATTTGAAGTACTTCGTTTGGTGAAATGGCTAAAAGTGTAGTAAGTCCAATTGTGTGTTAGTTATAAATCACATGTGATTGATTACATAACCAAAAAGTATAGCAAAGATTTACGTCTTTCACACGGGAATAACCGTGTGCTTACTTGTATTCCCCCCCACCTTAAAAGTGTATAAAAAGTATTTGAAAGTGTAGATTATAGGGGTATGAACTCACTTGATTGATTGAAGAAAGCGATACGAAAACCGAGCAGAAGTTCTAGTCGAGAAAGCGGATTTCTCGGGATTTTTGGGGATCTCGAGAGCGTAAAACCGTCTTCCGAACTTTGATATGAAAACCGGGAATTTAGGATGGCTCCGAGGGTTGAAACGTAGAGCTTCGGCGCGAGAGAGGGTGGAAACGAGCAAAAATGGCCGGCACCCTTGCATCCCTTTTATAGGGGCTGAAAGCCTTGCGTACGCGGGGCGTACTAGAGAGGGTACGTTGGGCATTGCAACGTCATGGCTTACATCATCCTCGGACGAAGCATCGAAGCGACGTGGACGGATTGAGGCCGAGCATCCGAGTACGCTGGGCGTAACCTGGATTGGTTCGATGACTCCTCCTTCGGGTAATACCGGATTTTGAATTTAATTTATATTTTAATTATTAAGTAAACTTCAAAAATTCATATCTTCCTCATACGAACTCCGTTTTCGATGTTTTTTATATCCACGTGAAGGTAAGACTACGATCTACAACTTTCGTTTAGACTCTGTCGGCTAATTTTGAATTTATTTTTACTATTATATTTTTAATAGGTCGGGACAGGAAAAGTTTGTTAAAGTTCCATAACTTCTTCATCCGACGTGCGTTTTCATCAAACTTTTTACCGTTGCGCTACTATTGTTGAGACCTTCGATTCTCATTTAGTTTGTGTCTGCTAAAAGTCTGTCGATCTCTATTTCGAGTTTTTAGCTGTCTACTGCTATATCCGTAACTTAGAAAAATCATAACTTCCTCATACGAAGTCAAATTTGGACGTTCTTTTTATGTACGTTTACGATTTAATGATATCTAAAATTTTCACTTAGATACCTAAGGCTAGAAATTATTGTATTAAAACTTCGCGTTTTACGTCTCTCAGTGTTGCCGGTTTTGCCGAGAATCTTCGGTTGGTCATAACTTCTTCGTTATAACTCGGATTTTAGGGTTCTTTATATTTACGAAAACCTCGACACGATTCCTACTACTTTATTTAACCCAAATAAGATTTTAGGAAAGTTAAATTTTGACCTAAATTTGACTTTTTTTCCATAATATTTTCTCGAAATATCAGGTTGTCACATTTCTTCTTTACACACATTATCAGTGCTCCCCAGGGTGAAATACTCGGCCTGATAAACCCCTTGTCTAACAGCTCCTTCATTTGTATTGAGAACTCCTGCATCTCCAACGATCCCAACCGATAATGTGCCCTGGCTATTTGAGTTGCACCAAGAACGAGATCGATAAGAAATTCAACTCGTGCCTTCAATGTTCTTCTTTATAACAGGGCCAGGATTGTGGAATATAACGGAGGGAATAACTTTTATGTTCCCACTGATGATGAAGTGGTACAACCGGAGCAAGTAGGTAGGAGGGTGAGACCACGACCCAAAGCCGTTCACGAGGAGCCCCCTCGATTTCTGTGGAGGTTGAGATGCCCATGGATTTGTACAACCGGGCAATGAGGAAATACCAAGACAATATTGGTAGGGGGCTTGATTACCAAAATATGCACACTGATCTCCTCTTTAAACATATGAAAATCTCAAGGCCGGCTGGGTATCCTACTTCTTATCCTTACATTCCATATTGGGATGAGTTATGGGGAAGCATGTAAGGTGGAGCCGGGGGAGAAGAGGAAGACTAACTATCCTTTTTCTTAATTTGTGTTTGAAGTGTTTGAAGACAATTTTTATTTGTTTGTTTTCTTTTGTGTGTGTTTGGTTGGTTTGTTCTTAAAACATCTAGTTTAATAGGTAAATGTAGGAATTTTAATTTATTGCTTGTTTCCCTTTTTATTATGTGGTTGGTGATTTTAATTTCGGTAGAAGTTAGGTTGAGAACTGAGCAATTATTTAAATCGTGAGAGGAACCAAGTGAGGGGTTGAGTCTTGATGAGAAATTAGAAGATTTTGAGCGAAAACTTTGATTCCGATGATTATATGCAAAAAAGGGACCATGTTACAGAAGACATAGAAAGGTGTATTGAATCAATACCCTTTTTAGCCAGGGAATCAACGTTGAAGTAGAGAAGTATGAAATCAGTATCTCACCATCAAACACATCGTTGTCATAAACCAACACGGCGTGTTCTAGTGAAAAAAACATGATTTTTTTTCTGAGAATCAATTCAACACAACTTGTTTCCCCTTACAACTCGGCGTGTTCAATCCTCAATCAACTTTATCGAGTCATTGATTTGATCCTACTCAAGGCGGGCAATGTTCACATTTCTTGAGTCCATTCTAAGACATTACAAGATTCTTTTTCTAGTTATATTAGGAGTTGTCAACCAAACAATACATATGAAACCTAAGGCATGGATGAGCTGTTCCTATACCAAGGTCAACTAAAGAAGGAGCTAAAAAGAACAAATATCAACCTCGGCACTTCTATCCCAGGGGAGTCCATTCCTCTTCTTCCCTTTTTACCTGTTCTTTGTTATGCACAGCATGGAATGGGGGCATTGCATGAAATAAGTGTGGGGTAGGGGGTTGGTTATGTAACAACGTAAAATTTCCAAATAAATTTTTAATTTTTAAACCACAAAATGTATATCACATCATAATCTCAAATCTAAAACAAAAATGTTTTCAAATCAAATCCCAAGATCTCTCTAATGTGAACTCCATCGGTGTGGGTGTGTACGAGTCAAGCCGTCGCCTTCCCATGGTCCTCGCTGGTACCTGAGACATCAAACACAACAACTGTAAGCATAAATGCTTAGTGAGTTCCCCAAAATACCACATACCACAAATACGCCACTCGAGGCAAAACCCGACCCTCCGGTCAAGATGTCTCAGCGGGACCCTCCAGTCCCGCAGCTCGTCGGACCCTCCGGTCCAGTCATAACTCATTGGGCCCTCTGGCCCGATCTGAATCGTTAGACCCTCCGGTCCGGTCTATATAATCATACAACATACAAATAACACATACCATGTAATCTCTAACATAACACATAAACTCATACATAGCGCATAAAACCCTTTGGTCAACTTAGAATACCACTCAAGGTAATGTATACTGAGAAGACTCACCTCGCGTAAATCGGTAACTCGGAAAACCTCAAACTCGGTGAATAGGACCTAGCCTCCGCCTAATCATATGAAATATACACTCGTCATCCACATAATTTCCCAAGGCTAGACGAAACTCTCTAAATACTCTTAGGAAGGGTAAAAGACCATTGTACCCCCCTGCTTGGCTCAAATACACTAGAGTTTCCAAACCCTAAAAGTCAACAAAAGTCAACCCTCTCCAGGTTACGTTGTGCGTACCAACATGTACGCTGGGCGTACCCGGAGCTTCCACAGAATCGGGGTACGCGACACTCTACGTCGCGCGTACTGGGATTACGCCCAGCGTAACACCCAGTTCCCTTATCCCATTCATTCAGACCTTAATCTGTTAAGACTTTCGTCCAAATTCCAGATCCGACTCCTTTTATACGACTTAACCCATAAAGTCGAGACCTTTATGCCTTTGCATGGTTGTAGAGGTCACTTTGTGCTCAAAACACCATTTCTCTTTCCATAATGGGACTATAACTCATGCATGACACTAGATCCACGACCAAGACTGGATTTTTATGAACCCTTAACATCAAACACACTAGAAGAGGCCAGATTCATGATCATGGAGACTATTTGCACAAAAAGTCTCAAACTTTGGACCCAAAAGCCCTAAAATGGTCCCAAAAAGCAAAACTTTAGAAGAACAAGGAAAGCTCTGAGCTTTTTAGCTCAAAAGAGATCTCCAACCACTGTAGAGCACGGATCTACACTTGTTCTTCCACTTCTAGCACCAACAATGGCTCTTCCTTCCCTTCTTGACCTTGAAAAGTTAGCTCCAAGCTCAAAACATACACACACAGGCTAAGGCACGGATCTCATCTCTCAAGGGACTCACTTAAGGAATATGGTGGCTAGGGCAAAGGGCCACATGTTCCTTTTATAGTGCACAAGCTAGAAATTAGGGTTTGCATCTGTGCTCACTACGCCCAGCGTACTCGGTCAAGTCCGCGTCCAAATTAAGCGAGTGAGTACGCGCGACGTACACCCCAGTACGCCCAGCGTACTCGCCGATTCAACATACAACTCAAGGGACTAAACTTGCCAACTTTCAAAATAGAAGGGCCATAAAGCTTACCTGGATTTTGGGCTGTTACAATTCTCCCCCACTAGAACCAGAATTCTCCCTCGAAGTCTCATGCTGCGAACAACTTCGGGTGCTGCTCCCGCATCTCCGACTCCCGCTCCCAGGTCAGCTCGGACCCCTTCCGATGTTGCCACTGGACATGAACCAGGGGCACTTCCTTGTTCCTCAGAACCTTGATCCTCCGATCAATCGCAATCGGATTCTCGACATAATTCAGACTTGCGTCCACCTGGATGCCCTCCAACGGTACCACTGCCGACTCGTTGGCAATACACTTCCTCAGCTGCGACACATGGAAGGTATCATGAATCTGGTCCAACTCTGCAGGTAGCTCTAGGCAATATGCTACCTTGCCCACCCTCGCGATCACCCTAAAAGGCCCAATATACCGGGGCCCCAGCTTGCCCCTCTTCCTAAATCGGATCACTCCTTTCCAAGGAGATACCTTTAGGAGTACGAAATCACCGACCTGGAACTCGAGCTCAGATCGTCGCCTATCCGCATAACTCTTCTAACGACTCTGAGCGGTCAACAACCTCTGCCTGACCTGCTGGATCTGCTCTTTCGTCTGAAGCACTATCTTCGTACTACCCATCAAGCGTTGCCCCACCTCACCCCAGCAAATAAGGGTATGAGACCTCCTCCCATACAACATCTCAAAGGGTGGCATACCGATGCTTGAATGATGGCTGTTTTTGTAGGAAAACTCCGCCAAGGGCAAATATGTGTCCCAGCTCCCGCCGAAATCCAGCACACATGCTCGGAGCATTTCCTCGAGCGTCTGAATCGTCCGCTCACTTTGCCCGTCAGTCTGTGGGTGGTATGCGGTACTAAAATGCAGCCTCGTACCCAACTCCCCGTGAAATTTCTTCCAGAATCTAGAAGTGAAACGCACATCTCGGTCTGACACGATCGAGATGGGTACTCCATGCCGTGATACCACCTCTCTCACGTATAGCTCTGCCAATCTTTCAGCAGAAGAACTCTCACTAATAGCGAGAAAGTGGGCGCTCTTCGTCAATCAGTCCACTATCACCCAGATCGCGTCGACACCCCTTGCCGTTCTCGGCAATTTGGTGATGAAATCCATGGATATCTGCTCCCACTTCCACTCCGGAATCTCAAGTGGCTGCAGCTTACCATGTGGTTTCTGGTGCTCGGCCTTAACCCTACGACAGGTTAGGCATCTCTCAACGAACCACGCCACATCCCTCTTCATACAGGGCCACCAATACTCCATCTTCAGATCCAGATGCATCTTAGTGGCCCCGGGATGGATCGAAAACTTTGATCTGTGCGCCTCCTCCATCAAGATGGTATGCGTCCCGCTCACAAACGGTACCCAAATCCGACCCTGAAAGGTCATAAGCCCTCGACTATTGGTAACAAACCCTGACACCTGCCTGATAACTCGCTCTCTCTTACGGTTCTCCGGTCTCACTGCCTCGGCCTGGGCCCCTCTGATGGTATCCAATACCGGAGTCATCACCGTCAACTTCATACAAATATCCCGCATCGGGGCACCCTCTGCCCTACGACTCAGGGCGTCGCCTACCACATTAGCCTTGCCCGGGTGGTACAGGATCTCGCAATCATAATCCTTTACCACATCCATCCATCTCCACTGCCGCATGTTCAGATTGGTCTGATCCATCAAATACTTCAAGCTCTTGTGGTCAGTGTAAATCGTACACCGAACCCGATACAGATAGTGACGCCAGATCTTGAGGGCGAACACCACAGCCCCCAACTCCAGATCATGGGTGGCATATCTCGTCTCATGAGGCTTCAACTGCCTCGATGCATACGCGATCACATGCCCACTCTGCATCAACACCACTCCCAACCCCGATATCGATGCATCACAGTACACCACGAAATCCTCCATCCCTTCCAGTAGTGCGAGCACGGGAGCTTCGCACAACCTCTGGCGAAGGGTCTCAAACGAGGTCGGCTGCTCTGGACCCCATGAGAAAGTAACACCCTTCCGGGTCAACATGGTAAGTGGCACGACGATCTTGGAGAAATCTCTGATAAATCTCCGATAGTAGCCTGCCAGCCCTAAGAAGCTCCTGATATCTGTAGGTGACCTCGGCACCTCCCAACTCATCACAACCTCAATCTTGGCAAGGTCAACCAATATCCCACAAGTGCGGCCCCTCGAACTACCCGTCCTCAAATCAGCGGGCTTTGCCCGCTTGGCGGCCGGCTGCGACTGTGCCGGTCGCCGATCACCCCTCTGAGACTCGGTCTCCTCCCTCGCCTGTGTCTCAAGTTGAATCTCCCTCTTCCGTGCATTTTCCTGGAGCTCGGCAAATGTCTGGTAAGTCGAGTTTGCCACGAACTCGCGGATGTCCCTCCTTAGAATACTCAGATAACGGCTCATACGAACCTGCTCAGTGGACACTAGTTCCGGGCAAAACAGCGCCCGCTCATGAAACATCCTCATAATCACTGTCACCGACTCAGTCCCCTGCTTGAGGGTCAGAAAATCCTGAGCTAAACGTTCCCTCTCCACCTGGGGAACATACTCGTCACGAAACATCGCAGTAAACCTCTCCTAGGTCACTGTAGTCAGCTCAGCTGTCGAATAGCTCGCGGTGACAAACTTCCACCAATCCTTCGCCCCCAAGCGAAGCTGGTTGAGTGCGAACCGCACCCTCAAGTGCTCCGGACACGAGCACGTATAGAAACACCCCTCTATGTCTGAGATCCACCTCATAGTGGCGATCGGATCCTGTGTACCATCGAACTCTGGTGGTTTCGTGTTGCTGAACTCTCGGTACAGCAACGAATCACCACCCTGGGGTCTCGCAGCAGCAACGGCTGCTGTGGCTGCAGCAACAACAGCATCAGTCAAGGCAGCATAACGCTCGTCAAATGTCTCGATCAGTGTGGTCTTAATAGACCTAAACATCTCTAGAATCTCGGCTCTGATGGCAGCAGCCACCTCCTCATGGATGATCCGACGGATGTCCTCATCACTCACCCCACTACTCTCGGCGGTATGGCGTGTCCCGACGATGATCAACCTCTGAAATACAACATAAGAAATATCAGGGACACTCTCGAGTATACTCACACTCGATAACTCAATCATCCTTACTTCTGGTACCCCAAGGATTCTTACTTGGACTGCGCACCAATCCGGTGTTTTCAATAGTACGGGCCCAATACTATTGTCCACATCGAATCAATATACAACCCAAGTCCTCCTCCTAGGATCCCAAGTCGTAAATACTCTACTCTCGCTATGCACTGGCTACCCTCAGTAGACCTCTCATGAGTTCCTCACTGCTACCTACTCACTCTCAAAGTATCTCATAGCAGCAGTAATCTCCTAGGCTAAGGCATCGCAAATCAGGCCACTCTAGTCCTCATAGGAGTACCTAGCCTCTCTAACATGCATAACATAATATCTCATAACTCATAACATATAATGTAAGGGTATTTTGGGGATTCACCGTTCGGGCGCTGGCTGACCGTACACACCATCCACTCTGCTTGTTTCCAAAACTTCTTTTTCTTTTTAGAAAATTTGCAGTTTTGGTTGTAAAATTTCTCAAATCCTTGGTTTGACTTCAAATACGCCCGAAGGTGCATCCGAATCCCTCAAACCAAGGCTCTGATACCAACTTGTAACAACGTAAAATTTCCAATTAAATTTTTAATTTTTAAACCACAAAATGTATATCACATCATAATCTCAAATCCAAAACAACAGTGTTTTCAAAACAAATCCCAAGATCTCTCTAATGTGAACTCCATTGGTGTGGGTGTGTACGAGTTAAGCCGTCGCCTTCCCACGTTCCTCGCTGGTACATGAGACATCAAACACAACAACTGTAAGCATAAATGCTTAGTGAGTTCCCCAAAATACCACATACCACAAATACGCCACTCGAGGCTAAACCCGACCCTCCGTTCAAGATGACTCAGTGGGACCCTCCAGTCCCGTAGCTCGTCGGACCCTCCGGTGCAGTCATAGCTCATTGGGGCCTCTGGCCCGATCTGAATCATTGTACCCTCCGGTCCGGTCTATATAATCATACAACATACAAATAACACATAGCATGTAATCTCTAATATAACACATAAACTCATACATAGCGCATCAGACCCTCTGGTCAACTTAGAATACCACTCAAGGTAACGTATACTGAGAAGACTCACCTCGCATAACTCGGTAACTCGGAAAACCTCGAACTCGGTGAATAGGGACTAGCCTCCGCCTAATCATATGAAATATACACTCGTCATCCACATAATTTCCCAAGGCTAGACCAAACACTCTAAATACTCTTAGCAAGGGTAAAACACCATTTTACCCCCCCCCCCCCCCTGCTTGGCTCAAATACACTAGAGTTGACCAAACCCTAAAAGTTAACAAAAGTCAACCCTCTCCGCGTTATGCTGCGCGTACCAACATGTACGTTGGGCATACCCGGAGCTTCCACAGAATCGGGGTACGCGACGCTCTACGCCGCGCGTACTGGGATTACACCCAGCGTAACACCCAGTTCCCTTATCCCATTCATTCAGACCTTAATCTGTTAAGACTTTCGTCCAAATTCCAGATCCGACTCCTTTTATACGACTTAACCCATAAAGTCGAGACCTTTATGCCTTTGCAAGGCTGTAGAGGTCACTTTGTGCTCAAAACACCATTTCTCTTTCCATAATGGGACTATAACTCATGCATGACACTAGATCCATGACCAAGACTGGATTTTTATGAACCCTTAACATCAAACACACTAGAAGAGGCCTGATTCATCCTTATGGAGACTATTTGCACACAAAGTGTCAAACTTTGGACCCAAAAACCCTAAAATGGTCCCAAAAAGCAAAACTTTAGAAGAACAAGGAAAGCTCTGAGCTTTTTACCTCAAAAGAGATCTCCAACCACTGTAGAGCACGGATCTACACTTGTTCTTCCACTTCTAGCACCAACAATGGCTCCTCCTTCCCGTCTTCACCTTGAAAAGTTAGCTCCAAGCTCAAAACATACACACACAGGCTAAGGCACGGATCTCAGCTCTCAAGGGACTCACTCAAGGAATATGGTGGCTAGGGCAAAGGGCCACATGTTCCTTTTATAGTGCACAAGCCAGAAATTAGGGTTTGCATCTGTGCTCACTACGCCCAGCGTACTCGGTCAAGTCCGTGTCCAAATTAAGCGTGTGAGTACGTGCGGCGTACACCCCAGTACGCCCAGCGTACTCGCCGATTCAACATACAACTCAAGGGACTAAACTTGCCAACTTTCAAAATAGAAGGGCCATAAAGCTTACCTGGATTTTGGTCTGTTACAGATTACTTTAGTTACATTAGAATCCAAGTATAAATTTAACTAAACAAATTTGCCTAAAAAATTGCTAGGATAATTTAGAAAAGTATGGTAAAAGTAATTAGGATTCCATGCTAGTATTGTGTTTGATGATTCTTTGTGGACCTAAATGTTTATTTGAGCCAATATACATTATAGTGCATTTTTGGACTTCTTATCCAAGTGAAATCATGGAATAAAAACACAACCTTGTTTAATTTGAGGGACACAACTTTTTAAGCATCGTGTACTTGAAATATATGCATGAAAGCTTAAGTAGTCATTGTACATGAGACTAATACCTTTAATCAGTAAATGTTGAAGTTAAATCCCCTTGCAGAAGCATATGTTTTTCTACGATTTTTAGATTTGAGTGAATAAAGTGTGTGAAAAAAATGATTGTTGAAATGTTTGAAAGAAAGAATCTACAAGCTATGAAGACGAAGAAATATCATGAAGAAAAGCTACAACAAATTATCAAAGATTCAAGGCAAAAGTTATCAAGTCTTTTTTTTAATTTTATTGTATTTTTCTATTCTAGGTTACTTTCCATATGTATGATTGCCGGTTTTAACCAAAAATACGTTGAGATTAAGGAAATTTTCTTAGGATGGATTTGGACGGATACATAAAATGAGTGTTGTTCAAAAGAAGTGGGTGAGCGTTTATATAGATCGTAAGTATTTAGGATCAGGGGGTCCTTTGGAACAATTAGACAAATATGCATGCATTGTTGTCTTGGCATAATCATTGGGTTTCATCTGGATTGTCTTATATAGTATTAGTGTGCTAAAATTCAGTTTTGCTTGGGGGCAAGCAAAAGTCAAGTGTGGGGTACTTTGATATAATCATACAAGTCATGCATTATCTTAATACCTTATGTTTTATTTGTTTTAAATATTGAACAAAAGGTACTTAATTAGTTTAAAATTTCTTTTTCAACAATAAACACATGCTCGGAAGGAAAATGAAGCGAAATTGGAAATCGGAAGTTTGGATCTTGGATTTTGAAGAAGATGATGAAAATGCAAAAGAACATTGTGTGTTATCCTCAAACACGGCGTGATGAGATGGACAATCCCGAAGAAATAGTGCCTTTCCATACACACATTTTTATTGAAGAAAACGTCATGTTGGGTCCTAGAACATGCCGTGTTGCACCGTTTTTCAGAATCTATTTAAGAATCGTTTCTGTTCAAAACCCTAATGTATTCTGGAGGTTTTTAGCGATTTTTGGAGGTCAAAGACATCCCCAAGGAGCTGTGGATTACAAAATTCAACTTGAAGCTTTTGGTTGAAGAGATCTAAGGAAAAATCACATTCGCTTTACTTAATTCTCTTATTTACATCATGTTTACACTATTGAATTTTGTTTTTATGATTGTTTCCGCTAAAGTCATGGGCTAAACACCTTACATTCATTTAGAGTAGAGGATCTTATGATTATGGTGTGATTTTTTGGCTTTGAATTATGTGTAATTGATTATTCATCATGCTAAGTTTGTTAAAAGAACATTATGTGTTAATGACAAGTATTTTCTGTTAATTAATAAGTTTATTGAGATTACATGAATATCTTTCTTGATTGCTTTCCTCTTATGATTTTGTTACCATCAAGATTGTAAGCCTATTGTTGCGAACATAACTTAGGGTTAACTAGAAAATAATAAATTAATATGTGTGCTATATATGATGACCAACCATATAAAAGTTAATTGTGATGGGTTTTGAGCACTACATCATTCCTAAGGTGTATATGCAACCCTAATTCTTTTGATCTAGGTTTTTCTCAAGTTATACATGCAACCATCCAAAGCATGAACCCTAACTAGCATACAATTTTCGAGATTTATAACATAAAACAGAGTTAGAAGAATACCTTTTCCTTGTAACATGTAGATCTTGACCTTCAAGAGCTTAGTGCCTCAATTGTTGCACCTCTAGTGAGTCACAAACACCAAGTAGCATTCGAAGAACATGAGAAAGGTTAGGAGGATCAAAAATCGGCTAGGGTTCTTTTGCACTTTGCATTGGCTGATTTTAGGGATCTAGGGGGTTCCTTATATAGCTGAGCTACTAGGGTTTCAGGTAAAACCATAATATGATTACTTGAGCCTTAAGCAATCTAGTAGATCCTGCCATAAGGCCTCCTTGGACGAAATATATGTGGGATACACATAGAATTTCGTCCACCCCATCCTAGGGATCCATAAGCCCAACTTGCAACTATCATATAATTGCAATATCAGTCCTCATGTAACAATGTAAATTTTCAAATGAAATTTTTCAAATTTTAAAACACATTTTCTCAATTCAAACATCTCAAAAAGTGTTATACTATCAAATCATCTAACACATATCCCAAAAATTGAATATATAAAAAATCCAAGATCCTCTCAAACATGACTCAAATCTCTGATGTGTGTACAATCACGCTGGCGCCTTCCCATGATCCTGAGAAGTACCTGAAACACATAACACATAACACGGTAAGCACAAAGCTTAGTGAGTTCCCCAAAATACCACACATATCGCATTAGCCTGTCATGGCTATACTCAGATAAGACCCTCCGGTCAATATGTCTCAGCGGGACCTTCTAGTCCTACAACTCAGTTGGACCCTACGGTCCCTCAACTCGGTAACTCAATATAATACACAACATATATATCACAAAGACAACTACCAGGATATAACAATACACAATATATGCACATAAGACCCTCCGATCACACATAGAATACAACTCAAGGTAAGTAAAGTGAGAAGACTCACCTCGTAAAACATGGAAAATCTCGACCTCGAATCACCGGTCTAGCCTCCGCCTAACAAAACGATAATAATCCCTAATTAATATGGCTCTCATTGAAGCTAAACTAACCATTCTACAAACTCACATAAGGGAAAAAGATCATTTTACCCCTTTGTTGCCTTATAGTACACAAATTAACCAAACCCTAAAAGTCAACCGAAAGTCAACGGCAGGGAGTACGCTGCGCGTACCAACTCTCTACGTTGGGCGTACTTGGCTGCCATGTAGGCATCGGGGATGATCGACCCCTACGCTGCGCGTACTGGGATTACACCCAACGTACGTCCGAGTTTCACTCTCCTCGCATTTTTGGTCTTAATCAGTTAAGACATTGACTCATATCACATATCTGGACTCTCTAACATCTCTTAATCCATAAAGTCAGTGACTTTAAGCCTTTGCATGGCTGATTAAGTCACAAACACTCAAAGCACCCATCCTCTTTCCTCATGAAGCTCATATCTCATGCATGGCTTACTCCTAACGTCCAATATTGGATTTTTATGACTCTACTCCACAAAATACACTAAAACGAGATAGATCAAGGTCTCTAGAGCTTATTATCTCATAAAGTCTCCATATTTTGGGACAGAACCCTAAAATACTCCATATAGATGCACAAATCAAAAGAATGAGAAAGCATAAAGCTTTATACCTCTAAGTGAAGCTTTCCACACAGCTAAGCTAAGATCCAAAAGCCTGGACTCTCCCTCCTTCTTCTCCAAAGCTTCTTTTCCACTTCAAGAACACAAGATTCTTCTCACAAGCTTTCAAATGGACTCACAAGCTATAAGAACGAAGATTTAGGGTTAGGAGGGTTTGGTGTGTAGGAATGGTGGCTAGGAATGAGGCCATCATATCCTTTATATAGGGTCACACACCAAATTAGGGTTTCCACTCTAGGCCTAATACGCCCAGCATACGCTCCGGTACGCCCAACGTACTAGGTGGCCTCCGCGTCAAATGCACACATATGAGTACGCTGAGCATACACTCTTGTACGCCCCATGTACTCATTTACCGCCTTTCTCTACAAAGGGCCAAAATGGACAAATGATTAATAGATCAAGGTTTACAAGGTATATCTAGACTTGAGCTGTTACAATTCTCCCTCACTAGAATCAGACTTCACCCTCGAAGTGATCCTCCACAAATAACTCTGAATGCTGCTCCCACATCTCCGAATCCAGCTCCCAAGTCGATTCGGACCCCTTCTGATGCTGCCACTAGACCTGAACTAGGGGCACTTCCTTGTTCCTCATAACCTTCACCTTCCGATCCAAAACTACAATCGGGCTCTCAATATAATTCAGGCTTGCATCCACCTGAATGTCCTCTAATGGCACCACTGACGTCTTGTCAGCTACACACTTCCTCAACTTAGACACGTGGAAGTTCTTATGAATCTGACTCAACTCTATAGGTAACTCCAGCCGGTAGGCTACTATGCCGACCATCGCGGTCACTTTAAAAGGACCGATGTATCGGGGCCCCAACTTGCCCCACTTCCTGAATCAGATCACCCCTCTTCATGGATTTACATCCAGGAGAACGAAATATGTGACCTGGAATTCTAGCTCGGATCGTTGCCCGTTCGCATAACTTTTCTGGCGACCCTGGCCTGTCAATAATCTCTATCTAACCTGCTGAATCTGCTCAGTTGTCTTTAGCGCTATCTCAGTGCCACCCATCACTCTCTTCCCCACCTCCCACCAACAAATTGGAGTCCGACACCTCCTCCCATATAAAAGCTCAAAGGGAGGCATACAAATACTTGAATGGTGGAGGTTGTTGTAGGAAAACTAAGGGAGGGGTAAGTATGTGTCCCAACTTCCTCCGAAGTCCATGAAACAGGCATGCAACATGTCCTCAAGCGTCTGAGTCATCCGTTCGCTCTGCCCGTCCGCCTGCGGGTGCTACATAGTACTAAAATGCTGGAACATGCCTAACTCCTCGTGAAATTTCTTCCAGAATCTGGAAGTAAAGCGTACGTCTCGATCTGACACGATCGAGATCGGCACCCCATGCTGAGATACCATCTCTCTCACATAAATCTCGGCTAATCTCTCTGTAGTAGAGCTCTCACTAATAGCAAGGAAGTGAGCACTCTTCATCAGTCGATCCACTATCACCCAAATCACATCAATTCCACATGCAATCCTCAGAAATTTGGTGATAAAGTCCATAGAGATTTGTTCCCACTTCCACTGGGGAATCTCCAGAGGCTGCAAAGGACCATGTGGGCGCTGGTTCTCCGCCTTAACCCTACGACTGGTGAAGCACCTCTCAACTATCCAAATACATCTTAGTAGACCTGCTTCATACACGGCCACCATGAGTCTCTCATTATTTCCAAATACATCTTAGTAGCCCCGGGATGGATCGAGAATCTCGATCCATGCGCCTCCTCCATCAATATAACCCGATATCCGCCCGCAAAGGGCACCCAAATCCACCCTCAGAAAGTCATAAGCCCACGATTGTTCGTCATGAACTCGAAAACTTGCCCAATGACACGTTCTCTCTTGCGGTTCTCTGGTTTCATAGCGTCCACCTGAGCCTCTCAGATGGCATCTAAGACTGGATTCATCACCATCATCCTCATACATACATGTCGGATCAAAGCACTCTCAGCTCTCCGGCTTATGGCATCAGCTGCCACATTCGCCTTCCCTGGGTGATATAAGATCTCGCAATCATAGTCCTTCACTACATCCAGCCATCTCCTCTGCCGCGTTTTCAAGTTGGCTGATCCATCAAGTCTTTAGACTCTTATGGTCCGTGTATATGGTACACCGAACTCCGTACAAATAGCGGCGCAAGATCTTAAGGGCGAACACCACTGCCCCCAGCTCCAGATCGTGGGAGGGATATCTCGTCTCATGAGGCTTCAACTGCCTCGATGCGTATGCTATCACGTACCCTCACTGCATCAGCACCGCACCCATCCCGGATATAGATGCATCACAAATAACCACAAAGTCTTCCACACCCTCGGGAAGGGCTAACACCGGGGCTTCACACAATCTTTGGCGAAGAGTCTCAAATGAGGTCTGCTGCTCGGGACCCCAATTAAAAGTGACGCCCTTCCGGGTCAAACTGGTGAGGGGGGCGACAATATTGGAGAAATCTCTGATAAACCTCCGATAATAGTCGGCCAATCCCATAAAACTCCTGATCTCGGATGGGGATCTCAGCACATCCCATCGCATAACTGCCTCAATCTTGGTCGGGTCGACCAGTATCCTATTCTAATTAAAGAGATGCCCTAGGAACTGGACCTCTCGTAACCAGAAACCACACTTCGAAAATTTGGAAAATAGCCTCTCCGACCTCAAAACTCCCAAAACCTCTCTAAAATGCTCCTCGTGTTGTTTCTTGGACCTCGAGTACACAAGAATATCGTTGATGAACACGATCACTGATCGTTCCAACATGGGCCTACACACCCAGTTCATGAGGTCCATGAACGCTGTCAGTGCGTAGGTGAGCCCGAAGGGCATCACGACAAACTCATAGTGCCCATAACGATTCCTAAAGACCGTCTTCGGAATATCATCCTCGTAAACTCTCATCTAATGATATCCAGACCTCAGATCAATCTTGGAGAACCAAGACGTCCCTTGCAACCGATCGGACAAATCGTCGATCCTCGGGAGTTGATAACGGTTTTTGACCATCAACATGTTCAACTCCTGGTAATCAATGCACTTCCTGTGTGAACCATCCTTTTTCTTGAAAAAAAGGATTGGAGCTCCCCACAGTGAGCTACTCGGTCTAATGAACCTTTTCCCTAGCAGCTCCTGGAGCTGAGATGATAACTCCTGTATATCTAGTGGCGCAAGGCGATAGGGTGCTTTAGCAATAAGCGCCGCACCCGAAATCAAATAGATCTGGAACTTCACTTGCCTCTCGGGAGGCACACTCGGAAACTCCTCGGGGAAAACAACTGCAAATTCACACACTATCGGAACCTCGGAGATAGAACTCGGTCTCCCAGCAACAACCCGCGTATCGATCATGTATGCCAGAAAACCCATACAACCCTGCTGTAAAATCTGTCTCGCTCGTGTAGCAGAGCAGAAATTTGATCCAAACCTAGTACCCTCGTCGTACACCATAAGTAATCCCCTTGTAGGATCTCGTATGGTCACTAACTGACGCTCGCAGTCTATCACCGCTCAAAATCGAATAAACCAATCCATGCCCACTATGAAACATACATCACCCATAGCGATCGGCATCAGGTCTATCGGAAAATTAACACCAAAAATCTCCAAAGTACATTCACGGATAACGTCAGTAGCAAAAACCGTATGCTCATTAGCTATAGAAACCCTCAGAGGTCGACTCAACGCCTCACATCGGATACTGATGTGAGGATTAAAAGCTATGGACACAAAAGATCGATTCGCACCCGAGTCAAATAACACCAAGGATGGTACATAACTCATAAGAAAAGTACCTATACACAATGCTATATAAGCACAAAATATTTCAAAAGAATAATAACAAGAATACATATCGGCCACAACATTAGGTGCTACGCGGACCTCCTCCACTGTCAGCTGAAAGGCTCTCTCACGAACCTTCGGTGTCTCGGCCTTCAATGGTCGACTCTTAGTAGCACGCAAAGAAGCAGATGCAGATCCTTGTGCTGACCCCTGCACGAGCTGACGGCACTCGGCCTTCTGGTGGCTAGTCTGGTTGCAATGGAAGCAAACCGAGAACCCTTTGGGGTGCCGCTCCTTGCCACATTTGTAACAAATCCCAGCATGACACGAACACTCATGGCTCTTACCGCCCTTGCCACAAGTGCGACCCTTCTGGCCCCTAGCTTTGGTATCAGCAGGCATAGCCCGCTTCGTCGTCGGCCACGACTATACGGATCTCCTGCCCCTACCCCGGGACTCCTCTTCCTCCTCCCTGGACTGCAGCTCAAGCTCAATCACCCTCCTCCTAGCATTGGCCTGAAGCTCGGCTAATGTCTTGTATGACGCGTTCGCCACGAACTCTCATATATCCCTCCTTAGTATGCTCAAATATCGGCTCACACGTTCCTTCTCAGTGTACACGTGCTCAAGGAAAAACATCACCCTCTCGTGAAACGTCCTCGAAATCTTAGTCACTGACTCTGTGTTCTGCTTGAGAGACAGAAACTCCTACGCCAACCGTTCCCTCTCCACCGAGGGAACATACTCGTCTAGGAACAACTAGAAAAATCTCTCCCATGTCACTGCAGCATGATTTGCAGAGGTGAAATTGGCGGTCACAAACTTCCACCAGTCCTTCGCCCCAAGCGAAGTTGGTTCAGTGTAAACCGAACTCTTAAGTGATCTGGGCATGAACATGTGTAAAAACACCACTCAATATCATAGATCCATCTCTTCGCAGCAATCGGATCCTATGTCCCATCAAACTCTGGTGGCTTCGTGTTGCTAAACTCCCAGAACAACGACGAGTCACCTCCCTGTGGCCTAGTAGCGACGATAGCTGTAGTGGCGGCAGCAAGATCAGCCTCAGTGACAGCAACGTATCGCTCATCAAATGTCTCAATCAAGGTGGTCTTCATAGACCCAAACATCTCGGGAATCTCTGCTCGGATGGCTGCGGCCACCTCCTCATGAATCATCCTCTGAATATCATCATCACTAGTCCTACTGCCTCCAGTTGTGGTGTGTACCCACCATGATGCCTCTGAAACACAACACAGAATCATCAGAGACTCGCTCGAGCATACTCATACTCGATTACCCATCCTTACTTGTTCCTTAGATTCTTAAGGATACTTACTTGGGTTGCATATAAATCTTGTGTTTTTAGTAGTACGGGCCCAATACTACCTTCCATACCCGGCCTGTAGTCACCCCAAGTCCTCCTCTTAGGATTCTAATTCCCAAGTACTCTATATCTCTCCATATCAGACTACTCTCGTCTCATAATTCTCTCTCTAAGTGCTCCTTCTCACCACTCTCATTAGCACTTACTCAAAGCACATAATAGGTAACTGCGACTCCTAAGCTAAGGCATCACAAATCAGGCAACCCTAGCCCTAAGATATAAAATACCTAGCTTATTCTCTATCATGCATAACTATCATTTCATAATTATCTCATAACACACTAAGTAAGGGTATTGTAGGAAATCACCGTTCGGGCTCTGGATGATTGTACACACTGATCCATCTCGATTTCTTTTAAAGCTCTTTCTCTTTTTTTTAGAAAAATTCATTATTTTTGAAAAGGTTTCTCAAATCCTCAGTTTGAGTCCAGACGTACCCGAAGGTGCATCCGAATCCCTCAAACCAAGGCTCTGATACCAACATGTAACAATGTAAATTTTCAAACCAAATTTTTCAAATTTTAAAACACATTTTCTCAATTCAAACGTCTTAAAAAGTGTTATAGTATCAAATCATCCAACACATATCCCGAAAACTAAATATATAACACATCCAGGATCCTCTCAACCATGTCTCAAATCTCTGATGTGTGTACAATCAAGCCGGCACCTTCCCGTGATCCTAAGAAGTACCTAAAACATATAACACATAATACAGTAAGCACAAGGCTTAGCGAGTTCCCCAAAATACCACACATATCTCATTAGCTTCTGTAAGTCCCCAATCTACTTGTGTATCAATCAGATCCGTTTGATGGTGCGGAATCTCAATCAAACGGATGATACCAGATCAAATATACGAGAAGAAGAAGAAGAATAACCCGAATCTATGATACATTCAAAGATATGATTGATGCTCCATACACATTAGAATCTCTCACAGACACAGTATTCTTCTCTCTAGTTTCTCTCTACAATATGCTCTATTTCTCTAGCCTTACTGTCAAGCACTCCTCTCCTTATATATATGAGACATGGGCCGTGAATAGGTTCATGGCCATAAACCTATTCACGGCCGTAAACACCAAGTTGTTTACGGTCCAAGACATAAAAATACTTTTTCCTAGAAAAGTAAAGTATAAACCATATTTTTAACCAAAAAATCTCCCCCATGGTTTATAGCTTTTTTTCTAATTGACCCAACAAACACCCCTAAAAAGTTGCTGGCTTTTCTTGTTAATCTTGATTGGGAGCTTGGCTTCAACATTAATCTTCAAATTTTTCGCAACCTCAAGATGAACTTGATTAATCTTCAATGAATGACTTCATCTTGAGCAGTTGGGCTTATCTTCAGAATTAAACATTGAACACACATTGGTTGAGGAGGCTTTTTGATAAGATTCTTGAAAGACGGCGCTTTCAGCTTGAGAACCTTCAGAGAGAATAATAGAGAGAACTAATCTTCTAGATCACTTCAGCAGGTTCATAGATAGTAGCAGACTGATTGAGGAGGCTTCAATGCAATCCGTCACATTATCTTCAATTGTAATTTCACCTTGCTTCGGGTTGAAGGATTGAATGATTGAATAATAATCTTCATTTTTTGCTCCTTCAAATGAGAATTCTTCGATGCTCACGGACGAAGCCTTGGCTCAGAAATTCTCGATACAATCTCCATGAGTCTCATCTATATCTGATATCACTTTTCAAGACAAAAAAAACAAAACTAAAAGATAAAAACAAAACTAAAAACAAAGTTAGCACACAATATTTTTTTGGATTTTTCATATTTTCTGAAAAAATAAAACAAAAATAACACTTTTTTTGGATTTTTGGTTTCTCTGATTTTTGTTTGGTTTTAAATTTTTTGATTCTCCCCCTTAATTTGTGCATAGAGGAAAACTATGAACAAATGTAATAAAAACAAAAACAGAAGCTAAATTTAAGACTATTTTAGGATCAAAGTTGTGAGGCAATCCAATATTGTTTATCTGCACACACCTGCATGTTTAGATCTAGTGAATCACCGGTATTGTGATCCACTTACACACAAAGGATGTTGACAAATTGGATAGGTTATAAGTGACAAGACAGTGAGATCTATATTCTTAAATGGACATTTAGCTAATGACAACCAAGGATATTGTTATGCACTTAAATTAAGCAGCAAGATCTACAGATAACCTATTAAATGGTTCAATTTTAGATGTACTCACTACTAGAAAAATAGCCTTTTACGACGCTCATTGCGCGTCGTAAAAGGCTCAGACGACGCGCAAATGCGCGTCAAGGAAGGCCCTGTCATAAAGAAAGACGACGCGCTTTTGTGCGTCGTCTATAGACGACGCGCATTTACCACACTCGTTTACGACGTGCAATTACGACACGCGTTTACGACACGCAATGTGTATCAAGGAAGGCCCTATCATAAATGAAGACGACACTCATTCGCGTGTCGTAACCTTACGACACACATGTTAATGACACACAATGCATATCAAGAAAGCCCCTGTCAATAAAGGCCATGTCATAAATGAAGATGACACACATTTTTGTGTATCGTAAATTTAAATGATTAAAAAAATATTTATATATTTGTTAATTTTTAAATTAAATTTTCATTAATGTCTCATAACAGAAATAAAATACCAAATACAAAAAATACAATCCATTGCATAAAATTTAATGTCATACAATTCTATTTCTTACAATATATAAATTTACATTCATCTAATCTACTATGTGTTTCATACTAACAATTGAAATGAAGAATGCAACATTTGCATTTGCAGCATCTTATCTCTTTCAACTTGAGCTTTCTTTTCCTCTTCTAACTCTAGAGCTATTCACTTTCATCAACCCTGTAAGCACAACACAAGAAATAATGATATGATTTCCTTCAATGTGGAGACATCCTTACATGCTCCTTCCTCCAAATCTATACCAACTTTGACATTTCCATTGGCATGATCCGCATATAGAGTAGATGTGATCTCCATAGCATTAAGCCCAACATTCTCTGTTAATGTTTTTGGTATCATTTCAAAGCTCTCTACAAATTTTCCAATTGCATACTGATCTAATCTGCATCATATCAATCATCAATGAAAAAACAAATTTATTAAAACAAAAACTAATCATTCAGATTACCTACCCTGTCTCCGAGAAAGAAAAGTCCTTCAATTTTCTTGCGAATTCAATTTCAGTGGCTGCTGCTCCAGGCCCAATTCTATTGTCCTTGCATAACGCCTAAAAAAAATACAAGGAATAAAAATATAATTTATCCAAACAGTAATGCATTTTATCTTGTTACTAAACGCAAAAACAAGAAGCAACAAAATTATTAACTCTGACTTTAGGTTTTTCCTAAAAATAATTCCTTTCATTTCCTAAACTGCCCTCTCATTGTCTTTGGTGAAAGAAAAAATAAGGTCCAGATTACCTTGTAAGTATTTACACCATCATCAACAGCCCTTTCCATATCATCAAGTATGCTATTTGTACTTCCACGCTGCAAAACCGTTGTCACAGGGTTCCCACCTTGTTCGTTTCTTACAACAGTAACCTACACAACAAAAAACAGGAGCATTCTTTTCTTTATAAAAAACTGTAATTTTTGTCCTCTTGACATCAGTCTCAGTCACCAAACCAAACAAACGAGAAATGATGTTTCATAATCATACATACCCTAGCACCACCAATTTTCTCTACAGAAATGGAGTCAACATATCCAAGATATATATATATATATATATATATATATATATATATATATATATATATATATATATATATATATATATATATATATATATATATATATATATTCAAAGTTCAAACAAAAACTAAAGATATTAAGTACATATGACATCTGCCCAGTGTATATCATAGGGTACAAATTATATTGCTTCCTGTAAATAAGAACTTGTTTCATAAAGATATTAAGTACATATGACATAATATAGGTTAATAAGAATAAGAAGTCACGTAAGTTTTTAACGCAACACCTACTAAACTGAAATCTTTTACAAACATAGGTAGCATAAGTAGATATATTAATGGTTAACTGCAACAAGAAAAAGAGAACCAGAACCAATGTTTAATATAGTGGCAGTTATGGAACTATAGAATGTTTCCTTCAAGGTATTTTGTTTGTATGTTGATTTTTCAATCTATAAAATAAAATTAAAAGGCAACAAAACAAAGGTATATGATTTGCTACATTGTTGATTAGAAATTTAGCAAGTGTAGCTAAATTAAAGCACAAGTTGTTAAAACATATATCCAGAACTTGGCTTTTTCTGTATAAACATGGAGTAATTATTAGGTAGAGAAACAGAATGGGTGTAGTAAACTAGCAATAGAGTATAATAATATTTAATAATAATAATAGTAAATTGATAACCAGATACACAAGTCCAAAATTGGATTGGGTTGGATAGGAAGGAACGAGAGCAAGGATCTGATTTTTAACTCTTCCCATGCACATTTCAATCTCTCTAAATATCCCACGGTTTTGAGGGCTTTGTGGATGCAAATTTCTAAAAGTTGAATCCAGCATCTGCACCACATCCCCTGGTGGGTATTGTCTCTCTGTACAGCTCTACACAATCATCATCCACAAAACCAATTAAATTAAATACTTCTTCCATTATAAATAATATTTAACATATATTATAAGTAACTACTCACTCACCTGTATCATGTGATATATAGCAACACAAGACACAATAAGATCAAACGGGATTTTTGCTTCAGTTTCATTCGTTACACGGTTATTATTATACCATTTTATCAAGAGCAAGAGTAAGCTTAGAGAGTGCATGTATATCGGTTTCTCTTGCCTGAATTTGAGAGGCTGCTGCATGCTGATGCTGTGAGATAATAACATTGTCTGTAGCTTTAAGAGATGCACCAGACCCATTTTGTCCCTAAACAACGTATAATTTTTAATTTTATTAACATATGTTCGGTTATTTTTTTTTCAAAAATAAATTTAAGAAAACTAACCAGTCAATGATTCATAAAAGCAATAGTAGGACCCAGTTCGAAATGCTCACTCGAACTATACACCAATGAATGCTGCTTTACAAATCTACAAAAGACATCGATTGTCATATTCAAGGCCTTTTCTTTTTCCTGCATAAACATTATACAATTCATAAGCCTGGTCAACAGTCTCTACAAATAGCCAGAAAGGTGAAAGTTGTGCACTAACCTTCTCCGAAGATTACGAACGAGACTCTTCCCAATGTCTCTTGAAGTCCAATTCCAGTTCATATTTGTCTCTGAGATGCAAGGAGATAAATGTAAATCATGACCTTTTATCCTTTCTTATAATGGAAATTTTACAGTCTTATTCCTTTTATAGGAGAAATCTAAAACTGAGATCTCAAAAGCTAGAATTATAGAGGAAACAGTAAAAGTTCATTTATAAGATGTGACTTATTATGAGAAAGAGCTTCATCTATTATGAGTAGCAACTCTTACATCAAAGAATAATTAGAAGCAATAGAGTGAGAACTATAGTAACCTTATTTAAGCAGCATAAACATATAAGTACAACAGTCCTATATCCCAAACCTTGTATTATAATTATCAGAATCTTGTAATAACAGAGGATTATGATCAATTATTCAATCTACAGGTGGTGACGAACTGCTGGAATCTATTCTTTGGGATATAGACTACATAGATTAACTATTGTAGCCAGAAATTACATATCAGATTGTATGTTGTGTAGCAAATATCATCAGCTTTTTCAGATTCCAATAACAAGAAGTCGATAAAAGGATTCAACAACTTAAAGTTAAGGTCATTTTCCCTGCCATAAGATGGCTGTGCAAATTGGCTGAAGATGAAGATAACCAAGTAAGAGTTATGAGTTCTCCTTTGATTTCACCGAGTGCAGCCTCCAGAGAATTCTCATCATCCTCCTTAAATATTACATGAAAGTTAGCAAGGATAAAAGTTGTTGCTATTGCTATTGACCCCGGACCAATAACACCAAATCTGTAATTGCTTTTAACAAGTCATGATCTCATCAACATTAATTGTTAGTATAAGAAAGGTGTCCAGACCAAACTCCAAACCTTGGAAGTGTTATATCAAGCAAAGAATATGTGGACCAAACTTTTACAAGTTTCAGATTTCCGGAATTCAGTCAAGGCCGCTGCTTCCTGCCACCATAACTTTTTCAGCATCCATCCATCCATCACATTTAAAACAATAGAAGAAATGAGTGCAAATTAATGACATCGATGCAAATTAACGGATGACTCACATTTGGGTTCTGTTTTTATGGCCAAAGTTTGAAATAAGAAAGTTTTGAAGCCAAAGTTTAAAGTCATTTGTGGCCAAAGTCTAAAACAACAAACTTTTGTGGCCAAAGTATAAAACACTAAAACTATACTTCGTGGCCAAACTATAAAATAAAATCTTTTGTGGCCAAAGTTTAAAACCATACAACTATAATATTCATATGCTCTTTTTTTAATATATATAATAATTCGACCTTAATAACAAAATTATAAAACCATTATACATTATATTGTTTTGATTGCCAAAAAGAAAACCATTTTTCCTAGTTACCATGTTTCAAAAGGCTAAAATACATAAAAGCACAATGTAGTTTCTCCATTTTACCAATTTACCCTTTTGAATTATTATTATTTTTCCTAAAAACAACAAGTAAACCAACCTTAAGGTGGAGACCAGTGTCCGATTCTTTAAGGCGCAAATAGGCTTCTTCAGGATGCAATTTTCTCCACATTATTTCCTTTTCTTCATCCACGTTTTCATCTCTTCAATATCATCTGATTTATTGTTTGCTGTAATTTCCTGTTCAATTTTGTTACTTTTATCATCAGATTTTTTCTTAATTTCTTTCAGTAATCCCTTTCCTAAACCCTTAACAGCTGATTTTGGTTCTACTTTAGCTTCTGAAGTGGTTTTAGATTCAGATTTGCAGTTCTATCAAGCCAAGTTGTGAGGTAGGTGTGGATATGCGTGCATGACATGCCTAACAAACAAATTAAAGCATTAAAAAAAAGAGTTTTCATTTGAAATGAAAGGAAGGTGAAGGTGAATCATGTTTCTTACCAGTGCTATCTCTAGTCCACCACCAAAAGCACGCCCATTTATAGCTGCTAGTAAAGGCTTTTCTTGCAGCTGCGTGCAGCATAAAACACATACCACAGCTTAAGGTAGGTGCTAACTAATAAAACACGATTGATTATCCACAGACCACTCATGCATATAAATTATAATTAATATTTACTATGGCTTTGGCTTTGTCTATGATTGAGGAGGGGCACCATCCATCCTTCTTCAAAGGCTTTGTCTATGATTGAGCATTTAATGCTTTTGATGGAGACCGGGTTTTCAATTATACCCAGCACACATGAACCTTCACATGGAGCGGGGCAAACCCGGCCCGTGAACTCTGGGAAGTTATTTGTTTCAAGAAGTCGATTCAATGCCTCACGTCATCTATTCTGGCCGGGTCGCCCGATGTTTGACCGCATCAGCGACTCTTGATGGTCGGGTCGCCTGTTCGGCTTTTTCATCCTCCTTCACCTGAAAATTGAAATTAAACAAAATTACTATTTTACCCCTCAAACAAATTCTAAAGCATTATAAATAAAAAAAGATATAATTCTCACCTGATTAATAGTGCCAATCAACTGATTAACTGTCTCAGTCAGCGACTTGGCTTCCAACTTCTTAAGATTCTCAAAAGCATCTTTCTCCTTCAACACATCTTCCTCACGAATGTCAGCTTCTTCAGCAGCCAAATCGGCTTTTTTTGAGTTCTTTTCTATGGATTTTGAACATTTTCAACTCGACCCACTAACACTTAATAACTTTGACTTGTGGAGAGAAAACCCATGCTTTGACCTTGTGAAGATCATCTCTCGCTTTCTTGAAACAAGCAGCTTGGGACTGGAACAACAATCAAATCACAATTTCTCAAACAAATAAAATATAGGGTTTAGAGTTCATTTTACAGCCAACTGATATGAAGGAAAAAAAATCTCATGATACAGATATGCCTTGACCCCTTTTAGCCCATGCCACATTACAGACCCAATCAGCTTGTGGCTTACTATAGAGAGAACCTAAATTCAAATCTCTAACACATAATTTGAAGAAATTGTTGTCTTTTTCATACATGGTGTATGCAATGAATCGATGACCAGGTGAGACTTCTACTACCTCTTCATATGCATAACCTAAATCAAGTCATGTTAATAGATTAAATGAAATGCAAGAGAATTAGAGATTGTGGAAAGATGTTGAAATGATAGTGGAATTGGAATTACCCCCAAATCTTTCTGCTTCTTGATTGTAATCGATGAGTTTTTGTTCAATCCTCTTCCCGGAGATGAAATCGAACCCACCTGTTGGACTTTTATGTGAAATGAACTCTTCGTTTAGGCTAGCTAATCTTCTACGGAGTACTGGATATCGTTTCCCTTCCTCTACTCTCCTGTAATACAACCTAAATTCAACCTCCAAATTGCCAAAGAAGAACACGGAATTTGAATTCGGATCCAAAAGAAATCAACAAGCTTAAGATGAAGTGCAATTTGAAATTGATGGTACCAGGGCCCCCAGCGAAATGGAGGAGTGGAGAACTGAGAAGACATGCGAGATGCTATTTTTGATTGGAGTTTGGATTAAAGGCGATCGGTGTCTACTAAAATAGCTTCAATCGAATGGCGCTGATGTAAGGAGTCACATAACCTTCAATCGAAGGTGTTTTGAGTGAGAGGAGCTGTTGGATCTCTCTAAACAATTTATTGAGATGTGGTTCAAATCCCTAGTTCTTTTTGTCGAACTGCGTTGATGAAAACATACAGAGACTTGGCGACATAGTGGATAGAGAAGAGTAGTGTCTGATGGAGCTGATAAAAACATACGAGACAACCACTCTTTATAGAATCCATGGCCACTTAGAGCTGATGGGTTTCAATGCTGGTGATGGCGGCTTAGGGCTTGCAAAGAGATGGGAGAGAGAGTGCAGATCAAGGTACAGGAAGACGAGTTGCTTCAAAAGGATTGACAGCCTCACAATAGAATTAGGGTTCTTTGTTAGAGGATTGTAGAAGGGGAGAAGCATTAGGCGGGTGTTTAATTTTTTGGGATTTCATTTCCCACCATTGCCAATTAAAAAAAAGCGAGAACGCGCCTTCCTAAAAAAAATATAAAGCGACATCTTTACACGATAAGCTTTTTATGGTAGGTGCCTTCCGTGTTTTTTTTGGACATTAATTTTAGGGCACGTAAAAATGCGCGCCCTCTATCCTTCACATTTTGCAAAGCTGACATTATTTTTTAGGGCACGTACAAATGCGCGTCCTCTATCAGCACGTGTCATTGTTTGCGCGTCATTAAAGGGCTGTTTTCTAGTAGTGACTAGAACGTGTTTCCCACTTCCCGATAAACCCCGGTAACAAGGAACTTCCAAAGAACTCCTTACTTTAGGTGAGTAGACAATCATTCAGAAGGAATTACGATATAGACATGCATATGTTGTATCCCAGGTCGGATGTCTTCCAATCACATAGAGGGAACAACATATGACTAACATAGATAGGGGTTAGAGAGATAGTAGGGTGCATGTGTTGTGTCCCAGCTCGGATCTTTCGATCACGCAGACGGGACAACATATAGCTAACATGTAGGAAGAATTGCATATAAAAGAGGATATGCATAGAGATAGAGTTGCATATGTTGCATTGCAAGTCAGATATGTTCCAATCATGCAAAGGGAACATAATATGACTGACAGATAGAAAGCAAGAAAATAATTTCCTACAGACCTATTTTATTAGAACCCCGCAGTCATCCCATCAATATCGGAATTAAGGACATGATTCCATACATCAAGGAAATGTTGAGCCACAGTTCTAGATAATTAAATTTTAGTGTATCTTGCAGGTTCCCGTGTTTATCTCATTGCTCAATCTACCCAAGCATCGTGTGGTCAGTCCAAATGAAACTATCTAAGTTCATATTTTTCAAGTCCTTTCAATTGTCAAACTAAGTGTAGTCCTTTTGAATCCTTTGTGCCTACCAGCACATTGAACACAGAGTCTAGACAATTCGGCTTTAGTGCATTACACGAATCATAAATTGCCCCTTAGCATTAAACTTCATATCACTTCCCAAAAAAACCTACTAAATAAAGTCATCTAAGGAAATAAAAAAATTTCTTCAAAATGAATCAGTTTAAGATAAGCTCAGGAGTATAGAGAAGAAAACTCAAACCATATGACACCGATTGAATTTGAATCCAGAAGGTCTGAGAACAACATGCATAATCTCTGATATGTGCATATTTAGTTCATATTAAGTATAGATTTTTATTCATTTATTAGCTAAATTATTGCATTTTATGGACAAAAGGTACTTAAAAGTGTTTGAATTATATTTTCAGTCCAAAAATGAAGCTCGGAAGCAGAAGGAAGCAGGAGAAGCGGTTGAGAGATCAAGAATGGAATAAAGAAGAAAAACACCAAAAATAACACCTACTCGGCGAATAGGGTCGACTACTCGGCGAGTCCGATCGAAGAATCGAGAAGATAATGACTCGGGATCCCAGAGACTTATCACCATACGGGGACTGAGACATGGACTCGACGAGTCGCCACCTGACTCGATGAGTCGATTCGTATATATAAAGATAACTCCTCAAAATGATGGGAGACAATTCTGAAACGATTAAGAAGAGTTTAGCTGTGATTGAGAAGGCAGAAAACCCCTAGAAGACGACGAGAGAAGCTAGAATTCAATCCCGAAGAGTAATTGAGGCAAAATTTCATCATTCCACTTATTCTTTTGTTTTATCATTATGGTTAAACAATTTGATTTTGTTTGTTTGCTGTTATTTACTTAAATTATGAGCTAAAACCTTTAGACTTCTGTTTGGGGATACAAAGTTGACAATATGGTTTGATTGATTGGTAGTTTATTTCTAAGTTGGTGAATTTTTGTTATTTTAGCTTGCTAAAGAACCTTGTGTGTGAATAATAATTAATTTTTTGTTAATAGGAAGATAATTGATTAGCATGAACATCTATTGATTATTAACCTCATATGCTATGTGATCACTATGCCATATGTCTAGGATTAATGAATATGAAACTAGAATTAATAAGAAAATTGAGTAAATTCATGTGCAAGCTTGTAAGATGACCATCAAACAAGAAGTTAATTAAAAGAATAAATTAGTTAACTATTGCAAGTCTAACTTAACCCGAATAATTAATATAGTAAATTTAATTAAATTAGACAACAGGCCACTGTTTAAGTTAGTTTATTTGCTAAGATTAGGGTAGTGAATACGAATCTAATCACTTGAATCGGTAACCAACGAAATAATTAATCCATTGCACCATTACCTTGAAATCAACCATAGAATCAGCTAAGTTGAACTAAACAGAAGTTCCCTTCCATTTATTGAATCTAGTTAGTATTTTATTTTCTAGTTTTTAAGTAAGTAATAGTTAGTAAGTTTCTAGTCTTGTAAAACTAGATAAAACCCATAATTATTAATTAACATAGATAAAATTAGCTTTTAATTTTAATTTTCCGTTCCCTGTGATCGATACCTTGCTTATTTAGCTATACCACAATTGATAGGTTCACTGCCTTTTGTGTGTTATTTGATAATTAAAAGTAGGTTTAAAACTAAGTGAGTTTGCACACATCAATCTCAGAACAGATCCGAAAATTATTCAAATCATTAAGCACCAACCCCAATGTGTGATCCCCTCCTTTCTTCCTTTCCCTCAAAGGACACATACTCTCAAACAAAGTTCTGAGTGGTGTATAGTTGAGACATGCATCCTATCATGTACCTGGAAGAATCACTGCCAACAAACAGATGTCTGATGATATGCCTCCATAGCGGCTCTTGCATAGAGCATGATCAGTTGGTCTTTGGAACCTAGTCCATTTTGAAACTGGGTTGACCTTTGTCATCAACGCAGGGAACTCTCACACGATATATCCTGTTTATCACAAACAGGATATGTAGAAATATTAGAAGCATTAGGAGATTTGGGAGAGTGAACCTTCGAAACCCATCTATAGTTGGGTTCAACCCATTTCTTTTTCGATATGATGGGTGCCTCGATACTTGATTTTCAACTTGAAGCCAATCGTCGAGATGACTTTGACCTAACCGGTCTTGATTTCACTAGAGCATCTCTTGGATTGGACTTCTTGGCCGACATTCCCTTCTTGCCCTTGGGATTTTGATTTTTGGCCATGTAGGTTTACTTCTTGGCCTTCTTGGCGTTCCAAACGTCGTTTCGTGATTGTGATCTCAAATGATTTGCTTTGGAGAATCTCCCTATTGGCGCATTTTTCCATCCTTGTGCGTAGTAGGGAAAGTATGCACGATTTGCACAATTTTGGGCAATGTGACCAGGTGTTCCACAGTGAAAACATGTCTTTTTCTTCACTGGGAAGTTGTTTCTTCTTGCCCCTGGTGGCGTATCCATGCCTTGTCTCTTGTTGTTCCTACAAGCATAATTACAGCAAGCACTCTGTTTCGCTTGTTTTGGTGGCCTGTATTTCTCAACAGCAGTTTGATCAGAAGCAACTGATTTCGAAGCAACAAATTCAGAGTTCAAGTAGACATTGGTTTGTTCAATAGTTTTCTCCTTGTTCTCATCTTCTGCTACTTTATCTGCACATGAAGTAGAAGCATTAGAATCGTTCAGCTCAACACTTTCTGGCACAACCATGTTTCTGTTCTTCACCTATTCCTCTGATCACATTTATGTCCTTGTTGTGATTTCTTTGTTTCTTTGTTTTGTGTTGCAATCTCTGAGAATTAAGCGAGTTAATTCTCACATAAGTAATTTGTGATCTGTTAAAGATTTCATTTTTTAGGAATCAAGTGAATTAATTCTTACACCATCCTTATTTTGCTAGAACAAACACACGTTTAAACATGCATTTGCTATTAGAGCTCAGAAAAACCCGATAAATCACAACTCAACGATGGAAAGACGAATCGGAGATGCTATGTCCTGTCTTGACCATAACGAAGATGTTATGTCCTGTCGGACTGTCGGACTGCAAAGGTGCAATCATTAAAAGTTGGATTCGAGATTCTTAGCAACAAAGAATCCAAGACTGTTGACAATTTTTCAGCAAAAACAGCAACATCATGAAGAACATCCATGTGTTGGGTGATACCATGAACGAAGCATACATGTTCAAGAAGATCTACGAACTATTCCCTCAAAGTTTGTTCAAATTGCATCAACAATCTAACAACTCATTGCCCTTGAAACCATGTCCGTTGAAGAAGTCGTTGGAAGACTAAAAGCTCGTGGGGAGAGAATCTGTGGGCATCTTGCACATGAAGAACAAGATGAAAAGAAATTGTTACTCAGTAACCAAGAATGGACAGAAAGGCGGAAAAAACTAAACAAAAATCATGTTTGTTTGTGGGGGGGGGGGGGGGACAATTGAAGCAACACACAAAATCAAGGTGGTCGGGGAAGAGGTCACGGTGGAATCTACGCAAATCCTGGAGATCGTGGAAGAGGTAACAACCATAAGTCTCATGAATACACTCGTGGTACGTATGGTAATTGAGACAAGAGTTACATTCAATGTTGGGTTGAAGATTCGTCTATGTGTTGCGTCATTGGGCTCGGCTGTTAGTCCATTTATTTTGTGCTCCGGTTTGGGCCTGTCCAACCGTGAGCTTGTAAGGTTTACTATATAAGAATATGCTTGCATACATATTAGGTTAATGATTAGAGAAGCTTTGATAGATCGATTGATAGCATTACGATAGTATTACAGATTTCTTTCATCGTTCTTGTAAACCTCCAACCCTCTACAGTTGATGTTCTTAATCGAGCTCTTCTGAGGGTTATTTTATAATCATTCGACACGTTTGATTCATTCTTGACCTGTTCTTTATTTTCGTGTTCTTCCTGTTTAATCATTATTTACCTGTTTAAGATCTAATCGATCTTCAAGATTAAGTTTTAATCACATCAATTGGTATCAGAGCAGGAGGCTGTGTAATCGATACACTTCTTTTCTGTGAAAAGGTTTCAATTAGGGTTTTTCCGCAATTACTGATATTTATTGAGCCGTCATCTCATTATTGACGTATCTTGATATTTATTGTTTTGCCCTAATCTGATTTATTACAAGTCTGATCTTTAAACAGGTTATTCGATCATTATGGACGAGACGCAATCGAATCCCATCAATATTTCCAACAGCATTGGTTCAACCACGAAGATTCCCATCCTATATACCCATGATTATGAAGTCTGGGCGCATCACTTCGAAGACTATGTTATAGGATCTGAGGATGATGGATACCTCCTATGGGAAGCAATTATCAATGGACCGTTTTCTCACTCTGCAACGTCGAGGATTATCAAAACTCAAAAGGAGTACAATGATCTGCTGAAGGATGTTAAAGATATTGCGCAAGATGAAAAGGATAAATTCCAGTGCAATATCAAGGCGTTAAGATTGATCAGATTCGCCCTTCAGTCCGACACTTTCAGGTTGGTAAGCTCATGCACGACGGCAAAGGAAGTCTGGGATAGGCTTCTTGAACTGTACTCTACAGAAGAGGATCTTGAACACTCTATCCAAACCTTGCTCTTATCTGAGTTTGGAGAATTCAGGCAAGGAGCCGAAGAAACTGTGACCCAAACGTTCGATCGCTTCAATCATCTTCTCAGCAAGATGATCAAACATGACATCGAAAGGAAGCTTATCGAGCAGAAGGTTACGTTTCTAAATGGTCTAAGGTCAGAGTGGAGAGCAGTGTGGTCTACAGTTAAAGCCCATGAGCAGTTTAAATCATATTCTTTGGCAAAACTGGTGGGTATTCTCAAGTCACAGGAGAAGATTGTGCTACAGGAAAAGAATGTTGTCTCAAGTCTTGGTTCGTTGGCCCTCCTGTCAAAAAGTAAAGCTGTGATGGAGGACGAAGACCTCAACTTGGAGGAGTATGACCTCACGTCTGAGGATTGTGCTATGATGGTGTCTAACCCCAAGAGGTTCATTAAGAAGAGATTCCCCAGCAATAAAAACCGAAACTGGCAGGGGAGTTATAGTTCAGAAAAGGTTAACAATGAACCGAAGGTTGAAGAGTCCAAGAAGGAACCGAAGGTAGATGGTGATTCTGGAGTAAGTTGTTACTACTGTGGAGGGAAAAACCACTATGCTAAGGATTGTGTCCTCAAAAAGATGGCTGAAAAGGATGAGGAAGCTTTGCTGCAGAAAAAGCTTGATGAGATGAGGAAGAAGAAATCTACTGCTAACCCTTCCATGAATGCTCTAATTGTACATGGTTCGGTTGCTGATGATGAGTTCGGTGGAGTGGAAGTTTGGTCAACCGACTCAGAAGACCATGAAGTGAGGAAGCCTTCCCATGGAAAGGCTTGTGTGGCAAAAGAGGAGAGCAGTGGAGGACGGTGCTTCATGGTGTCTGATGTATCTCAGATGAGGGGATACAACACTGATGGTGGAAGCAATGAACCAAAGGAGCAACAGGATATGTGCTTTACAGCCAAACCGCTCAGCGTGCAGTTCAACGAACTTGATGAACTGATCAAGAAGGTACAATCGGTTTTTGTTTCGTTTAAAGTACCACAATCCTCATATGAAAAAGAACTAAAAAGTGTTCATTCACGAATTTCTTATCTAGATAGTAGTTTAACTCAAACTCGAGTCACCAATTCTAACCTAACTGATCAATTAAGCAGGGTGTCTTCGAAGAGTGAGGAGCGGCGCATGTGGATCGAGTTGAAGGAGTCTGAATTAGTTAAAATAAAAGATGAAAACATTTACTTACAAAGAGACAATTTAAAGTTGTTAAAACAACGTAATGTTTTTTGTTTGATTGCAAAACGTCTTTACACTAATATTAATCAGCTTCACTTGGACTGTGAAATAGGCCAAAAGATTCATCGCATGATTTTGCCCTTCCTTGAGTTTAAGGAGGGTGAAATTAATGTCGAAGCTTATAATTGTGAGAGTGTGATATCATCTGATGACGTCAATCCGACCTATATGTATGGACTGGACAAAATAGAATCTTTCATTAAATCCAAGGACCATAAGGACATGCTTAAAAACCTTTTGGATGAAAATGATAGACTTAAACTGCGAACCGAAACCATACAAAAATTTGACTCTTTAAACGCCAACTTGAGCTCAGAAAACAAAATTGATGTTGAAAATGCATCTGAGCTTAATGAGGATGAAAATATGAGTGAAATTTCTGTAGAGGACACGGTTGACTGCTCAGAATTTGTGAAAAGCGAACCTGAAAACCACATGAATCTAATTTTAGAAAATTCAGTGGAGTTTGCTCGATTGTCCCAACAAAAGTCCCCGATCTTAGCAGAGAAAGCGGTTGTATATCAAAAGGTTAGGACCACTCCAAATCAAGTGTATAAGGTCACAGGAGTAACCGAACATCAGACTGCTGAACTCACAGCTATTGTAAACGAAGACAATGCTGATGGTTGCGATGAATACTTCTGGTCAGCTCCAATCGATAATGCAAATGAAACAGTAGGCTTATCAGAAAGAACCTCATGGATGAGTAAAGGTAGATACATACCAGAACCCTTGAACAAGCCAGATAATTTCGATGAGCCAAGCACCAGTGGTACGAAAGACATTCCTCAAGAAAATGGAAGTTCGGCAAAAGAAGACATTCCTTCTAGTTCCTCAGTTCAAAGTGAAACTCCCACAGTTCAAAGTGCACCAGCCAAAGAGAAACTGAAAATGAAAGCCAATATCCATCATCAACCGAAGCAGATGAGGAATCAGAAACATGAAAGGAACCAGAGATACAGGAAGAATCTCTCTGAAAGGAAACAATTCTGGCAATCCCAGAATGCATATTTCTCACATCAAGACAAGAATCTAAAGTTTGAGAATAATCCTGTTAAAAAGCATGAGATCCACAACAACCGAAAGCCAAGGTTCGGTTCAGAGAACGAATCCAACCAAAAGCCAAGGTTCGGTTTAGAGGACGAATCCAACCGAAAGCCAAGGTTCGGTTCAGAGAACGAATCCAACCGAAAACCATGGTTCGGTTCAGAAGATGATACCAACCGAAAGCAAAGGTTCGGTTCTTAAGTCAAAAGAGATCAAAACTCTAAGGTCAGTCCCACCAATGATCAAAAGCAAAAGGGTCACCTAGAATCCCCAGCCAAGAAGTTATCTCAATCTAAGCCCTCTCATTCTCACTCATCTAATTCTTCTAATTCTTCCAATTCATCTCCATCTCACTCAAAAGTTCATTATGTTCGTTCTCAAAAATCTCATTCGTCAGCTGAACAAAAAGGCAAACAGAAGGATTCAGCATCCAAAACAGACTCTAAACCGAATGCACCTAATCCTAATAAAATCAAAGTTTTTACCATTAAAAGGAAACATGAAACAACACTAATAAAACGAACATATCTTGTTGACATCTCTCTTACTATTCCTGTACCTATGAAAGGCTCACGAGGACCCAAGAAACTTTGGGTTCCTAAATCTGCTTAATTTTTGCAGGTTATTAGTGACGAGCAGTTTGACGAAGAATGGTACATCGATAGTGGCTGCTCGCGTCACATGACAGGGAGGAAAGAAGAGCTCAGGGAATACAGGTCTCTTTCAAATGGTGGCAACGTCAAGTTTGGGAATAACTCTTTCGGCACCATAAAGGGATACGGAATGATTACCAATGGTGATTTCACTATAAGGAAAGTGGCATATGTAGAAGGGCTACAACACAATCTCATAAGTGTATCTCAGCTTGTTGGAGGTACAGGTCTCAAAGTCTCATTCGACGATGAAGGTTCTGAAATTATTGAGAAGAAGACAAAGAAAGTAATTCTCAAGTCGGAGCGTAAGGGTGAAATGTTTCCTCTAAACCTTAAACCCATCAAAGGAAACCCAGCTATATGCATGTTATCAAAAGCACAATCTGACGAAAGCTAGTTGTGGCACCGAAGACTCTCTCATCTCAACTTTAAAGATATCAACAAACTTGTCACTAGAGGTCATGTTCGAGGTCTTCCATTGCTCAAGTTCGACAGAGATCATTTGTGTGCTGCATGCGAAATGGGGAAGCAGAGTCGTCAAATTCATCCATATATAATCAACACGAAAGTTGTTGAACCACTCGAATTACTTCATATTGATTTGTGTGGTCCATCATCTATCGAAAGCATCGGTGGTAGCAAGTATATTCTTGTTATTGTTGATGACTTTTCGCGATTTACATGGGTGTTCTTTCTAAAGCTCAAATCTGAAGCGACTCATAAGCTGAAAGTGTTCATCAAGCAAATTGAAGTACAGCTCAAAAAGGTCGTTCGCAACATCAGGAGCGACAACGGTCTGGAATTCAAAAACAGAGACTTTTAAGAATTTCTGTTAGAAAAGGGAATAAGTCACAACTTCTCAGCTCCCTACACACCTCAACAGAACAGAATTGTCGAAAGACGAAACCGATCTTTGTGTGATGCTGCCCGAACAATGCTAAGTTTCGCTTCCTTACCTCTTTATTTTTGGGCTGATGCTATTTCTGCTGCTTGTTTTACATAGAACAGGTCTTATCTCAACAAGCGTTTCACGCTCACACCCTATGAGATTCTCAACAACATAAAGCCTAATGTGAAACTTTTCCTCGTGTTCGGCTCACGGTGGTTCATCTTTAACTCTAAAGAACACCGCAACAAGCTTGATGTGAAAGCCGACGAGGGAATCTTTCTGGGCTACTCTCTCACTTCCAAAGCATACAGAGTTCTAAACAAGCGTTCGAGAAAAATCGAAGAGACTTACTACGTGAATTTCGACGATAGCTATGTCAAAAAGCTACAGGCCAAAGAAGACACAGCTGGGGAAATCTTTCCTGAAACTGGCCAAGTCACAGTCTCGATCGCTAATCTATTCGAGAAGTTTATGGAGCTATTTGACGAACCAGAGAAAGCTACTCTCTCAGAAGCAGGAGCAGCAGACAACAAGGTAGACCATATGAAGCAAATTGTCGAGGAAGCTGCCAGGAGAATGAACGAAGGAGGATCGAATTATGACAAACCTCCATCAAACGAAGCTTCAGTCGAGGGGGAGGATCAACCGTCATCAACTCAGCCGACCTCACATGTTGAGGGGGAGCCCAGCTCTCCAACTGCAACTGAAAGTTCTTCTCCAACCGAAAGAACTTCTTCAACCGAAAGTGGTTCACCATCCGAAGGTACATCAACGCCTGAAAGCCCAGCACCACAAGAATCCTCTGAACCTCAAGTCTCTCAAAGCATTCCAGAAAGCCCATCTATCGAGGGGGAGCAAGCTGATATGTCACTCGACTACGAAAGCCAATCCGAGCCAGAAGAAATGATCAATGCTGAACTGGACCCAACCTTTGATCCAAACTACCCTCCTCTTACCAAATGGACCAGAGATCATCCTATCTCTCAAGTTGTTGGCAATGTTTCTGAAAAGGTTCTAACACGATCACAACTCAAGGCAAAACAGACATCCTTATTTTCCAAAGTTGAATTTTGCATGTTTAACTCATTCGTATCAAAAGTTGAACCAAAGACAGTTAACACTGCTCTCGATCACTCCGATTGGGTTCAAGCGATGCAAGACGAACTGAACGAATTTGAAAGGAACAAAGTCTGGCGCCTAATTCCAACTCCTCCAGATGCCTCGGTTGTTGGTCTCAAATGAGTCTTTAGAAATAAAATGGACAAGGAAGGGAACGTTATAAGGAACAAAGCTCGTCTGGTAGTAAAAGGATATTGCCAGGAGGAAGGGATTGATTATGAAGAGACTTTCGCTCCTGTAGCTAGGCTGGAATCTGTACGAATATTTCTAGCTTATGCTGCCCACAAAAATTTTGAAGTTTTCCAAATGGACGTCAAGTGTGCATTTCTTAATGGAGAACTCGAAGAAACAGTGTATGTGGAGCAACCTCCTGGGTTCGTAAATGAAAAATATCCAAATCATTGCTATATTCTGGATAAAGCTGTGTATGGACTCAAACAAGCTCCGAGAGCCTGGTATGAAATGCTAACTAAATTCTTAAAGATGTCCAAATTCAAACAAGGTTCGGTTGACCCAACCTTCTTTCGCAAAAAGGAAGGTAACCACCTTATGATCGTTCAAATTTACGTCGATGATATCATCTTTGGCTCAACGAATCCCAGCCTAACAGCTGAATTCAGAAAGCTGATGGAGACTAAATTTGAAATGAGCTCAATGGGTCCTATTAACTTTTTCCTTGGTTTAAATATTAGACAGGGACCCGAAGGCATCTTTATCAATCAGGAAGCTTACACGAAGACTCTTCTAGCAAAGTTTGGAATGATGGGAGACTCCAAAGTCAAAATCCCAATGGCATTCGGCACCAAACTAACTCCATCCCTAGACAAACCGGCTATTGATATCACGCTCTATCGTCAAATGATAGGCTCACTAATGTATCTTACTACTAGCAGGCCTGACATCATGTTTTTTGTGTGTTATTGTGCTTGATTTCAGGCAAACCCACGCGAACCTCACATGCTTGCAGTAAAGAACATTCTACGCTATCTGAAGCGAACCACCTCCTTAGGTCTATGGTATCCTTCCAACTCAGGCTTCTTCGTTCAAGCCTACTCAGATGCAGACCTTGGAGGATGTGGACTCGACAGAAAAAGCACCACTGGCGGTTGTCAATTCCTTGACGGGAAGTTGGTTAGCTGGCAATCAAAGAAACAAACGTGTGTGTCGCTGTCCACTGCCGAAGCTGAATACATAGCCGCTGCATCCTGCACCTCTCAAGTGATTTGGATCCAGAGTCAACTTCGAGACTATGGACTCAATATGAAGAAGATCCCACTATATTGTGACTTTGAAAGTGCAATTAGGATCTGTCATAACCCAGTGCAACACTCCAAAACCAAACACATAGCACTGAGGTATCACTTCATCAAAGATCATGTGGAAGATGGAAACGTTGAAGTACACTTTGTAAGAACCACTGATCAACTGGCTGACGTCTTTACCAAAGCTCTTCCTGAAGCATCATTCAACAGAATTTTACAAGGGCTAGGTATGATGGAATCAGATTCAGTACCTCAAACTACCTCTCAACCTCAAATGTAAGAAGCGAAATTGACCGAACATTCAGGTTCGGTTAAATCATCTAACTCGCTCATCACCACATAGGTAGATTTATTGGTTGTATATTTCTTGTACAAAGTTGTTTATCTTATTGTCAAAAGTATTGCAAGCCTAAATTCCTTGGTTTCTTAAAATTTTCCAAAACCGAAACCTACCGAAGGTTCGGGTTCGGTTTTTCAAAATTTTCTTTAACCGAACCAACCGAACGCTCGGGTTCGGTTTTTCAAAATTTTCTTTAACCGAAACCAACCGAACGCTCGAGTTCGGTTTTTCAAAATTTTCTTTAACCGAAACCAACCGAACGCTCGGGTTCGGTTTTTCAAAATTTTCCCAAACCAAAACCAACCGAACGCTCGGGTTCGGTTTTTCACATTTTTCTCAACCGAGACCAACCAAATGTTCGGGTTCGGTTACCAAATTTTTCCAGCGTTTTTTTTTCTCTTTCTAAGTCTTATTCTTTTCTTTCTTGCTTAATTTTTTTTATTTTATTTTCTTTTTTATTTTATATATCAAAAACTCCAAAAATATTTTCTTCTTTTATTTAAGTGTTCGTTCGTTTATGGGGATATAATTGTTGGATTACTTAAGTGTACCTAGAAGCATGCTGTTGTATGTGTCTCAAGCCTCATAAGATTCTGAATAAAATCCTTAATGACTTGGTATAAACAAACCATGTCTTCTCAATTAGGCTGTCACATTTATTCTAATCAAGAGCTACCTCACTCTCTTCTCACATGAGATAAGAGTTTTCTGCTTGGTCCTTATTTTCGCAGCAGAGGTACTTTAATTTCTTACACCATCTCCATCACATTTCTCCATTACATTCGTTTCATCAATGTACCCCTTGAGACTCTCAGAAATTACCACTGAGGTTTATGGTTACACAACATCTGTGTTTATGATCCTAGTTTCGTGCCACTATGAGCTGAGTGAAACCCAAAATTCAACACCTAATATGAATTGACGGTGAACAATTAATTTGCTCAAGTTTTCACCAAAAGAATTGACGGATGTACCTAGCTGAAATCTCAAATTTTATTTTGTGTGATTCCTATAAACTTGTTAAACACCATAACATTTCTTCCCTTGGGATCCGGTCTTCATTTTTTTGTTTTGTTGAGATTTTATATTTTCCATGCTATTTAAAATTTATTCCTACCTACTTGTTCAACAGACTACACCGATCTCACAAGTACTTTGATCACTTTCTTTCTTATATCAAGATTAGAATTGTTGCATCAAAGCGAAAGCCACCCTTACATAGCCTAATTAAAAGAAACCTTTCAACATTTATTAACAAGTGTTTGATCGTCATTCAACGGGAATCCACATAAACACTTTAAGGTCTCTCTTGATCTTGAAGGAAGAGATTCGTGCCCGGGATCATTTGGTTCATGTCATTATTGACATCACATTTATTCCTAAAAGAGTTGCTTTATTTCTTTTCTTTTTTACACTCTTAGCACGAAAATCATTGATTTTCCAAAATTCCGTTACTAATAATTACAGGCTGTATTTTTGCTTTGGTGATTAATTATCAAGATGTATTCACAAAAACAAAAAAAAAAAAAAAAAAAAAAAAAAAAAAAAAAAAACATTTACAAGATAAGACGAAGGGTTGCTGACTCAGGCGGGAGATCAAAGGATTAAAATTTCAAACAACGGTTAAAAAGGGGACGCGTGTGAATTTGAAACGCCCATTCTTTTACTGACATCATGGACGCGTGTGCGAATTTCAAGCGGCTCCTCTCTGGCACTCAAGGCGCGTGTGGAATTGAAACGGTTTGTTCTGAAACGGCGCTCGTTGGGCGGCGTGTTTCTAGGAATCTGACACTCTCTCTCCTACGTGATCATCGCATGCCTTAACTGTCACGCATCTGTCACTCCGGAAACCTTTTCGTATTTCCATAGAAGATTTGAACAGATATTTCTCTCTCCTTTCACCCACTATAAAAGGCAGTCTCCACTCCCATTTACCTCTTTACTGCAGCCGAATTTCCCACAGAGAAAAAACTCCCAAAAGCTTTACTGTTCATCTTCTTCTTCCTACCTTCAACAATGGCAGACTCATCTTCAGTCCATGCGACCTCACACATTCTTCCTATTCGCCCTCAACAATGCTTGGTGATTGACCTAAACCCTCTGGCGTACGACTCTTATATGTCGCCGATCATCGAGTGCCTAAAGTACTCACAAATCGCTCCAGCTCTTTCTAGGGTTGAGTCTGTGCCCATGGAGATTCTATCGCAGGTGTATGCGACTGCACATTACGACAAAACAGTCGAGAGGGTGTTCTTAGAGGTTGCTGATCACAAAACCTCCATTTCTAGACAGCGATTTTGCACATTGCTAGGGTTGGCTGCTGATCCTACAAGAATCAATCCGGAGACGATTTCGATTGGGCATCTTTACAACATGCTTTATAATATGGGGTACACGGAGGCGCTCACCTCCGTCGCGAAGTTCAAGAAATCCTGCTTGCCGCCACAGTGGAATGGCATGTTCACAGTCCTCTTCAAGGGCTTATCTGAACGGAGCTCAGGATCTGATGGTTCTAGTCGACTGTTCTTGTCGATTATGTATGGCATTTACAACGGGCTCAATCTTGACTATGGGTATGTTCTCTGGCAACAGCTCATCCAGAGCCTTTCTTCTTCATCACGACATTCTGAGGTGTCGTATGCCCGGTTCTGGATTCTCATTACCAAATGGGCGATGGACAAATTTGATGTCCCCACTGCTGCTGGTGCATCGATGTCTTCGATCGGTACTTTTCATACCACGAAGATCATCGTCTCTGATGCATCCAAGTTTTCTTTCATTGGCTCTATTCCGGAGACAATGTACGGCGATGTTTCGTCTGACAGCAGACTCATCCGGACTATTAAGGAGTTCAGGGCAACTGGACCTAGGGAACTCACACAGGAAATGCTCAAGTCCATCCATGATGCTGACAAACCGGTTTACAGGGGTAAAAAGGCGGATAAAGGGAAGCAAGTGACCAAAGCTGCTAAAGGTCCTTCTCATAGGAAGAGGAAACCAACCAAACCTGCACAATCCCCGCAGCCAAAGAGAAGGAAGACTCAACCGAAGCGCAAGCTTGTCATCCATTCCTCTTCAAGTGACTCAGAAGGCGAGCATTCGGGTTCGGACGGCTCTCAAAGAGGCGAAACCCCTCCAAGGGGCAACACCCCACCCCGATCACCTACCCCAGACATGGAAATTCATGTCTCACCCATTCCTTCTCCTACTCAAACAATCCCTACTTCCCTTCCCACCATAACCCCCACTACCACCATTCCTCAAACCTCTTTCCCTATACCACCACCCATTTTCACAGATACAACTACAACAACTACAAAGGTTACAACCAACGTATCTGATACGGGGGTTCATACCGATGCAACCGAAACACCACCTGCAACCGAACCTACCCACACTCAACCACCACCCGAAACTACCCCCACCAACACTCAACCTGAACCTACCCAAACCACCATACCCCCAGCATCCCCACCCCCACCATCTCCATATCATGCCTCTGATGGAGATAATCCTTTCCTTGGAGGGGAAAATATGACCTTTGATTCGGTCTACTTTAGTCCATTTCAGGTTCAAAGCGACGATGAGGACGATGCTCCGGTAACGAAGAAGCATCTTAAGGAGCTAAACGAGAAGGTTGACTTACTTCTTGCTTCATCTTCCAACACTCAGTCCTCTCTCTTTGAGGCCGCTCTTCAGAAGATTGTTGATGCCTTCTCCAGGGCTCAGCATGATTCTGTCGCTTCAGCCACTGCAGCAATAGACGCCTCCACAAAAGCATGTGAGGCAGCGACCGCAAAAGTCGATAAACTATTCACTAACGCCTCCTCCCTGCTGAAGTCCTTACAGGAGAGTGCTGATTCTACCAAGACAACTTTGGAACCAATCATTCAGCAATTGGCCAAGTTCGTCTCAACGGAGTTACAGTCGTTCGCTACCCTTCGCCAATCTATCAGCGACGACAACTCGGCCCTTCGTGCCTCCATTGACGAGCGTCTCGCTAAACTTCAAGCGGATCTTGCTGCCGAGAATTCGTTAATGGACGTTCTGGCAAGTAAAACCACCGCCCTAAAGGTCAAGAGCTCTCAACTTTCAAACTCTCAGCAACAGATTGAAGCTCTTCGATCCGAACGGGAGGTTATAAAATCTTGTGTTTCGGATGTACACGCTGCCCTATCCAACATCCTGGAAGCACACGATCCGATTCTTAATCATTCGGTGAGGCGAACCCTTGCTGAAAAACTTGCTCCTGCCCTGGACCTTCTCAGCAAAATTGAAGGCTTACCTTGTTTCGTGTCCGATCCGAAACAAGGGGGAGAAGTGAAGTCCGGATCGAAACCACCTCCTTCCTCCAAAGCTACTCATACAACCGAACCACCTCCGACTGGTCAAACTTCGGGTTCGGGTGTGAAGGATAAAGGAAAGAACATAGCTGAGGAAGAAGATGAAGATGAAGATAAAGAAACCATTGCGGACATGTTGAAGCGCAAAAACAGTCGCAATGTTGATGATGACTACATTCGTGTGGCGCGAGAGTCTGAAGAAGCCGAACGCAAGAAGAAAGAAGCCCACAATCTCCTTGAGAGCAGGAAGACTCTCTTCCCTGCCTGGACTCGGGAGAGAATGATAAAGGAGGCCATAGATACTCCTAGCATCCTATGGCTCGAGCCGGTGATCTCCTTCGACTGCTATAATTCTGTCGATTCGCAGTTCGACATGCCGTTGACTCGAAAGGCATTTATCTTCCATGCCTTCTCCAATATTTTTGAAGTCCCTCATCCTAATCCTAAGGTTGATAGGGAACTGATCGAATTCTATCTGAAGGTTGCTCGACCTCAGTATCAAACATGGAGCGCTCAGAAGATAGTGAATGTTCGGGTTTTGAAGCCTTATACCAAAGGAAGATTCATCAATGTTCGGTTCAGGGTGATTCGAGGGTCTACAAGAACTGAACATCTTATATCCTTGGCAGATCTACCAAACCTAAATCCTCATGATTGGATTGTTTTGCATAACATCCTTTTGACGAATGAAGCCGAATATGGTCCAATTATAGACCATCTCAAAAGGATGTTAGTCTGTTACATCATGGAGGTAGCCCTAATGGATCAGAAGGTAGCCACAGTCTTCAAGAAGAAACCAAAGATATCTCCTGTGGGATCGGCCAGTGATCTCAATCAAATGCAGATGGGCAAGATCGACCCGAAGCGCAATTCGGTCATGTTCACTAGAGCAGAAGGACAGAAATGTCTCTTTGTTTTAGCAGACAAACATCTTTACACCGCTGCTTGTCTAGAGCACGTGTTGTCAATCATCCGAAGGTGTAAAGAGAATGCAGCGGACGATGTCAAGTACTTCAACGATATGATCCAATGGTACATCAAGTTTAGACAGACGATACTGGCTCTTATCTCTCGTCTGTTCCAGACCGTGAAGAAGAAAGTACCTGCTGCCGCTGCTGGCCCAAGTAACAAGTAAAGATCTCGCTCCAATTGACGCAAAGGGGGAGATTGTTGGGTTGGAGATTCGTCTATGTGTTGCGTCATTGGGCTCGGCTGTTAGTCCATTTATTTTGTGCTCCGGTTTGGGCCTGTCCAACCGTGAGCTTGTAAGGTTTACTATATAAGAATATGCTTGCATGCATATTAGGTTAATGATTAGAGAAGCTTTGATAGATCGATTGATAGCATTACGATAGTATTACAGATTTCTTTCATCGTTCTTGTAAACCTCCAACCCTCTACAGTTGATGTTCTTAATCGAGCTCTTCTGAGGGTTATTTTATAATCATTCGACACGTTTGATTCATTCTTGACCTGTTCTTTATTTTCGTGTTCTTCCTGTTTAATCATTATTTACCTGTTTAAGATCTAATCGATCTTCAAGATTAAGTTTTACTCACATCATTCAATTTTACAATTGCCAAGAATATAGGCATTATGTAGCCGAATGCAAGAACCCAAGACGAGAATGAGAATTTGAAGCAAATCTAGCCCAAGGTAATGTAGATGATGAACTACCTTTAATAATGGCATTAGTAGACAACAGTGACCCGGAAGATGAAGTGTTCTTGATCGAAGAAAAGATGAACCAAAAGTTAAACACATATGGAAAAAAGAAAAACAACTCAAAGATGTGGTATCTTAATAACAACACAAGTAACCATATGACCAGGGATAAAGACAAAATCCATGAGATTAATCGAGAGGTTCAAGCATATGTGAAGTTTGGAGACGGCTCAAAGGTCAGAACTGAAGGTAAAGGATCAATATTATTCCTTTGCAACAATGGATAAAATCAACTACTTCAGAACGTATACTACATACCAAGTTTATGTCGTAACATAATATGCCTACGTCAATTAGCACATAATCGTAACCAAATCATGATACATGGTGCATTTTTATGGATTCATGACAAAAAGGAAAAACTACTAATGAAGGTAAAACAATCTCAAAATCATGGGTACAAAATTGAGCTAGATGAACTGAAAGTTAAACACATATGGAAAAAAGAAAAACAACTCAAAGAGGTGGTATCTTGATAACAGCACAAGTAACCATATGACCGGGGATAAAGACAAAATCCATGAGCTTAATCGAGAGGTTCAAGGGTATGTGAAGTTTGGAGACGGCTCAAAGTTCAGAACTGAAGGTAAAGGATAAATATTGTTCCATTGCAACAATGGATAAAATCGACTACTTCAGAACGTATACTACATACCAAGTTTATGTCGTAACATAATAAGCCTACGTCAATTAGCACATAATCGTAACCAAATCATGATGCATGGTGCATTTTTATGGATTCATGACAAAAAGGGAAAACTACTAATGGAGGTAAAACAATCTCAAAATCAGTGGTACAAAATTGAGCTAGATGAACCGAAAGTTAAACACATATGGAAAAAAGAAAAACAACTCAAAGATGTGGTATCTTGATAACAGCACAAGTAACCATATGACCGGGGATAAAGACAAAATCCATGAGCTTAATCGAGAGGTTCAAGGGTATGTGAATTTTGGAGATGGCTCAAAGGTCAGAACTGAAGGTTAGTAAATGTCAAATTGATGAACAAGGTAAGTTTGAGCTTAAGGTTAGTACTAGTAACACCCATCTTGAATTCGAGAGGAAATATGTGATAGATCTACATGAAGGAAAAAATTTATTAGGAAGGTCGGAAAAATGTGAGAAAGCAAAGAAGGTTTGTCATATGATAGTGATCAAATTACAACTGGAAAAGAACTATTATATAATGAAGGTATTAAGCAACTAAAGTTCTTTGACAAGAAGGATCTGTTTAAAAAAATCTATCAAAACAATGTTATGGATTATAAAGCAGCAACTATTGCTTCAAAGTTATGTGATAAGGTTATGAAGTTGGAAAAGGGGTGATGGTATTGGATCTTACACCCTTGTCATTTGGAATTAAGAATGGTTTGAAGTCGTACGAGTTACCTGATCCATATATAGGTGTAATTTGTGTAACCAATCATTAAGATAAATATTACACTTCAAACAAGTTCACCTCACGTGGTTTTCTACAAACCTTTGAACCCAAACCGTATTCCATGGTCAATGTGAATGAAGATCGTGTTAATGCAAAGAAGAATGAGTCAAAATTGATTGAGAAAAATGTAAGTGGTAAGTCTACTAGTGATGCGGTGTTTAATCTCGAATCAGACATTTATGAAGAAAAAAAATTTCAAATAAAAAATATTGGTTTAAATGATATGCCTAAATTGTTTATTGATGGATGTTTGGAAACTCAAAAGAGAAAGGATGATACTGTGGAGTCTATTAGGTTGCCTCATGGGCGCGGTCCTAAGCCCAGTTTGAATGCTGATATTGGGTCTGTCCAGCCGTGCATAATTTTGTATTAGGGTTTAGTATATAAGCTGCATGCATGCAGACTTAGAAGTTATCGCTTTCATTGTTTTATTTGCTTCATAGTTCTGTAAACCCTAGCTCGTCTCTACAGCAGAAGTTCTTCATCGAGCTCTGCTGAGGCGTGACTCAGTTGTGAATCATAAACATAAGTTTGATTATGTTCTGTGTTCATTCTCATATAGTTCTTAAACTGTTTGATTTCTTTTATCGTACTTGTGAAAGATCTAATCGATCTAAGAGTTTTGAACTCATCATATACAATCCGGAAGATAACTGATCCAAACCCGTGACCCACTAAACCATGTGATTAACTTGCATGAGAGATTAGCTTAGTTGAATTAGTCTTTTCCTATTTCTAGTCGTGGCTAGATAATAGCTCACGTGATGCATGCATAAGGTCTTTGACCATTTCCTTTCCTAGTTGGTAATTACTTTTTCTTAGCTTTATTTAAATAGTTGTAATTCCCTTTGGGTAGGAGGAATGAAAAAAATATAGAAAATTGCTTCAAGGTTCTGCATCTTCTTCTTTCTATTTCTCGGGAGTGTGACTTACTATAACAGGTCTCTTATCAATTGGTGCTTTCATTTTCATCTCTATGCCTCCCAAAACCGAGTCCGGCTCCACCTCCGACACCCCCAAGGCCACACCCGATCACCCCAACACCGCTCTCCAAGATCAGTTACAAGTTTTGATCCATCTCTCCACCGCCACTAACCACCACCTCGACACCATCACCGCTCATCTCGGAACCCAAGCCACTAATATTGCCAAACAAACATACACCATGATTAAACTTGTCAAACTCCTTCCTGCCAACAACATCAACGGACCACCACCGCCACCACCACCACCGCAAACCAACCACCGGCCACCAAAAATTCACCTCCCAACCTTTGATGGATCCAACCCTCTTGACTGGCTTTTTCAAGCTGAAAATTACTTTACGTATTACTCAGTCCCCCCACCCCAACGCCTCTCTTTAGAACAACTTTACTTCACCGGGAATGCCTTGAGTTGGTATAAATACCTTGCCAACAACCAAATTCTAGCTACCTGGCCAGAATTTTCGCAGGCTCTCGAACTCCGGTTCGATCCGTCAGATTATGAAAACCACCAAGCCTCTCTATTTAAACTCAAACAAGTAACCAACGTCGCCGCCTACCAAGCTGCCTTCGAGAAGTTGTGTAACCGAGTCACCGGGCTTTCTAATGAAGTCCTCCTTAACTGTTATCTATATGGCCTTACACAAGACATCTAAACGGAATTAGCTGTGCTACGACCCACTGCACTACATCAAGCATAGGGGTTGTCTAAATTAATTGAAGACAAACTTGTGTATTCCCCAGTTTCTCCACCCGGTCCCAAACCATTGTCCTCAATTGTCCAATCGCCTACCTCTTCCCCAAAGCACTACCCAAACCCTTTCTATTACCGGCTCCGATGACCTCAACCACCAGCTTACCTACTGCCCGCTTGTCTCCTGAGCAACTCCAACAATGTCGTACCTCAGGTCTTTGCTTTCATTGTCCCGCCAAGTACCACCCCGGCCACAAATGCGATCCGCCATAGTTCTTGCTCATCGCCGACAACGACCCAGATGCTTCCCACCCTCCTATACAACAACACATTAATGTTGCTGAGGAGGCCCCCAACATTCCACACTTTCTGGCTCTATCCCCATCAACATTTTATGGTATTGCGCCTAATAGTGCCTTACGTCTCACGGGATTCGTCAACCACAAACCACTTCAAATCCTTGTTGATTCCGACAGCACTCACAACTTGATTCAGCCCCACATCGCTGCTGAATTGCACCTTCCGATCCAGACTGCATCAACCTTTCCGGTCCTCATCGGCAATGGCGAACCACTACTTTGCAACGGTTATTGCCCGGACGTTCCCCTCACACTCAATGAGGCTTCTTTTAAGGTTCAGTTGTTTGTTATGCCATTCAAAGGCTTTGATGTTATTCTCGGGTTCGATTGGTTACAATCCTTACGTCCGCTTATAGCCGACTTTTTAATTCCTTCAATCACTTTCAACAGGGCAACAACACCATCACCTTGCAGGGGTCACATCCATTTCCGGTCAAGTCCAGTCCAATTGCAGTAACGATCTCCGACCTTGAGGACAAGGTCGAGTCTCATGGGCAGGGTATTGATACAATCCAGAAGATAACTGATCCAAACCCGTGACCCACTAAACCAAGTGATTAACTTGCATGAGAGATTAGCTTAGTTGAATTAGTCTTTTCCTATTTCCAGTTGTGGGTAGATAATAGCCCACATGATGCATGCATAAGGTCTTTGACCATTTCCTTTCCTAGCTAGTAGTTACTTTTTATTAACTTTATTTAAATAGATGTAATTCCCTTTGGGTAGGAGGAATGAAACAAATATAGAAAATTGCTTCAAGGTTCTACATCTTCTTCTTTCTATTTCTCGGGAGTGTGACCTACTCTAACAGGTCTCTTATCAGGACCTTGTGGGTAAGAATTGTTAAAGTGAACTGATGTGTTAAAGATTTCATTTTTAACTAATCAAGGGAATTGATTCCTGCACCATCCTAATTTTGTTAGAATAAACACACGTTTGAACTTACAGCTCTTATACCATGAAGATTAATGTCCAAAGATGGCTAATTATTTTTTAAATAGTAGAAAATATATCTACAAAAAATATTAAAATATTTGCTATATTATGCTAGCTAATAAAGTATGACGACTAATCGGTGGGTACAATTGCGGCTTACGATTGATGTCTTACTATAAAAATGAGTGGAAAGCGTGATGCAGATTTTAGGTCATGCAAGAATGAATTAACATTTATACCGGTGTGATCTATGTAAAAGATTGGGATAACATTCTTTATATAACTAGAACGAAAATTCTGAAATGATATATCAATTTTATTGCATGACGTACAAATCTTTACAACCGGAAAGTAAAGTTTACCTAAAACTAATGCATTATTTTAAGATCTAGAGTACATTACAAAACTTGCCCCTTGACTATATTTCAGCTTATAGTTTTATGCATCTTAGATAAAAAGAACCCTTATAGTCCTCCAACTATGATTTCAATCATAGAGACCATCTACACCATTTTAGTATATGCCATTTTCTTTTATTGGTGAGAATTAAATAGTTTGATAATGATGGCATGGATGATAAATTATTTTTGATTTTGATTCGTATTCTTCGATATAAAAGGTTTTTGTATCCATCTCACAAAAATATTATTTTCAGTATTGATATCATGATAGAAAAATCTCATTTATGTGTGTGAGATATACTGTAGGGATGGGTTCGTACTCCCAATCATCAGATGTACTTTTTATTAAGAAACATTTGTAATGATTGATGAAGACAAAAACAAAAAAAAAATGTTTAACTTTTTTTTGGTAATTAAAAAACTAAGTGATATGTGGTGGAGCTCAACTTGCTTAGTTCCCTTTGGGTTTTACAAGTGCAATGGACAACTCAACACCCCATGATCATAAAGAAAAAGGGGAAAAGATAAGATAACAAATATTAACTTATTTAAGGTCATATTATAATTATTTGATGAGTATACTTATAAAACTACGAAATTGAATTTTATATATGGTTAATATTATAAAGGGTTAAAATATATTGACGATTATTATTATTATTATTATTATTATTGTTATTATTGTTATTATTGTTATTATTATTGGGTCGTTTACCTTATTTTAAATTTTAACTGGATTTAATGAATTTCTTACAAAGTGATTACTATGAGCGAAAAAATATATTTTCATATTCTTTTAGCTAACTATGTTCATTGAATTTCTTTTTTGGTCACTCAAGTTTTTGAGTAATTAGTAGTTTTAGAAAAAGATTTTTGAAAACAGATTTTGTAAGTGTGAGGGAGAAAAAAATTTGTTTATATAAGCCCTGTAAGATTATACAGAAACGCTTTTTTTTTCAAAGTTCGTTTTCACAAAGATTTGTTTTAAGACTGTTAGGAAAATAACCCAAAAACTAAATAAAAGTATAAAACCCTAAAATAAAACTAAATAAAAGTATAAAACCCTAAAATTGTTGTCTGAGGTCTGTGCTTAACACAATTTTCTTAAAACAAGTTGGTCCTATATATGTGTTTTTGTTTCCAAGAATACATCTGTGCTTAACACAATTTTCTTAAAACAAGTTCGTCCTATATATGTGTTTTTGTTTCCAAGAATACATCTGTGCTTAACACAATTTTCTTAAAACAAGTTCATCCTATATATGTGTTTTTGTTTCCAAGAATACAAATAAGTGTTTGTTTCCAATGATACAAGACAATTCTTCTGGTCGGATTATGCATTGGTTGCAAATAAGAGAAAAGATATATGTGTTTTTGTTTCCAAGAATACATCTATGCTTAACACAATTTTCTTAAAACAAGTTCGTCCTATATATATATATATATATATATATATATATATATATATATATATATATATATATATGTGTGTGTGTGTTTTTGTTTCCAAGAATACAAATGAGTGTTTGTTTCTATTATGCATTGGTTGCAAATAAGAGAAAAGATGAAATAGAATAGTACTATTTCCTCTCATTTGGTGTGTAGAGTTGATAACTTTTGACATATGAAAGAGAGACATAGAGAGAGCATTGGTTTTAATAATTCTTACAAAGTTAACTAGTCTTTGTAATTATATACCCATTTTCTTTTCATACTTCCATCAATATGGGATTAGTTAAAACCATTTAACTCATTTATTTTTCTCTTCCAACTACCACACTTTGATAAGTAATTTCTTATTCATTTCTAATTCATTTTTGGCGTTTCATATATCAAAACGAAGGTATCATGGAGGAAAACACGAACACATAATCATTTGTCCTTTTTTATTATATTAAAAGTTCGAAATTCATGCTCAAAAATGGAGAAAATCCACTTTTGCAAATTAATAAACTTAATTTTCCAACATAGTTCGATCCGTGATAATGGTGCATTCTATAAAGTTTTCTACAATTATGAAGTCAACAACTATGGATTGAATAAAGTTATGATATATGTGGAAAAACATGTAGAAACAACGTAAATATATAAAATTATAAAACTAATAATGAAAATATATATTAAAACGAAAAAAAATAAATGAAGGTTTAAAAAGTTTTTGAAAGAAACATGAACAGTGAAATAGTAAAATATAGTTTTAAAAATAGATTATGAAAAAAACCTGACACTAAAAAAGAAATTCTTAAAGCCAACCATGAAATAATAAAAAAAAAATAACGTAAAACTCAAGTAAAAGATGGAATTTAAAAGAGAAATTGTGAAAAAACATTTAAAAATGAAATACAAAATAAAATTGTAAAAAGGAATTGTGAAAAATATATATATATATATATAAAAGAATGATAATAAATTAAAAAAGTTAAGTGACTAATTTAGACCAAAAAAATTCAATTGTAATGTCTCAAAAATAGGACCTGAAATTTTTTTATTTTTAAATTAATAAAATAGTAAACCATATCATTGTCATAAAACCAAAGTAATCAAATTTTATTAATACATCATTATTATCAGAGTAATTCACAAAATATGAAATCAAGTGGTGTGTGCTCTGCAATTGTCTCGGGTTCTTCCCTTTGGAACCAACAGAACCTGAAACATAAACTGAAAACTGTAAGTACAAAACTTAGTGAGTTCTCCAAAATACCAAATACCAACATAAAATTGATGTTATGGGCAATCATAGTCTTACATATAATTCTTGCCTAGGGCCAAATCCAAGTCTTCTATATAATTGTCAGGGGCCAAGTATTGGTCTTTCATGCAACTGCTAGAGGCAAGATCCTGATCTTTCATATAGGTGCTAGGAGCCACATCCTGGTCTTTCATATAATTGTCAAGGGCCAAACCCTAGTCTTTCATACACATATCACAAAAAAATCGATATTCTATAATACAAATAGTAGGTCGACCTTAGTGTCTTCAACCCATTGATACAGTGAGAAAACTCACCTCAAACTGCTGGATCTCACAGATAAATCTTTGGCTGCTGGCCCGCTAAAATCCTCGTGTTATCAATCACAAAATAACATCCAATTAATAATGGATCCTAACTCACTCTAAGAGTTCAAACTAAGATAAAAGACCTTTTGACCCTTTACCCAACTTGGCCTAAGGCCAAGGCCAAATCCGATTTTCCAAAGAGCCCAAATTTCAAAATAATCACATATAGCCCAAATATGGACCAATTTTCCAAATTGGACCTAAATCCCTTCATGGGCCTTCAACAAAAGGAGTCCAATAAAATATCAACAGCCCGACAATAGAATTCTCATAGCCCAACAAGGCCCTAGACAACTAAAGTCCAACATGGCCCAATACCGAGAAGCCCACAAATCTGAAGCCCACTGCTGAGTACACAAGGCGTACTCCGCATATACGCTTAGCATACTCACTTTTCGGCTTGTACGCAGCGTACCTGCTTGTCTGTCCAACGTACTCCACCAACTTGGCAAACTTCCATTATTTGGGTCTTAATCGCTTAAGACTTCACCCAACACTCAGATCTGACTTCCTTAAGGTGGTTTATCAGGTAACGTTGGCAACTTTACATGCATGTATGTGTGAAAACCCGATATTTCAACTCTTTGTGATGACCTAAAAAGTCAAGTATTGTGACCACTTTTGAGTTAATGAAATTAACTTTGAAAATAAAATGTCCAAAAAGTTTCTATTTTAATTACCTACTATGTTTGATGTCATTAAACCATGATCGTACGTAAAAAGAACGCCCAAATCCAACTTCATATATTGAAGTTATGATTTTTCCAAGTTCGGCTTAGCAGCAGACAGCTAAAAACTCGAATCGGAGATCAAGCGACTTTTGGTCGGAATGACCTAAACGAGAATCGAAGGTCTCGACAATGGTATTTCAGCGGTAAAAAGTCTGGCAAAAACTGACGTCAGATAAAGAAGTTATGAATTTCTAACGAAATTCTCTTAAACGCGACATTTTAAAAATAAATAATAAAAATAATTTCAAAATTTGCCGACGGAATCTAAACGAAAGTTGTAGAGTGTAGTCTCACCTACGCGTGGATATAAAGAACATCGAAAACGGAGTTCGTATGAAGAAGATATGAATTTTAGAAGTTTATTAATTAAATAAAATATAAATTTAATTATTAATCCTTGGTATTATCCGAAGGGGAGTCAGCAAGCCTATCCGAGTTACGTCCAGCGTACAGGCGTACGCCCCGCATACTCAAGGGCTAGGCTTCGGATCGTCCACGTCTCTCCCTATGCGAAGCTAGTAGCCCGTCCCATCCGAGTCCGAGGCAGTCGAGGATCCGGTCATGCATGACGCACGCGTACGCCCAGCGTACCGAGGCGGTTCCCAGCCCCTATAAAAGGGATGCGAGGGTTCCGAAGAAAATTGCCTTTCTCTCTCATTTCTCTTGCGTTGTTGCCTCGTTTTCCGTGCCCGTGCTAACCCGAAGCCCCGGTCATTTTGCTCAAGTCCCGAAGATCGTTTGTGCTCCCGAGATTCCCGAGAATCCCGAGAAAATTCGTTTTCCCGAGAAGAAATTCTGCCCGGTTTTCATCTCGCCTTTCTTCGATCTTTCAAGTGAGTTCATACCCCTTAATTAACCCTTTTAAATATTCTAAATGCTTTTATATGCTTTCAAGAAGGGGGGGGGGGGGGGGGGGGGAATACAAGTAAAACACACGATTATTATCGGGTGTTATATATAAAGTTTTATTATACACTTTTATTAAATAGAATCATATGTGATTTATAAACTTTATAGGGAACTCTCGTATATAAAATATATTACAATAGCATTCTATCTTTTGAAATATAAATTGTTGTCATGCATGTATAAACTAAACATTTTGCTTAGATTATATGTATACGTGTCTATCTTAGACACTATAAAAATCTATACTTTCATATCAAGTGATTCATTTTCTAGGGATTTCTAAACAAATGAGACACAATTTTAGAAAGCTATAATAGGTATAGTTTTACGAGAATATTGCTAACTTTTACATACTAGAAACAAAATTTTCAAGAAGTCACTTTCATATACAAGAACAAACGAACATTTTAACACGTAAATCTGTTTTTATACTAAGATATGTGAGACATTAACTTCACGTACGTTCGAGTACACATTTCAAGTCCTGTATTATATACCAGAATCCCTTGGAGGGGGAGCATGGTGTTTGTGTATAGATCTATACGGGCTTGTCAACCCGCGCCTTGACTGTTAGCTACAGTCCACCATTTGGGGTGACAAACGTCATAACATTCCAACGCCTGAAGAACGTGGTGTATAGGCATTCCGAGTCAATAGTATGGTTATAAAACTCACATGAGGTATTAAAAATACATTTATTTACGGGGTTTTCAAACATATTGGTTATTTTACACGTACATACATTTTCTAGAAACAAACATTTGTCTTGTTAGAAGGCTACATTTATGTTAGTAGAAAATATGGGATTTTCTAGAAACAAACAAACAAAAACAAAACAATTCATTTTCATACAAACATTGTCATTTAATACTTATGAAACTCACCAGCTTAAATGCTGATCTACTCTTTCAAAACTACTTGTATGTCCCAGGGATTCAGTAATTACAGGTATCAAAACAACTTTTGAAGAAGGGACGCTGCGTCGTCAGTTTAAATTCATATTTTGGCATCATATTGTAATTGGTTTTGAACATGTACTTTTAACAATGGAAACTTTCAATTATATATATGATGGTTGTATTGCTTTCTTTACTAGTATTCATTTGTTATGCTACTATATGAAGTCATCCGCCCCCGAACGTTTCTGCCGTTCCGGTTTGGGGGTGTGACAGTATGGCTTAATGAGGCTCTTAGAGCTCAAAAGAGCTTAACAAACGACTTAACACATGCATGAGTCCAAAAATAATATAAAGTTTGCATATTCATGCTTAAGGCAACTTAAAATGTGCAAATCTACAAGGTTTAGCTTTTAGAATGGCCTTAGCTCATTAAGACTAACCAAAAGGGACCAAAATGACCATAAACAAGCTAAAGAGTAGATCAATGTAATTAGTAGCCAAGGTATAGACTTTATACCTCAAAAGTCACCAAAAGATGGGGCTAAATCTTGATCTTTAAGCTCTCCTCGTAGGAATGAGTCTTTAAACTTCTTCTTCTACCACTTCAAGATGTACAAAATCCACCAATGATCAAAACCAAGGCTCAATAGCAGCACACAAGGCAGAGGTATGAATTAGGGTTTCCAAAGGTATGGATGCTAGTTAAATAAGGCGAAAAGAGGATATCATATGGTTTATATAGGGTACAAGCCCTAAATTTAGGGTCTCAGAAATGTTCACGTACGCCATGTGTAGTCCATACACAACTAGCGTATGTGGATTGGACCTACAATCCTACATGCACTAGGACGCCCAACGTACTCCAACTTTCTTGAAGTTGACAAATTTGCCCCCTTAGGGACCAATTCTGCAAAAGATGACACACCAAGGGTCTAAACTGAAAAGTACTTTGAATCAAGTGTTACATTAATAGCCTTAAATAATGGAATATATATATATATATATATATATATATATATATATATATATATATATATATATATATATATATATATATATATATATATATATATAAGTAACGTACTCTATAATTTATTTATGTAGTTTACTCTAAAGTGATGTGCTGTCATGTTTACATTGATTCTACCATTTATTGTTGTAATCATGCATTTTCCATAGAACTTTTGTATATATATATATATATATATATATATATATATATATATATATATATATATATATATATATATATATATATATATATATATATATATATATATAGGGTTAGGTTCATATGAGATGGCCTAATTTTGGGAGACCGTGAGATGCATTTTTTTATTTTTATTTTATTTTTATTTTTTTTTTCGTTAATTCAAGCTCCGAAAATAATATTTAAAAAAATAATTTTTTGATTTTTCCATTTATTTTGCATTTTAAAATTATTTTTAGAATATGTACAGTGTAATATTCTATTTAGAATATTTCACGTATTTTTCAAAAAAAAAAGATTTTTTTTAATTTTTTTTTAGTTAATTCATGTTTCGAAAATAATATTTAAAAAAAGAATTTTTAGATTTTTCCATTTATTTTGCATTTTAAAATTGTTTTTTTAGAATATGTCAGTGTAATATTCAATTTAGAATATTTCACGTATTTAAAAAAAAAACGGAATTTTTTTTTAGTTAATTCAAGTTCCGAAAATAATATTTAAAAAAGAATTTTTGAATTTTTCCATTTATTTTGTATTTTAAAATTATTTCTAGATTTGGTCTCACGGTCTCACAAAATTAGAATGGTCTCAAATAAACCTGAAGTTATATATATATATATATATATATATATATATATATATATATATATATATATATATATATATATATATATATATATATATATACATGTTGCTCATCATACTCATCATACTGATCATTTTGGCAAAAATAATGATGTTTAGTGACATTTTTGAACTTAAGCGAGTTAAGTGACCAAATAAACATAAATCCAAAAATAAAGTAAAAAAATATGACCTTAACCCTATTATAATATGATATACAACTCATGATATTTTTTTCTATTTACCCGATTCCATATTTGAGTTTTTGGCATGTTTGTACGACGATCTAAGGTTGGTTACGACCCTAAGGTTTAATGAATGTCATGACTTGCCATCTTGATGGCACGACGCAACATTGTTGAATGGAGAAATCCTAATTCTCGGCCTTGATGAAGATTCGTGTCTATAGCCGTAACAAGCCCGATAATATTACTATAAATAATAATTTTCTTTTGGGTTACACGCAAGAACAAAATAAAGCAGAACTGAAAAGATATTTATATGAGAGACTTGTTTTGTTAATTAATTAATACTTTTATTAATTAATTAGAAAATAATGGAATATATAATATTTCATAATGATTTGAGTTCCATAGATAATTATTATTATATTCGGTAATTATCCTGAGTGTTTCAAATCACATTCCTATACAAAGATGACTCCAAATCCGGTTTTGAAACAAGTGAAAAATACCTTTCAGCTATCAAAGTTCGAAACCCTCAAAAATCCTAAAGAATCCCAAAGTGCAGTTCCCAGGACGTGGCACCTTGATCACCACGTCGTGGCTAGTTACAAAATCGAGTTTTTGATTCAGTTTGCAACTCACAGTTGAGGATTTCTTAGATCTTCTTACAGAAGAGAAACTCTATGTTGGGTTCTCTATTCCAATTAACCGGCTCGTCAAAAGAAGAAACCTACGAAGAAAGCAAAGGTATGATTCTATATATTATGTTTTATTCTGTTAGATTTGATGTTTCGACTCTATTAGATCAAAATTGTTGTTTTCGTTGCCTTGTTCTTGGTCTTTGACAAGGCTCGAACTTTGCCTCGATAGCATGATAGAGTGTGTATGTGATGGATTTATGCGTGGAAGACAACGTTTTGGCGTTCTGCCTCTTCTCCACGTCGTGGTTGGTCCTCCACCACGACGTGGGCTCGGTCGATGTTGAACTTGGATCACAAATATTTTTGTCTCCGCGTCGTGGTCTGCTGCTTAGAACCCTAAAAAATTATTTAATAATTTTCATGTTTTATGTGTGCCACGACGTGGTTTCTCATTCCCCACGTCGTGGAAGCTGAATTTCCATAGTTTTCTAAATTTATTCCTTATTTTAGTTCCTCATTCCTTTTGATTTTAAACACATACAAACTAGCCTCTATACTAAAATATAAATTAAATCTAATTAATTATAATACTAAAAGACAAATCTTATAATTTAATTGTTAACTTTTACTCAACAAAATTAAAAGACATATATATATATATATATATATATATATATATATATATATATATATATATATATATATATTGTAAAGTCGTATTTATATGTATCACATCAACTACAAACATTGTTTCCTAACGTGTATTTAAATGTGCATTGTTAGTCTTACCTCGACCAGGCTCATTCACTTTATTGTCATAAGGGAGGTTTAAGGTAGGCCTCGTTGATTGCTAATGAGGTTATCTTTTAACTAGCATTCATTGCTCACCACCCTCACCGCCTTCTTGCATTTCAAGTAGAGTTATAGAAAGAGTTTGATAGGAATATTGTACAAAGTTAAAAGTATTAACTAAGCAATAAAACAAAATCATATTTTAAAAAAATGTGAATCTTATGCTTCTCTTGGAAATTACGCATTGTGGTATATTTTTTTATGTAAGCATATGTGGTTTATTGGCTCATCAGGATTAGAGTATAATCAATGATGATGGGTTTAATAGGTCACTGACCAAAAACATGTATGTGCGGAAAATTTCTTAACACTTAAGTGCACATGCACCCTATAAAGATGTATGTTTTTTCTAATTAATTGCAACATACCATGAATATTAAGAACCCTAATGAAACCTTAATAATTTCGAAAAACATACAAGAGTTAGGCTTTACATACCTTAGAATTGTTATTGTGAACAATTCCTTAAATCACTTCCTTTGTGTCTTTAGAAAGCAAGTCTCAAAAATTCGATGCCTTTTAAGGATTCACACTTAAAACCCCAGAAACCATAGAATGAAGAAGAGAGAGAGAGGATATGTATATAAATATCGTTCCTAAGCTTATATGAAAAGGTATGAACGAAATTTGTTGGTATTGGGGTAGTCTGTGAAATTTGTATGAAAGACCATGGGGTAGCCCATAACAATTGCATGAAATACCATAGACGTAGCCCATAGCCTTTGGATGTAAGACCATGGGGGTATTCGATGACATTTCAAGGAAAGAGCATAGGGATAGTCTATGACATTTGGTTGTAAGACCCTAAGGGAAATCCATGGTATTCTTGCGAAAAGTCATTGGGGTGGCCATGGCAATTGTATGTGTGGTACGTGGTATTTTGGGGAATACACTAAGCTTTGTGCTTATAGTTTCCTGTTTATTATTTCAGGTACTTTTAGTTCTAAAGGGAGGAGCTCGACGTGATTGCATCACACCCACCAATGTTCCACATTCTATGATTTGTTTTGTACTCCAATAATTATATGACATGTTTTTATTCATTGATGGGTTTTTGGAGTGAATGAATCTTTTCTTGGTTTTACTTAAAGAAAAATTTTCACTTAGTATTTTTGGGATGTTACAAGTTGGTATTAGAGCCTTTGTTTTAGGGATTTGGATACACTCTCGGGTGTGTCTACACTCAAACTGAGGAATTGGTAAACTTTTTTTTAAAGGAAAACAACTTTTCTAAAAACATTTCGATAATAAAAAGGTGTGTGATGCATGCAATTGGCCAAGATCAAGTAAGTGATTCACAAAATGCCCATACCTAAGTATTATGATTAGTATGCCTCTTATGTGAATTGCATGACAGAGTACGGCTAAGGATACATACATGAATTATATGCTAGAATTTCCTGATTTGTGTGATGCCTTATAGCATAGAGAGATTGAATGCTATGTATTACTCGGGATTCATATTGACTCCGTTAACTATGAAATTTATCCTTTAAAAATTGTATATGCTTAGGATCATATAGCCGTAGAATGACTAGCTTGGCCTAATTTCTTGTTCCTTGTTTGGTTGTGTATTTAGGGTAGAATCATTTATTCAACAGTCTATGTGATCCCATTTGTGTATAATTTGCATGCAAGGCAACCAACAATGTTGGTAGAAGTTCCTGGTAGCGTGGGAGGAAGTGAGTTAAGGATTCCTAATAAATTTTAGGAAATATAGTAGCTTGTTATGTGTGTGTGGTTATCAGGATACTCAAGAAATGTTTAACAGGTGGCTTAGAGGTTTCAGGACAGTTATTGAGGAAGATACAAATGGGTATAGAAGGTAGTATTGGGTTCGTCCTACTGAAAGCACAAGATCTATACCCGAGTCAAAGAAAGTCATGATGATTCTGAGAAACCCCTATAGTATGAGTCTCTTCGTGTGTGTACTGATTATTTGCATGTTGTCTTCCAATATGGTGATGACACGTGTTGGAGCAGGAGGTTCATAATATGGTTCTGGTTCAGGCTATGGAACTAAACCGATTGATAAAGGATTACGAGAGTTCCTCACCTCGGTGATTACATGAAGTATCCTTGATGCGACCTAGGTGACGTTCAGGACGACCAAGGAAGGGATCATTGAGATGATAGAAGAGCGCTTCCGGGTCTTTCATGCTAAGATGTCCGTCGGGCAGTACATATCCTGCACCCTTACATTCAAGGATTTTTGGGGATGCTAACCACCAAAGTTCTTCGGGATGAAATACCTCATTATTTCCAGGCGATGGATAATTGGTATTGAGTGTTCCTGGATGGGGAGCTTCTACCTCGAGGGGTTGAAGGAGAGGTTCGCTTCAGGATGTTTGAGGGAGAGATCCCGAGCCTAGTTGGTGGGGTTTGGCTATAAACTAGGAGCACCGGCCATTGTGGAAATGACTTGGCCTGATTTGGTGAGCAAATTTCAAGCTGAGTTTGCATCGTCTATTGTGGTGTAACATCTGGAAAGGGAGTTATAGGACCTACGCTAGACGACTAAGATCGTAGTGGAGATCATTGCCATCTTGAAAAGAGAGCTTTAAAGGTCCCACAATATGCCGCAGACGAGTAGATGAAGAAGACTTGGTACCACGATATGCTGAGGTCTGATCTCAGGGAGTTTGTGAGCTTTTCAGGTTATTAGACATTGGAGGACATGATAACCAAAGCCTGGGAATGGGAAATTGATTTGAATCACCTCGGAAATAGGAGGGCACAACTAGTGTCGATGGTTGGGGGTTTCGCAAAGAAGCCAAAGACTTTCGATTCTAGATCGAGGGGGTAGCAGGTTCGAGGCTGTTGTGGAAAGTGCGGAAAGAAACACGATGGGGTTTGTAGGGTAGATGGTTTGGGTAATATAAGTGTAGAAAGACCGGTTATTACAAAATGTATTGTACCACCACCACCCAGATATCGAGTCTGATTTGCTTCCATTGCAATCAGAGGGGAAACTAGAAGGCTAATTGTCCGAGTCTAGAAGTAGGAGCAGTTGCAACACCTCTTGAACAACATTGAGGATAACTGATGACCAATAGGGAAAGGAGAATTCACCAATCATGAGGAGTCGAGCTTTCCAGCTAACAGCTGAGGAGGCCCATGCAACACCAGATGTAGTTATTGGTATGTATCTTCTCTCTATCTCTTTTCTATTTTATTTTTATGCTTAATGTGTGTATGATTTTTTAGGGACGTTCTTGGTGAATGGTGTTTCAACTTTGGTTCTTTGCGATTCGGGTGTCACTCGATCATTTGTGTCTCTTGCCCTCAGCAAGAGGTTTGGTTATGCTTATGGGGAGCTTAACTATCTGTTAAAGATGGAGATTGCCGACGATCGTACAGTGAATGTATCGAGGGTTCATTGGGGTTGTATTCTTGAGCTATTTTGGGAGAGGTATCCGATCTAATTGGTTCTTGTTCCTTTGCGAGAGAGCAAGGTCATCATGGGGATGAATCGGTTGAGCCCTACTGGGGAAATGATTGACTGTGAGCACCAACTAGTATGGGTTCGAACCCGAAGTGGGAGAGAACTAATTATTCATGGAGAGGGTGCTCAACATAGACCAACTCTCTCTTCAGCCATGAGAGCTACATGTACCATCACTAGGGTTGTTCCGATTTTGTAGCATATGGGTTGGATACTAAATATGAGGGAAATAAGATGGTTGATGATGTAGCGGTCGTCCAAGAGTATCCCAATGTATTTCTTGAGGATTTTCTTGGATTATCTCCGGTGAGGCAAGTCGTGTTTCAGATTGATTTGGTACCAGGTGCTGCTCCAATAACCAAGGAACCCTATCGGTTAGAACCATCTAAGATGTAGGAGTTGTCTACACAACTGCGTGAGCTGTTAGACAAGGGATTTATCACGCCGAGTATTTTACCCTAGGGAGTACCAATATTGTTTGTGAAGCAGAAGGATGGTTCTCATAGGATGTGCATCGATTAATGAGATTTGAAAAAGTTAACGGTGGAGAACCCGTATCCACTCCCAAGGATTGATGGTTTGTTCGATCAGTTGCAGGGTGCATCTTGGTTTTCAAAGATTGATTTGCATTCAGGCTACCACCATATGAGGGATCGGGATGAGGATGTTCATAAGATAACTTTTAGAACACGATACGGCCGTTATGAGTTCATCATGATGCCTTTTGGGATAACCAATGAACCCACAACGTTCATGGATCTCATGACAGGGTTTTTAGGCCAATGTTGGATCGGTCGGTGAATGTCTTCGTCAATCATATCTTGGTCTATTCTAAGACCAAGGAGTAGCATAAGGACCACTTGTAAGAGGTTCTGGAGACTTTGAGGATGGAGAGTATTTATGCCAAATTTTTCAAGGACGAGTTTTAGTTGCATGAGATGTAGTTCTTGAGGAACCTTGTCAACCAGAAGGGTATATTGGTCGATCTGATAAAAATTGAGGTCGTGATGCAGTGAGAGGTTATGACATCTCCATATGAGATTTGAAGTTCCCTTGTCCTAGCAAGGTATTGCCAGATATTTACTGAGAATTTCTCCAGGATCACGGTTCCATTGACCAAATTGACAAAGAAGACAGTTACATTACGTTGGGGGCCTGAGCAGCAAGTGACATTTAAAACTCTGAGGAAAAGATTGTGCGAGGGTCCAATTCTAACCCTACTGGAGGGTGTTGATGACTTTGTCTTTTATTGTGATGGTTTGATCATGGGTATGGATGCAGTGCTTATGCAGCAAGGTCATGTGATTGCTTCTGCTTCGACGCAGTTAAAGCCTCATGAGGCGAATTCCCCTACGCATGATATGGAGGTGGGGGATGTGGTTTTCGCCCTCATGATTAGGCGATATTAACATTATGGGGTCCGCTATACCATTTATACAGATCACAAGATCTTGAGGTACTTGATGGCTCAGCCAAATCTGAATATGAGGCAACGTAGGTGGCTTGATATAGTGAATGACTATGATTGCGATATTTTATACCACCCTGGGAAGGCCAAATGTGGTAACCGATGCTTTGAGCCGTAAGACTGATAGCGCACCTATCAGGGATATGTGTTTGAGGATGGTTATTGCTTTTCCACTATTGTATTTGATAAAAAAGGATCAAGTGGAAGGGTTGAAAAAGGAAAACTGGAAGGAGGAAAAAATCAGGGGACAAATTCTGTAATTTGTTAAGGATAGCCGTGGGTTATTGACCCAGTGCATGAGGGTTTGGGTTTCGAATATTGTGGGTTAGACATACATTACTGGAGGATGATCATAAGTTGAACTTTTCAATCCATCCAGGGCTACAAAGATGTATAGAGATCTGAGATTGAGTTTTCAACCCTAAACCACAACTAGTATCAAGGAGCCAAGAATTAGAATATGCCAAGTTATTAGACAATATAGTTGATGGGTTTTAGCCATAAGAACTTTCCTATGTGCGCATGCAAAACCCTAATGCTTGGATCTAGGCTTTCTAATTAAACATGCTTTGAATCCAAGACTTCTAACAACTAATTAGGTATAAGAACAATACACAATCAGATCTAGAAGTTTACCTTTGAATCTCTTGTTTGATCTTGATGTCTTGGAGCTCTAGAGTCACAATTGTCACTCCTCTAATGGCTTACAAACACCAACTAGCAAGGAGGATGATTTGAGAGAGAGGTTAGGAGGAAATCGACCAGGGGTTATCTACTTTAGATGAGATGTCGATTTCCCTTGGCCATAGGGTCTATTTATACTTGTACACTCCTTAAGGGTTTCACCTTAAACCCTAGTTGGATAATCATTCCTTAAAGCAATCCAAATCCTTTCCTTAGATAAGCATTGGACGATTTGAGGCTATCCCTAGCCCTAGAATCCGTCCATCCTTCATCCAATAAGGATTTACAGTCTAAAGTGTAACTATCAAACAATTGACAGTTTATACCCTCTTATTTAATTAATCTCTTTAAGTCACCAAATTAATACTAATTAATCTATGACTTATATTAATCAAATAACAATATTATTATTCCTTATATTATTCTCATAATATATTACTAATATTTACTCTCTTATAATAAATTATCCTATCAAGTTGCTATGGTGAAGGCAACCCAAATGGACCATGCACAATCGGGTCAAATACTTGTCTAATATAGTTGCAGCCTTAGACACTATTCCAACAATATCCCACTTGGATAAGTCTAGTAACTATATGCACAAGTACAATTTGATTTGCAATCGTAGCTCTCAAAGACACTATCAAACTCTGATCTAATCAATCTTATCCTTTAGATAAGGGATCGTACAGTCCTCTGTTAGATATCATGCTGACAATTCTATGAAATGATTAGTCAAGCATTTAGGTTTCCCGATCTCTGATTTATTTGATGTAGAACTTAATCGAACACATCAATTCAGTTCTGACCGGGCCCGACACATAAGTCAAATCAAATCATCGAGCGGCCGAGATATCGCTTTTACTTTCTTAGGATAAAAGTTATAGATAAACTTCGACTTATATGCATTTACTTATTCATTAATCAACTATACACAACAATGCGTTTTATAACATCGAGTTACTGATGCTTTTTCGCATTATCAATGTACAATCAATTAACAAATAACAAACCATATATCTAGGTTTTAAGACTATATGATATTATCGTCTTGCGATCACCCTTTTATATCATATTCCATAAGGTGATTCCAGCAAGCACGGGTTTGTTCCAATGCTCAAAACTAGTTCATAAACACTCATGAACGTCGCATCAATCTTTTGCTATGTCTAAAACCATTTAGACAATCTACGCACCAATTCACGACAATCTTCATTCATATCTACTTCCAACATATGAACGATTGTGGAAATTTTGAATAATTCGATTATTCTTAATAAACTCAATTATTCTGGAGGTCAAAACATGCAAAATGAAACAATAGTTAAACAATTAGCATAAGACAGTAACATTACTCATAAATAAAACTCCTTTATTTAATCATCAAATGTTAATTACATTTATCTATTACACGTTTCTAATACTATCTATCTAATCTATGCTAATATCATCCTTCAGCCCAATACTCCTAGCATGCTGCAAGTGCTTAACCCTACTCAGTCCCTTCGTAAGCGGATCTGCTGGGTTATCTTCTGATGATATCCTCTTCACTACGAGTTGTCCTTCTTCTACACGATGTCTAATAAAGTGATATTTTCTGTCGATATGTCTAGATCTACCATGATCCCTCGGTTCCTTGGTCAAGGCAACCGCTCCTTCATTATCACAGAAAATCTCCACGGGCTCCTTTATGGCAGGTACAACTCCATGATCACCGATGAAGTTCTTTAGCCATATTGCCTCCTTCGACGCTTCGCTCGCTGCAATGTACTCTGATTCACACGTTGAATCAGCTACGGTTTCCTGCTTGGAACTTTTCCATGTCACTGCTCCTCTATTCAAGGTAAAGACCCAGCCCGACTGCGAACGGTAGTTGTCCCTATCGGTCTGAAAGCTGGCGTCACTATTGTTGGAATAGTGTCTAAGGCTGTAACTATATTAGGCAAGTATTTGATCCGGTTGTGCATGGTCCTTTTGGGTTGCCTTCACCATAGCAACTTGATAGGATGATTTAATAAGAGAGAGTAAATATTATTAGTATATTATGGGAATAATATAATGAATAATATATTTGTTATTTGATTAATATAAGTCATAGAATTAATTAGTATTAATTTGGTGACTTAAAGAGATTAATTAAATAAAGGGGTATAAACTGTCAATTGTTTGATAGTTAAGCTTTAGACTGTAAATCCATTTGGATATGCTATGGACGGATTCTAGAGGCTATAGGATAGCTAAAATCGTCCATTAGAGTTATCTAGGAATGGATTTGGATAGCCTTAAGAGAAGATTATCCAATTAGGGTTTAGGTTGTAACCCTTAAGGAGTCTACAACTATAAATAGACCCTATGGCATAGGGAATTCGACACATCTCCTAAAGCAAGGAACCTCTGGTCGAAATTCCTCCCCTCTCCTCTCTCCTAAATCATTCTTATTGCTTTGGTGTTTGTAAGCCATTAGAGGAGTGACATTTGTGACTCTAGAAGCTCCAAGACCTCAAGATCAACAAGGAACTCAAAGGTATGATTCTAGATCTGTTTCAATGTTGTTATTTAACCTAATTAGTCATTAGAAGACTTGGATTCAAAGCATGTTTATTAGAAAGCCTAGATCCGAGCATTAGGGTTTTGCATGCGCACATAGGAAAGATCTCATGGCTAAAACCCATCAGTGGTATCAGAGCCTAGCTTGGTTTTCTTTAAATTGTTGCTTGATTAACTGAAACAAACCTGCAAAATTCGATTTTTAGGTTTCTGAGTCACTGACTCGGCGAGTCCCAAGGTGGACTCGGCGAGTGGGCCTGACTCGGCGAGTCCCAAGGTGGACTCGGCGAGTAGGCTTGACTCGGCGAGTCCCCTTGTGCACTCGGCGAGTCCAGGCGTCAGGAATGGCCAGATTCGGGATTTCTTTGTAATTATCTTATCTAAACTTTCCTTAAACTAATTAGATCAATGTTAATTCGTTTTTATGATAAATACAACTGCAATCTTGATCTAATTAAAGATATTTATCTTATAATAAAATATTTAATTTCCTTATATGATAATTAATTAATTATTTTGATTATTTTGGTAATTATCTTAAAAGAAATCTTGAATAAATCAAATATAGATAATTAGGATATAATTGTTAATTGAAATTATTTGTTATCTGATCCTCCATGTTTTAAATGTTTAAAACTTGTCCTTGAGTTTTGAAATTTATATTTGTGATTAAAAGTTTTAATTTAGACAACTTAAATTTCAAAACCCTAGATTTTAAAAAGTTTAAAATACAAGCCTATACTAATATGATATTACTAGTATAATATATATATGTATAACTAAATGCTAGTCTTACCGTTAGTAGGCCTCATTCACGAAGCCAATCTATAAGGTGGGTATAAGGTTGCGGCCTATAAAATGGCGCTTAATGGGTGTACACTCACACCCACCGCTTGCTTGATTGGTGGAGGGTCGTTAGCCGAACGGGTAGGATAGGGCAACCTCATCCTCTCATTAAAAGTATAATAAGAAATATAAAGTAACTACACATATTTTTTAAAAAAATTCCCAATCTTAGTTACTTTAGGAAAAGTGAATCGATGCAATCCCATGAAATTACACTTTGCCCTTTGCTAAGATGTTAGTGGAGCGTGTGTGGTTTACCGGCACACTAATTGGTTCTAAGCAAAGGTGGCAAAGGGTGATTCATTGTTTATCATAGTTCGATGGAGCGTGTGTGGTTTACCAGCACATCGAATAGATGATCGTTACAATGAAGGCACCATGTGAATTTGCATGGTTATTCACACCCGCTTTGTGATCCTCGGTATCCCAGTCACAAACAAGAGGGGCATATCGAGATTTAAACATGCCATTGAATAGTTTCAATGAATCTCATCCGAACCTAGGAATTCTCAAAAACACTTAGGACTAATAGTTTAGGTTTTTGTGATGGAGAATTAGTGAATCGTCGTTCACTTACCTTAAATTTATTTGCATGTTAGATTACGGCATCCCTTTTCTAATATGTAAATGTTATTGTTGGATCCTAGCCCTAATTTTTCTTATTGGGTGATAATTAGGGATTCTTATTCTAATCTATCTTTGTCCTTTTCTAATTGTAGATGTCAAACGCAAACAACGCTGCTGTTAGTTCTTTCATGTTGATGAGCCTTTGCCAAAAGGTCACCTTCGATGGAACGAACTTTAGCGAATGGATAAGATACATTCGCACGATTGATCACTATGAGGACAAGGAGTATGTCCTTGATGAGAAGCTCGAGAAAATCAACACCGAAATCGCTACTCCAGCCGAAATCACCGCCTTTGAAACTCATGAGCGAGATGCAACGAAGGTACATTGCATCATGATTGCTACCATGAACTCCGAATTCCAAAAGTCCTACGAGGACATGTACCCGTACGAGATGCACCAAGACTTATTGGAGAGGTACCACCAAAACGCGAGACAAGAGCGGTATGAGATTTTCACTAACATGATTTCCGCGAAAATGGGTCATGGAGAATCTCTTACCGTGCACTTGCAAAAGATGCAAAGGTATGTCGACCGCCTTCGCAAGTGAAATGCTGACTTCGGGGAAGACTTGGCGATCGACATGGTGCTTCACTCTTTGCCTCCGATGTACAACCAATTTAGGATGACCTACCACATGAACAAAGAAGAGGTCACCCTAAGCAAGCTCCAAGGTCTCTTGAGGGTTGCTGAGAGCAACTTCAAGGACAAGTCTGTCGCACCCACTCCCAATCCGCCCGTTGCTCCTGTCTTGGCTATTGGTCAAGGAAAGGGAAAGAAGAGGAAAGCTTCATAGAAGAACTATCGCAAGGTTAAAGCCCGAGATGGTGCCTCTTCTAGTGGGACCAAAGTTGATCCCGCTAAGCCCTGTCCTAACCCAAAGGAGGCAGAGTGCCACCACTGCCACAAGATAGGACATTGGAAGAGAAGCTGCCCAGAGTACCTGCAAGCAATCAAAGAAGGAAAGATCAAGCCATCTTTCGCAGGTATATACACAATCAAATCTAACGATTTTAATCATACTATTTCTTGGGTTCTTGATACCGGTTGTGGTTATCACATTTGTTCTAATGTGCAGGGACTAAGAAGAAGTAGGGATGTGGAGAAAGGAAGGATAAATCTAATCATGGGGAACAGAAGATCGTCGCCTGTAACCAAGATTGGAATGTATTCTTTAGTGCTTAGGAATAATTTGGTTTTAGATTTGAAGAATTGTTGCTATTCGCCAGAAATGCCTAGAAACATCATTTCATTTCATGGTTTATATAGACAAGGATTTAGATTTTCTTTTAATAATGAGAATGGTTCTATTTTAGTTTATCTAAATGGTGTCTTTTACTTTGAAGCTATACCATGTAATGGAATATATGAAACTGTTATGATTGTTGATAACTTAGGAAATGATGTTTTGAATATTGATTCTTCCACTAGTATGGATAAAGCATCCTTGTGGCATTGTCGTCTTGGACATGTTAACAAGAAACGCATAGCCAAACTCCAAAAGGATGGAGTGTTGGAGTCATTCGACCTTAGGGAAGATGACACGTGCGAGGCTTGTTTACTTGGAAAGATGACTAAGTCACCCTTCACAAGTACGTGTGAAAGGGGTGAGGGTATATTGGACCTAATACATACTGATGTATGTGGACCGTTTAGATCAACCACGAAGGATGGGAACCTCTTCTACGTGACTTTTACCGATGACTATAGTAGATATGGGTATATCTATTTAATCAAGCAAAAGTCAGAAACTTTTGAAAAGTTCAAAGAGTTCAAGAATGAAGTGGAGAATCAATTGGGCAGGAAAATCAAGATGCTTCGATCCGATCGAGGAGGAGAGTACCTAAGTGTTGAATTCCATGATTATCTTAAGGAGTGTGGAATAGTTTCACAATTGACGCCACCTAGGACACCACAGTTGAATGGTGTGGCAGAAAGGCGTAATCAAACCTTATTGGATATGGTTCGCTCTATGATGAGTCGTGCTTCACTATCAATCTCTTTTTGGGGGTATGCCTTAGAGACTTCCGCCCATATCCTTAACCGAGTCCCTACTAAGAAGGTTGCCAAAACACCTCACGAGATGTGGACAAGGAAAGCTCGAACCTCGAAGTGAGCGATGTATTTTCATCGGCTACCCGCAGAAATCCTTTGGATATCTCTTCTATACACCGAAGGACAATGTTGTCTTCGTTGCGAGGAGAGGGGTTTTCAGAGAGCGAGAAATCATATGCTAAGGAGATAGTGGGAGGCAAATCGAGCTTGAAGAGATTCAAGAGTCGATAGATGAAGGAACCTCTACCGCTGGCACTCAACCCGAGGAGGAAACTCCGTTTGAACCGATTGACGAGTCCTTACCTCTTAGACGTTTCGATAGAGTTAGAGTTCAACCCCAGTTTTATGGTTTTCATATTACTACCAAAGGGGACACGTATATTAGTGATGGTACACTAATAAATCTTGATGAACCTAATAGCTATAAGGAAGCCATGGCAAGCCCGGAATCTCCGAAATGGAAAGAGGCAATGGATAGCGAGATCCAGTCCATGTATGATAACCAAGTTTGGAATTTGGTTGATAATGTGCCCAGACGTAAGACCGTTGGGTGCAAATGGATCTTCAAGAAGAAGACTGACGTGGATGGAAAAGTACACACATATAAAGCGTGATTGGTCACGAAGGGCTTTACTCAAACTCCCGGAGTTGACTATGATGAGAACTTCTCACCAGTTGCGAAGATAATATCTATTAGAGTGATGCTAGCGATTGCCGCATTTCATGATTATGAGATTTGGCAAATGGATGTCAAGACCGCTTTCCAAAATGGGAAGTTGGTCGAGGATGTTTACATGGCTCAGCCAGAGGGGTTTGTGGATCCAAAGCATCCGAATAGAGTGTGTAAGCTTGAGAAGTCCATCTATGGACTTAAGCAAGCGTCTCACAGATGGAATCTTTGCTTCGATGAGAAAGTCAAAGAGTTTGGATTTGTACGAAGCGAAGACGAGTCTTGTGTATATGTCAAAGCCAGTGGGAGTATAGTAAGCTTCCTTGTTCTATATGTCGATGACATATTACTCATAGGAAGCCTCGCAACCCCAAACCTTGATATGTGCTAACGAGGGAGCCTTCCTTGTTCTATATCTCGTCTTACGAAAGCCTCGCAACCCTAAACCTTGATATGTGCCAACAAGGGAGCTTTCCCTGTCCACATCTCGTGAGGTGTTTTGGCAACCGTCTTGGTAGGGACTCGGTTAAGGATATGGGCGGCAGTCTCTAAGGCATACCCCCAAAAGGAGATAGGTAGTGAAGCACGACTCATCATAGAGCGAACCATATCCAATAAGGTTCGATTACGCCTTTCTGCCAGACCATTCAACTGCGGTGTCCTAGGAGGCGTCAATTGTGAAACTATTCCACACTCCTTGAGATAATCGTGGAATTCAAGACTTAGGTACTCTCCTCCTCGATCGGATCGAAGCATCTTGATTTTCCTGCCCAATTGATTCTCCACTTCATTCTTGAACTCTTTGAACTTTTCAAAAGTTTCTGACTTTTGCTTGATTAAGTAGATATACCCATATCTACTATAGTCATTGGTAAAAGTCACATAGAAGCGGTTCCCATCCTTCGTGGTTGATCTAAATGGTCCACATACATCGGTATGTATTAGGTCCAATAGACCCTCGCCCCTTTCACATGTACTCGTGAAGGGTGATTTAGTCATCTTTCCAAGTAAACAAGACTCGCATGTGTCATCTTCCCTAAGGTCGAATGACTCCAACACTCCATCCTTTTGGAGTTTGGCTATGCGTTTCTTGTTAACATGTCCAAGACGACAATGCCACAAGGATGCTCTATCCATACTATTGGAAGAATCTATGTTCAAAACATCATTTCCTAAGTTATCAACAATCATAACAGTTTCATAAATTCCATTACATGGTATAGCTTCAAAATAAAAACACCATTTAGATAAGCCAAAATAGAACCATTCTCATTATTAAAAGAAAATCTAAAACCTTGTCTAAAGAAACCATGAAATGAAATGATGTTTCTAGCCATTTTTGGCGAATAGCAACAATTGTTCAAATCTAAACTTAAACCATTCCTAAGCACTAAAGACTACACTCCAATCTTGGTCACAGACGACGATCTTCTGTTCCCCATGATTAGATTTATTCTTCCAGCCTCCACATCCCTATTTCTTCTTAGTCCCTGCACATTAGAACAAATGTGGTAACCACAACCGGTATCAAGAACCCAAGAAATAGCATGAGATGAATCGTTAGATTTAATTGTGTATATACCTATGAAAGGCGGCTTGATCTTTCCTTCCTTGATGGCTTACAGGTACTCTGGGCAGCTTCTCTTCCAATGTCCTATCTTGTGGCAGTGGTGGCACTCTGCCTCCTTTGGGTTAGGGCAGGGTTTAGCAGGATCAACTTTTGTTCCACTAGAAGAGGCACCTTCTCGGGCTTTAACCTTGCGATAGTTCTTAGACGAAGCCTTCCTCTTCTTTCCCTTTCCTTGTCCAATAGCCAAGACAGGAGCAGCGGGTGGATTGGGAGTTGGTGCAACAGACTTGTCCTTGAAGTTGCTCTCAGCAACCCTCAAGAGACCTTGGAGTTTGCTTAGGGTGACCTCCTCTTTATTCATGTGGTAGGTCATCCTAAATTGATTGTAGCTTGGAGGCAAAGAGTGAAGCACCATGTCGATCGCCAAGTCTTCCCCAAAGTCAACATTCAACTTGCGAAGATGGTCGACATACCTTTGCATCTTTTGCAGGTGCATGGTAAGAGACTCTCCATGACCCATCTTAGCGGAAATCATGTTTGTGAAAATCTCATAATGCTCTGTCTCGCGTTTTGGTGGTATCTCTCCAACAAGTCTTGATGCATCTCGTACGGGTACATGTCCTCATAGGACTTTTGGAATTCGGAGTTCATAGTGGCTATCATGATGCAATGTACCTTCGTTGCATCTCGCTCGTGAGATTCAAAAGTGGTCATTTCAGCCAGAGTAGCGATTTCAGGGTTGATTTTCTCAAGCTTCTCATCGAGGACATACTCCTTATCCTCATAGCGAGCAATAGTGCGAATATATCTTATCCATTCGCTAACGTTCGTCCCATCGAAAGTGACCTTCTGACAAAGGCTCATCAATGTGAAAGAACTAGCAGTAGCGTTGTTTGCGTTCGACATCTACAAATAGAAAGGACAAAGATAGATTAGAATATGAATCCCTAATTATCACCCAATAAGAAAAATTAGGGCTAGGATCCAACAACAATATTTACATATTAGAAAAGGGATGTCGTAATCCAATATGCAAATAATATGAAGGTAAGTGAATGACGATTCACTAATTCTCGACCATAAAAACATAACTTTAAGTCCTAAATGTATTGAGAATCCTAGGTTCGGATGAGATTCATGGAAACTATTCAATGGCATGTTTAAATCTCGATATGCCCCTCTTGTTTGTGACTGGGATACCGAGGATCACAAAGCGGGTGTGAATTACCATGCAAATTCACATGGTGCCTTCATTGTAACGATCACCTATTCGATGTGCCGGTAAACCACACACGCTCCATCGAACTATGATAACAATGAATCACCCTTTGCCACCTTTGCTTAGAACCAATTAGTGTGCCGGTAAACCACACACGCTCCACTAACTTCTTAGCAACGGTGCAAAGTGTAATTTCATGGGATTGCATCAATTCACTTTTCCTAAAGTAACTAAGATTGGGAAATTTTAAAAAAATGTAGTTACTTTGTATTTCATATTATACTTTTAATGAGATGATAAGGTTGCCCTATCCTACCCGTTCGGCTAACGACCCTCCACCGATCAAGCAAGCGGTGGGTGTGAGTGTACACCCATTAAGCGCCATTTTATAGGCCGCAACCTTATACCCACCTTATAGATCGGCTTCGTGAATGAGGCCTACTAACGATAAGACTAGCATTTTAGTTATACATATATATATATATATATATATATATATATATATATATATATATATATATATATATATATATATATTAATCTTGTAATATTATATTAGTATAGGGTTGTATTTTAAACTTTAAAAAAAACTAGGGTTTGAAATTTAAATTGTCTAAATTAAAACTTTTAATCACAAAACATAAATTTCAAAACTTGAGGACAAGTTTTAATCATTTAAAACATGGAGTATCAAATAACAAATAATTTTAATTAACAATTAATTTCCTAATTATCAATATTTGATTTATTGAAGATTTTTGCAAGATAATTACCAATTTAATCAAAATAATTAACTAATTATCATATAAGGAAATTAAATATTTTATTAGTTGATAAATATCTTTAATTAGATCAAGATTATAGTCATATATATCAAAAAATCGGATTAGGGTTGATCTAATATGATTAAGGTAAGTTTATATAAGATAATTATCAAAAAATCCCAAAACTGGCCTTTCCTGACGCTTGGACTCGCCGAGTGCACCGAGGGACTCGCCGAGTCAGGCCAACTCGCCGAGTCCACTATGGAACTTGCCGAGTCCATGACTCAGAAACACAAAAATCGAATTTTGCAAATAAGATTCAAACAAACAAGCAACAATTTAATAGAAACCAATCTAGACTCTGATACCACTGATGGGTTTTAGCCATAAGAACTTTCCTATGTGCGCATGCAAAACCCTAATGCTTGGATCTAGGCTTTCAAATTAAACATGCTTTAAATCCAAGACTTCTAACAACTAATTAGGTATAAGAACAATACAAAATCAGATCTAGAAGTTTACCTTTGAATCTCTTGTTTGATCTTGATGTCTTGGAGCTCTAGAGTCACAATTGTCACTCCTCTAATGGCTTACAAACACCAACTAGCAAGGAGGATGATTTGAGAGAGAGGTCAGGAGGAAATCGGCCAAGGGTTCTCTACTTTAGATGAGATGTCGATTTCCCTTGGCCATAGGGTCTATTTATACTTGTAGACTCCTTAAGGGTTTCACCTTAAACCCCAGTTGGATAATCTTTCCTTAAAGCAATCCAAATCCTTTCCTTAGATAAGCATTGGACGATTTGAGGCTATCCCTAGCCCTAGAATCCGTCCATCCTTCATCCAATAAGGATTTACAGTCTAAAGTGTAACTATCAAACAATTGACAGTTTATACCCTCTTATTTAATTAATCTCTTTAAGTCACCAAATTAATACTAATTAATCTATGACTTATATTAATCAAATAACAATATTATTATTCCTTATATTATTCTCATAATATATTAATAATATTTACTCTCTTATAATAAATCATCCTATCAAGTTGCTATGGTGAAGGCAACCCAAAAGGACCATGCACAATCGGGTTGCAGCCTTAGACACTATTCCAACAATAGTGTAAATACCTGCATGGTTGGGTTACACTTTCCCATCCTTAACATCTTGCAAGTACTTTGGGCACTTTCGCTTCCAGTGCGCCTTTTCATGGCAATAGAAGCATTTAGCCTCTTTAGGGTTGGCAGAAGGAGTGACAGAGCCACCTTTGGTTCTATTTGAAGAGGAGCCATCAAGAGACTTTCCCTTGGTACCCTTCGAAAGGCTCTTCCTCTTCTTCCCTTTACCTTACCCGATATCCAGAATAGGGGTGGCGGTAGGACTAGGAGTGGTAACAACCGATCTACCTTTAAGACCGGTTTCGACGATCTTCAAAAGTCCTTGAAGTTTGCTAAGTGTGGCCTCCTCCTTGTTCATATGATAGGTCATTCAGAACTGATCATAACAAGAAGGTAAGGAGTGTAATATGATATCAATAGCCAACTCCCCGGGGAAGTTCACATTCTACTTTAGAAAATGGTCCACAAACCTTTGCATTTTCTGCATGTGGCCCGTGATGGGTTCACCATCCTTCATCCAGGTTGTTATCCTGGTGCATCTCAAAAGGATAAAAGTCGTCATAGGACTTTTGGAGCTCAACTGTCATCGTTGCCACCATGATACATGCCACTTTGGTAGCATCTCTCTCATGTGCCCTAAAGTCAGCGATCTCCTCGGGAGTAGCAGTAGACTCCTCGGGAGTAGAAGTGGACTAATCCAATCATTGAAATTAGTCCTGTCAAAAATGACTCTCACACAGAGGTTTATGAGAGAGAAGCAACCAATAGGGTTTGAGCCAGAAGCAACATTGTTGGAAGACATCTGAAAAAGAAGAAAGACAAGTTTAGATTAGATAAATAGATATTCCTTAATAAGAAACCCAAATGTAATATTTTGGCTAGGACCCAACACAATATTTTTATAACTTAGAAGAGGGATGTCGTAATCCAAGCTATAAAATATTTGAAGGTAAGTGAATGACGATTCACCAATTTCCACCATGAAAAAGAAATGTATTATTAGGTTTTAATTGGTTTTGAAACTCCTAGATTCTTTTGTGATTCATTGAACTTTTCCATAGCATGTTTCAATCTCGATTGTGCCCTTCAAGTTTGGTGACTGGAATGTTAAGGATCACAAAACAAGGTGTGAATAATCATGCTAACTTACTTGGTACTCTTAATGTTTATCACCTAATCGATGTGCCGGTTAACCACACGTGTTCCACCGATCTATGATAAACATTAAGCCACCCTTTTCTAACCTTTTTAAATCGAAGTTAGTGTGTCGGTTAACCACACACGCTCCACTAACGACTTAAGCAAGCTGCAAAGTGTAATTTCATGGGTTAGCACCAAATTCATATTATCCTATAGTAACTAAGATTGGGGATTTATAAAAACATGTAGTTACTTTGTAATAATCATTATACTTTTAATGAGAATTAAAGTCATTGTCCTACCCGTTCGGCTAACGACCCTCCACCACTCAAGGAAGTGGTGGGTGAGAGTGGACACCCATTAAGCTACCATTTTATAGGCAACAAACTTATACCCCCTTATAGTCCGACTTCGTGAATGAGCCCTACTAACGGTAAGACTGACTTGCTCTTATACACATATAAATATTATTAACTTATAATACTATAAAGTATAAGGGTTGAATTTTAACTTTTAGAATTATAGGGGTTGGAACTAAAGTTATCTAAAGTGACTTTACATGTTCCAACACTTGAGGGAAAGTTTTGTAACTATTCAGAACTTTTCAACTTCATAGCTTATGAGTTAATGGTTTGTTAAAATGAAGACTCTTCATTATATGTAACCTATGTGTTCTTGAATCGACTTTAAAAGAAACACTTTTGGTAATCCATAACTTGAGGACAAATTATGGATTCCATTAAAAATATCAAGATCAAGAATTTAATTTAACAAACACTTTGAAAAGAATTCCTATGATCTACCAAACTCATAAGTGTATGAACATTCATATCAACAATTTCAAGAATCATATAAACACACATAATACTTGAAATTTTTGATAATAACAATCGTAAATGGATTAGCATAATCATTACCATATCAAAAAAAAGTTTTATAAGTCCAAAACAGTTTAGGGTAATGATTCTTGTCCATTTCCAACAACAAAACTCGAAAAACTGCACTTCGGGCCTCCTACTCGTCGAGTTCACGAACGTACTCGACGAGTAGGATGAATATATGCATGGACTCGTCGAGTCCCCCCATGGACTCGACGAGTTCACTCGGCAGAATGCTGAAATTTCGATTTTCTTCAATAATTTGCATCAAGTATCATGAAAACAAGCCTAGGCTTTGATACCACTGAAGGGTTTTGAGAATTCTAACACTCCTATGGTGTACATGCAACCCTAGAAACATTGGATCTATGTTTTACTAATGTACATGCAAATCTGATTTTTCCAAGGTTCTTAACCTTACTAGAATAGCATGGGGAACTTTAAACATAAATTCTAGTAGAAGAACATACCTTTCTTGTTGCTTGGATTCCTGAAGAACTTTTTGAGCCTAGAACCCCAAAATGTGATGCCTCAAATGTTTCACACAACACCACAACTCTTGCAATAACTTTGGGAGAAGCACACTATCACTCAAAATCGGCTAGCCCTCCTTGTTCATCACTTAGTGTCGATTTTAGTAGCCTATAAGGTATTTATATAGTGTGTCAAAAGTAGGGTTACACCATGTAAACCCTAATTGACATGGCTTTTCATTTCCTCCATGATCCGTGGGTTTTAAACTCCATGGACTATCCATGGAGCACCCTATGAGTTTTAGCCCAATCCAATAAACCATGGATAATTAGCTCACTATATAAGACTGGATGATTCACACAATCAACCCCATATATTCAATTAGTCTCTTTATGATCACAGAATTAATTCCAAATTAATTCTTGATCAATACTAATTAAATAATATCATTTCGTATTAATATATTGTAACTTATAATATATTAACAAATCATAAGTGTCCTTTTTCTCATTTTGTCTATCCAACTATCATGAGCCCATGTAACCCAAACGGACCTTGTCAACCGGGTCAAATACATACCATAAATAGTTACAGACTTAGGCACCTTATCCAACAGATTTCTCATTAATAGTATAACAAATAATGAAATAAATTGTTAACCATTGATTTCATATTAGTTTATTAATCACATAATAAATTAAAAAATAAAATATGTATTTCCAATTAATATATTAATCATATCGTATATTAACAAATCATTTACTCTCTCTCTCTCTCTCTCATCTCTCATTCTCCTAATATGATTTCTTGTTATTTTTGGTTATAAGGGCAACCCAAAAAGGAATTTCCTTATATTTTTCAGTTTATACCAATTTTGTTATGAGCTTAGAGACCTTAATCCAAAAAATGAAATGTGTATGTTGATCGCAATTCTCAAGCGTTTCTTGACCCGAATATCATTGTCACTTAGCATGGTTGATTCACCATTTTGATTCATGATCCTCTGCTAATCCAATCATGATTTCTAAATGAGAATTCACTACTAGAAAAAAACCTTTTATGACGCTCATTGTGCATCGTAAAAGGCTCAGACGACGCGCAAATGCATGTCAAGGCCCTGTCATAAAGAGAGACGACGCGCAACGACGCGCATTTATGACGCTCATTTACGACGCACGTTTACGACACGCAATGCGTATCAAGAAAGGCCTTATCATCAAGGAAGACGACACGCATTCGCGTGTCATAACCTTACGACGCGCGTGTTAATGACACGCAATGCGTATCAAGAAAGCCCCTGTCAAGATAGGCCATGTCATAAATGAAGATGACACACATTTTTGCATATCATAATTTTAAATGTTTAAAAAAAATATTATTTATAGATTTACTAACTTTGAAATTAAATAATACATTAAAATTCTCATAATACAAAATAAAATACCATAAATAACAAAGATAATTCATTTAAATAATATGTCAAATACAAATAATTATTCCAAAAGTGAGTAAATGTTATAAAAAATGAACTCATTTATATACAATTGCATCATCTTGCTTACTATGTGCCAACAACTCTCTGTATGTTTACTTTTGCTTGAGTCTCGTTTCCTTCAAAGCTTCTAGCCATGCCAAAATATGATATCTTGAGTCTCGTATGAATCGATCGCGCGTAATAGGTCTAGCTTGTATCATTCCAAATAATTCCAATGTTGGTCTCTATACAAGCCAATAATTTGAGAACTTAATTTTACCATTATTTTATAATTAATCAAATAAGAAAACAATAAATACCTTTTGCCATATACGAAAGAGATCAAGATAAACAAGATCAGTATCGCCACTTTCAGTTGCCTTAGTTAGGGCTGTATCTTCTTCCCCAATGCCTAGTAACAAAGGAACCTGAAAAAGTGCTAATATCCTCCTGCTAGTCTAATATGCATGAGCAGCAACTGCAGCATAAGAATTGCTTCTGCACAATTTTAACTGAAAAATCCTAAAAAGTTAGCCATTAACATTTTGATGAAATAACACTTACAAGACAGCCTTGTTCTTGTTGATGATCAAATTTTCAAAAATAAAAATAAAAACCCTCTCCTAACTGTTACTATTTCATCATGTGGAAGAAAGCCAATTGTAAACAGGTTACAACAACAAAGATATCATGTAATGTAACACAACATTGATCTGCATGCATTTACGCACTAAAACGACTAGCAGTATTTACATAATTCCCCCACCCCACCTTAGGCTTAGGATTTGATTTGGTTTGGTTTGGCCAACAACAATGACAACTATACCCCTACTACTATTACTACTGCTACTACTAAAGGGGCATTAGTTAATACAATGGGTTCCAAAAATATGAGAGAAATAAACAAAATCTTTTAACATAGGAAACGAGAGATGGGAAGAAAACTATGTACACACATACCTCTATATCTTTCTCCATGGCCAAAGACTGAGACAGAGACTGAGAGATCCTACTTTGAAATTTCAATCGAAAACAATATTGCAACCTGTATTCATCTTCCTACTAACCTCCTGACAGCATGCAACTATGAACGTCATCTGCAACCAAGATTAAGAATCACCACTCATATAATGAGATATGTTATACAACATTTCAATCACCATTTTACCCTTGCAATCTAACAAATAATATTCATCAATTTTAATGTGAGGAAAAAAGTAGAAAAGCAAATAGGTAAAGAGTGTGTATCAGAATAGATTAAACCAGGTTTTTTGGTTTAATCATTTATGTCATGATGTATAGATTAAGTCAAATAAAGAACAACCATGTGTCTAGATTAAGCTCGGTCAGTCAAAAGAAATAGAAACAACCCCTTAATCTGGTAAAGCTATATTATATAAGTGTGTATTTCATTGACCTAATAATGCACACAAGTAACAGAACTTACCACAAAGTAGAAAACAAGGCTTTCTTACATATAAACATCCTTGTTAGAAGAACACACACACACACACACACACACAGAAAGACAACAAACACCTAGTCTACATTTGTTACAAGGGATGGGACTGAACAAGCTCTTTAGGTCTATTTTCCATGAGATAATGAGAAGGGAATTCATGTCATTTGCACACAGAGAGAAAATTTCCCAACTTGTTCTACCTTTTTGGTTGGGAGTGACAAAAAATTGCAATTTCTATCTCATTAGTCCAACATGTGTCTATGCAATATTGGTATGTAGACCTCTCGTGGTGCTCAAATTCTTGATGGTGCTTTCATGACTCAAGAACTACGCTTTTTAAGACAGCCAAAAATAAAATATGTTGTGATTTCAAAATTAGTTTGTTGATAAAATAAATTAAAATTTATGATTCTGGTTTCTGTGGCATATTATTTTCTTCAGGTTTGCTCCAAATTATTAGCTGAGTTGTTAGATTTAACAAAATTAGGACCAAATTCCTTATGAAACATTAAACTAAAGACCAAAAAATTCAGATTTGGACCAAAACCGAATGTTTTTGCTGAACACAAGGACCAAAATTGAAATTTCTCGTTGGCTGTGGTAGGTTTTGCATGTTCTTCAAGTAAATGTGAAAAAATCTATTGTTGTTGATGCTTACACACCCCTCAACATGCACCATGAGTATCAATAGCGTGGTTGCATTTCACAGCTCCAAGAAAGCAATAGCTTGATGTACACTGTATCATGATAGAGGAATAGAGCCATGGCTAAGAAAGACAAGTACATATGCTTGGCTTTTGACAGGTGTCAGTGAGGCAATTGAAGGAACCGACGGAACACCTCAGGATCAAGGCGATATATACTGTGTAGTCTGTTATGAAAGCGGCTCACTCAAAATATACGATGTCCAGATTTTCTCTTGTGTTTTCTCGATTGACATCATTCAAAAGGGTTGAATTCTGATAAACAGACTCATACACGAGATATTAAAAAAGGGTTGAATTCAGTTTACTTTCATTGTTGAGTTTCTTTCAAAAGGGCATCCCTCTTCTGCTCTCTCATGTACATCATTCAAACCAAACAATCAATGGGGAAAAATATGTAAAAAGTCGGGAATTAATGGTTCTCTCTAATCTTTCTGATATAGACATAAAGTCTTCAGTTTTCCAGATTTGTTCTCTATTTTTGTAATCTTCCATACCATCACAAATTGGATTATAATTTTTTCAATTTATAAAGATGCCGGAGGCTAGGATTGAGGCAAGGCAGAACTACAATGGTTATGGTTGTGTGTTGGTGCCGAGATTGGGAGTTTTAAAAGTGGGAATTGTGTCCATCCTATTAAACACCTAAGAAACTGTTTGACATGACTTGTAATCATACCTTGTAATCAGGCACTTTCACATACTCCGGAGACCCGAGAAGTATGTTTTGTGTACCTGAATGATACAAGAATCAATCAAATTAGTCAATATATATAATGATATATTACAAACAATTAGATGTAATTTGTTCATAAATTGTACTCACTTTCTCCCATTTTCCGATGAATCTTATTTGCAAGTCATGCAATCAAACAAATAAAGAAAAGAATCAGTCTGTACAGGTTTAGCTGTTTAGGGGTTATAACTTATAAATATCAGATTATTTCAAATAATTTTTTTATAAAATCGAGATGTGGGATTTGGAAATGATTATCGGATTATTTCAAATAAAGTTTTATTGTATAGGTTTGCTGTTTAGGGGTTATAACTTATAAATATCCAAGAAATGAATATCTGATTCTAATTATTCACGAAATCATTTTCAAATGCCATCTCCTGATTAAATAAAATAAAAAGCATAAATAGATAGTAAATAATAATATAAGCAATATGATGTTCATAAATTTAAAGAAGAAAAGGGGAGCAAAGGCAAGAGGTGTATTACATGAAGCTTGGTGTGAAAAGCTTCATAATAACATAGTCTTCAAATACAGGGCCATTTGGGATAGCATACATGCATCTTTGCATATTCTTCACCACCACACAACAACTGTGATAAGTCCTTCCTAATTTGACCTTGATTCAAATGAAAGTTATTAAAGATCAAGATCAATCTTTATCTTGGTATGAATGATAAAATAGTGAGTCTTATATAATTACTCAAGCGTTATAATACATATGAACAGGGTCAACTAAGATGTAACTGAATTAGCTAAAATACCTTCCCAAATAGAATGATATTGCCAACATTAGATCCACAAAAACTCCTCATATGCATCGAGCATGTAGAAAGGAAGAGATCCATAAAGTTCCACCACAAATGGTGGTTTTTCATCAAAATATACACCAGGAACGATCTCAGCATTCAAATAAGAGCTTATGTTCATCTTCAATCCTGCTATTGCACTGAGAGTTGGATCCTTTTCCATTTTAATTTTAACATTTAAAGTCCAACCGTCGGCCTCCTTCATCACTAGCTCAACTTTTAGTTCACTATTATCCTTGGATGCTTCAACTTCACTTGCCACCACCGGTGGCTCCTCCACAACACCCAAATCTGTTTCATTTTTAGGAAATTCTAGAACTTCCTCCCTTCTTCTATTACATCATGTTTATGCAAACTATTAGACGATGGAGTATTCAGAGCCACCACACTTAGAAATCTTAAAAGACCAAAACTTGTAGTAAGATGAAATTGAATACAGATCAAGCTCAGATTGGTACGTATCTCTTTAAAATATGCTTCCCCGTTACGCTAATCCCACCGCTATTCCACCAATAGCTCCGACAACAGCCGCCGACCTAGAGCCCGCCGCCGCCTTGTAAAGCACTCTGGTCGCTAATCCAGCCAATACGCTCTAGTCGCTAATCCAGCCACCACGAATTTTATACCGATTAACCCTAAGTTTCATGGTGTCTCTAGCCTCAGAAGCCTTCACGCGCTCTAATAAACCCTTCCCGTTGCCAACTACTGCGCCGTTGAGGTAACCGATGCTGGTGTAGTATGTCAGGTTTTCGCCCCATGAACGCCGTTGAGCGATGGATTCCTCTTGAAAGAGGTATTCAGGAGATGTAGGAAGTTTGTATAGGGACTCTAAGATCTTGGTAAGGGTTGTATAGCCGACAATTGTCGTGGTGTTCGTTGTTTATGATGCGATTTGAAGATAACGGTTGGTAAGACATGTCGTAGTTAGGGCTACAATTAGGGTTTCGATCATTCAAGAATCTGATTCCAAGAGAGATAGAGAGATGTTTGATGATACTGAAGATGAAGATGAGGGACCTAGGGCTTTTTCTTTCTAAGTAGAAGAGGCGGGGGATTAACTTTTTGGGATTCAATAGGCGGGGGTAATTTTCGTCGATTTCATTTCCCACCTAGAACACGTGTTTCACTTAAAAATTATAAAGCGACACATTTACATGACACACATTTTATGAAAGGCGCCCTCTGCATTTCTTTTTATTTTCTCTTTTCTAACACTAATTTTTGGGTGCGCACAAATGTGTGCCCTCTATCCTTCAAATTTTGCAAAATTGACATTATCTTTTAGGGCACTTACAAATGCGCGTCGTCTATCAGCGAGTGTCATTGTTTGTGCGTCATTAAAGGGTTGTTTTCTTGTAGTGATTAGAAGAGATTAACATGTTATTAACATATGTGAATAAATCTCTTTTTCTAGGAATCTCATAAGATTAAGTCTGACAATAGTTTGTCCACCAAAATAATTTCATTTTGTAATTTTTGGCAAATGCACTTTACATTGTCAAGAAAATATGGATCCTAGCCTTTTGTTTAGTAATTTGATATTAGGTAATTATATTAAAAGGTTTTCTTGATCAAACTAACTTTGTTTCATTCTCATCAATATATGTCTTCTAGTATAGGTACTACTCCTCCTCTTGCACCAACCACTTCATCAAACTTCTCACTACTGTCACTCCTATCATGAGATAACCTCACTGGTCCTAACTACCTTGGTTGGATTCGTAACTTTAGTATCACTTTGGTATGAAAAAAGGAGAATGTCTTGGATTAGTATCTTGAAAATGAGATTTCTATTGATGCTAATGAAGAAGAAGCAACCAAGTGTGAAAGGCATCGCTATCATTATATCAAGGTCTTGTGTCTGATGTTGGCGATCATGTATTATAAACTTCAAAAAATTTGCAAAAACCTTGGGGCATACCAAATAAATGAGAATCTAAATGAAATATCCCAAGTGCAAGCTTGAACTGAGAGATTTAAGGTGATGCAATCAATTTTAGCTTGCAAACAACATGAGGTTGGTTCTGTGAGTATCCATGTTCTAAAGCTAAAAGGGTACTTTGACTGGCTATAGCGTCTTGATTTCAAATTATCTGAAAAGTTGGCCATTTATGGCATTATTAACTCTTTTACAAGTGCATACAAGCAGTTCACTATGAGCTACTATATGAATGGTTTGTAAAAACCAAAGGGCTTGTATCCTAGTGGTATCAGGTTGTGCCCTCTCTCTTTGAGGTTAAGGGTTCACGTCTCGTCGTGGACATAGGTGGAATAGGTGTTGTTAGCTTAGGAGTAGATTATATTTTCCGGTTAAAAAAAAAAGAATGGTTTGTAAAAATGTATAATGGAACTACATGATATGCTCAAGACTACTAAGGAAAACATTTTTCCTCCTAGGAACACAAGTTCAACACTCTTGTGTTGGCTATTATGGAAGGTGGTGTCAAGAGAAAGAGGCCCTCTCATCACAATGTTAAGGGAAAAGGGAAGGGGATATTTGGTTCTCCGAATCCCAACCCTAAGAAGGATGTTTCTGACATACCACCAATGAATGAACCTATTGACACCATTTGTTACTACTACCATGAAATGGGTCATTAGAAACGTAGTTGCCCTAAGGATCTGGAGGATCTTAAGAAGAACAAGGCCATGGTTGTTGGCACTTTAGGTGTGCTTCCAATTGAATTACATTCAACCTCTACTTCTAACAATTAGATACTTGACACAGGATGTAGAACTCGCATTTGCTCTGATGTGTAGCGACTAAGATGAAATAGTAAGCTAAGGCACAAGGAGCTTGATTTGATCATGGGGAAAAATATTAGAGTAGCTATTACCATGATTGGAGATTACGAGCTTTCATTACCTTCTAGTTTTTCATTTGTTTTGAAATATTGTTGCTACTTGCCTTACATGGTAAGAATCATCATTTCACTTTATGCATTATAGCGTGAAGGTTATAATTTTGGATTTGATAATGATAATGCTAGTATTTTGCTTCAGAAAGATAATACTCTATATTTTAAACAAAATCCTTTCAATGGAATATATAAATCTGTTATTGGTGTAAGTAGAAACGATAACTTAATCTTAAATGTTGGTTCATCTACTTCAGATAAATCATGTATATGGCATTGCATATTAACTTGTGCCTAGATCGACACATTACATATTCCTTAACTACCCATCCAACCATTGTGATTACCAATGTATTGATCTCTCTTCCCGTAAGATCATTATCTCCCATCGCATCGTTCTTTAAGAGACATCCTTTTTTTTGCTCCATGTTACCTAACCAATCATCTCCTTACATGTTTTAGATCAACTTGGTTATCCTACTTCTATCTCTCGGTCCTTCCTTGAAACTAAGACCACTACACCCCCGTCATGTCCCAACACACAACTTTTCTCTATCTTGCATCCACATCAACCATCCAATAATCCTCCATCTTCCCCTCATAATCTCGACCTCCTCCTCCCTAAACACTCTCCCATTTCACTTTATGGTTAGTAAAACCCAACATGGAATCTCAATACTCGTTTCTTATATCAATATTCATACCACAACTGAATCCCCATGCCTATCACATGTCCATGCGCTTTGTTCCTCAAATTGGACCATTTCCATGAAGGTTGAAATGATGTTCTTACTTATAACAAGACATAGATTATTATATTGAGGACCATAGAGGAAAATATTGTTCCGTCTATGTAGCTGTTTAAATAGAAGTAGAAAGCATATGACTCTCTTGACATGTATCAAGACTGTTTAGTCGAAAATAGGAAGAGTCATCGGTTTATGTTGGCTGTGATATGACATTTAGCCTGGTTATTAAACTAGAAATGATCAGGTCAGTTCTTAGGATCACCCATTCTGAAAATTGGTCAATTAAATAGTTAGATGTGAAAATAATTTTTAGACGGTCAACTAAGCGAGCCAGTATATATGCAACATCCACTAGGATTTCATGATTCATACCACCTTGACTATGTTTGCATATTATATAATCCATACATGGATTAAAAGAAAACCATGAGAGTCTGGTTTCATCGATTCACATTGTATATCACACATATTGGTTTTTCTTGTAGTGAATCTGATTTTTCGTCGTTCATATTTAAACAAGGAAAAAAATATTGCTTATCTAATTTTATATGTTGATTACATTATTCTTTAAATCTTCTTCTTTGGATATTCTGATGCGTATCACCTCCTTGTCTTCATAATTTCTTATGACTTATGTGGGTAGCCTCTCATATGTCCTTGGTATTGCGCTGACTAGGGATAAATCCAATTTTTTTCCTATGCCATCGCATATATGACCCCGAGTTACTTCAAGCGTGCCAACATGTCGGATTCTAATCCTTGCCAGACACCAACTAATACATAGTTAATGCTAAATCTCTCAGCCTCTCCAATAGTTGACCCTTTTTATACTATAGTTGGCTGATGAACTTCAATATTTACGTGACACTCGGTTTCGAATTGTTTCATTATTCGGGGTCGTGACCCAATTATCATAAGGCTTATGGCCTTGGGGAAGGAGGTTATTGGCCCTTTTTGGATGGTGGGGGGGGGTTATAGATTAAGTAATCCAATGTTCGTTTGTGTTTGGGAGCCCAAGGGTATAATCGTAATTTGGTAACTCGGTCCTTAATGAATTTTGGGTTTTTGTTCGGTAAGTTCTTAGGCAAGGGTGATCTGAAAGAAATGTAGGGTTTCTCGTAACCTTTCTATGGATATAAAGTTGGTTGGAAACATACTTAAGTTAAAGGAGTTATGGCCAATTGAATATCATGAGATTTGGAGCTTGGTCGAGGACGTGGGGTGTACTTACCAAGTACGTTGGGCGTAGAGGGTTAATAGATTGTGGGTATTCTTTGAGTACGCCAAGTGTACTAAGGGGTACGTGGGGCATACTCCTTTCAGCAAGAAACCCTAAATTTGAGGGTTGTACCTTATTTAAGCCATAAGTTAGCCTTTTGTTGCCTTGTTTAACCAACCTCCTCACCCTTGAAAGCCCTAATTCGTTCCTTAGCCTATGTTTGGTAATTTTGAGCTCTTGTGAAGCTTTTGTGGAGGGTTTTGTGCACCTAGAGGAGCAAGGTGAAGCTTGAAGTCTCATTCTTTGGGGGAGGGCTTTGAGATCCAGCTTAAGCACCTTATTTCGGTGGCTTTTTAGGTATAACATTCAAACCTTGAAATTTCATTTCTTATATCTACTTCTTGGCATGTTTTTAGTAATTTTGGTACATTTTGGTTGGTGATTGGGAGTTCAGGCCGTTTTTGCAGCTTATCATTTTAGATCTAGACATATTAAGGGGTCCTTGGGCATAAAGGTGCAAACTTTATGGTGGTTTTGGTCTCATGCATGTATTAAGTCATTCATTAAGTTCGTTTTTGCTCCAAATCCTCATTTAGCCATGCATGGACATAAAGTTGGCAACTTTATGTAATTAACCACTTCGACGATGTCAAATTTGAGTATGGAGTAAAGTTTTAATGGGTTAAAAGATGAAATGGAAAATTTGGCCACGTTTGTGAGTACATTGGGCGTACAGGTTTGTACGTTGCGTGTACAAATTGTTTGTGTAGTATGTTGAGCGTATACGCCCTGCCTACTCAGCAAGGTGGATTTCTTTTGTTTGGGATTCGATTTTGGGCTTGAGTGGGCTTGATTTTCTTGGGCCACTTTGGGCCAACATAATTATTGGTTTGTATTGAGATTTTGTTGGACTTTTTGGGAAAAGGCCAAGAAAGGGATTGGACCCAATTTAGAAAATTAGGCCATATTTGGGTCATAGATGTTTATCCTAGATTTTGGGCTTTTGGACATTTGGTTTGAGCTTTGGCCTTGGGCCAAGTTAGAGGAAGGGTAAAAAGGTCTTTTACCCAAATTTGGACTCTTAGTGTGAGTCGGGATCTAGTTATTAATGGATTGTCGTTTTGGTATTTCATAGCATGTGGATTTTTGCGGATGTGTCGTCAGATTTTTATCCATGGGTCTCAGCTGTCGGAGGTGAGTGTCCTCACTCTACTATGGATTGAAGGTAGAAATGTCGGACCATTGGCTTATGTATTATAGGTAGACCAAGGGATGGCCCTTAGCATTTATATTTAAGACCCAGAGGTGGCTCCAGGCAAATCAGTATACAAGACCAGGGTTAGAATCCTGGCAATTAAGTAGATATTTAGTTTTAGATTGTATGCTAGTTGCCTCTGTGATACTAGCATGGAAGACCAGGAGGTGGCTCCTGGAACTTATCCATGAGACCCAGGGTTTTGGCCCCCGACCTGGCAAGGATAAACGATGATACGACTCATGGCAGAAGGGCAAGACTATGATTAGCATATAGGACCTCCTATTGCATGTTTGATATGTATGGCTCGGATGTTATGTATGGTATGTGGTATTTGGGGAACTCACTAAGCTTTGTGCTTACATTTGTTGTTTATGGTTTCAGGTACTTCCGGTTCGAAAGGGAAGGGCCCAGTTTGATCGCAGTGCATACACCCATATTTTCCGCAATCTTGAGATTTTGGGATTGTACTTTGAGAATTTTTTTTATTATAAAATACCTTTAAGGGTTTGAGTAAATGATAAATGGGTGTTTTTGTTGTTTTAAAAATGAAATTTTTACCTTCGTATTTTGGGATGTTACAAATTTGTATTAGTGCCTTAGTTTGAGGGATTCGGTCATACTTGCGGGTGTACATGAACTCAAACTAAGGGTTTAGTGAAAATTTTCATTTAATAAATGTTTTGTCAAAGGGGTGTGATGCGTGGAATTGGCTGAGCTCAAGTAAGCAGTTCCCAAAAATACCAATACATGTTTATTATGTTATATGATATGATTATGAGAATTGCATGCTAGATTAGGGCTAAGGATCTGCTTTGGATTTTATGATAGGAGAGATGCCTTTATATGCCTGATTGTATGAGCATTTAGGATTGCATGCTAGTATGGTTTCCAGATAAGTGGATATAATGGCTTGCTTAGTGTATGTTGGTTAGATTTTCCATTGCTTGAATGTTGCTTTCTTTGTGCTTTATGAGACTCTTAGCGATGTAGATAAACTACCAAGTGAATGTGCTAAGTCACATGTGGCACAGGTTAAATAATCTCAGAGTGATAGATTTGAACCTGTTGCAAAACTCTTATCTGATTCCAACCATTTTAGGGTTGAGTCTTTTACTAGAAGGATTATCCGATCTTTGTTGCATGTGGCTATATTCATGAGGTAGTTAGTTGACATTGGTGGGAGCCTTTCAGTAGCTTAGGGCAGTGTGAGGTCGGGAACCTAGGAGAACGTAGGAAATGCTTCAGTTGATTTAGATGCGTTGTTTAGCGATTAATGGGTGCACCAGTTTGAGAAGGTGACTTAGAGGACCCGAGATGATTCCTGAGGAACATATAGATATGTGTGGAAGGTAGTATTCGGCCAGTACTACTGAAAGCACAGGATCCATACTCGAATCGAGGAGAGTCTTGGAGAAGCTTGGAAGCTTGTTGTATAAGGATTCTTGAGTATGTTCTGATTATTTGCATGTTGTATTTCAGTTTGGTGATGAACACTCAAGGAGGAGGTTCAGGTTCTGGTTCTGGCTAACGTGCTGGTACTAAGCTGATTAGCGAGCAAATGCGGGAGTTTATTTCGTTGGAGATTACCGACGGTATTGTGGAGCAAACTCCTGTAATCTTTGGTATGGTCAAGGAGGAGATTATGGAGGTTTTCAATGAGCGCTTTGGCGCGTTTCGTGCTGAGGTTATGGTTATCGTTCGATCTTACACTTTTTCTTTATGTGAGTTCCGTGTTTGTGGAGCTACTATGTTCTATGGGGAGAAGGACCCCATTGCTAGTAGGAGGTGGTTAGAAAATATGGCTAACGTGTTTACGATGAGTTTCTGCCCCGAGGAGTCGAAGGTCATATATGTTTCATACCTATTGAAGGATAGGGCATGGGACTACCAGGAGGAGGTAAGACGTGAGGTGGATGATGATGATGTTGTTGATGCAATGACATGGGATGATTTTTCGACCAGGTTCAACGCTGATTTTGCACTAGTGATTGAGCTGTAGCAGTTGGCGAGGGAGTTCAAGAACTTCGTCAGACTATGGAGACTATGGAAAAGATTACTGCTAAGTTCCGAGAAAGGGCTTTAATGGTTCCACAAGATGCAACAGATGAGGAGATGAAGAAAGTAAACTATCATGATATGCTGAGGGATGACATCGGGGATTTTGTGAGTATTTTAGGGTGCAAGACCCTAAATGATATGATTTCTAGAGCCCGAGAGTAAGAGATCGGTTTGGAGCACATGAGGAAGAGGGGGCCATGTCAGGTGAAGATAGTGGAGGGTCCCGGGAAGAGACCCAAGACTTCAGATCAGCGGTTATGGGGCAAATATAGTCGAGGTCAGTGCAACATGTGGGGGAAACTAGATGATACGTTTTGTCATTCTAGGGGTATGGGCTGCTACTAGTGTGGCAGGGTTGGTCATGTAATCAGCTATTGTCCTCAGGGGCCAAGCCTGTTATGTTTTCACTACAACCAAGTGGGCCAGAAAAAGGCTGACTATCTGATGCTGAGGGGAGGAGTATTGAGTGCACCTGCTTTGGTTACTTTGAGGATCACTGATGGTCGTGAGGGTAGGGCAGGAGCCCCAGTAGAGATGAGCAAAGCATTGCAGTGTCAGACAGGGGAGGCTAGGACTCTAGCATGTGATATTCCTGGTATGTTATCTTTTGCTTTCTCCTTGGTTGTTATCAGTATTTATCTTGCTTGGAATTTTGTATCGGTTTGGGTAAGCTTTATCTTTGGTTTATATCTCTGTTAATTGTTTGGGTAGTATCATCTCGAATTATTATATGCCATTTGCATACCATGAATCATTAGTGGATTAGTAAAGGATTGTATCTTTTTGAGCTGGTTTTAGGGTGTACAGGTGTTGTTCCGATTCTTTTTCAGGATCAGTCCACGGGTATCGTTTGGAAGGTCTATGGTCAGGATCAGCGGGATAGTCCTCCAGTAAAGTCAGGGTTCAATGGTTTTAGCTTTCGCTGGTAGGTTTGGCGATTGTCTGTAGAAGAACCTTTAGGTTCAATCACTACCGTTTCTAGGAAGTAGCGTTAGCAAGAAAATAGTGGTGTCAGTTACATGCATTTGGTCGGTCCCTGGAGATGCCAAGGAGATATATCTATCACGAGGGTAATGATCTTTGTCACCAACATTAAGGAGTTCAGAATTTGGGTGATGTATCATTGAAAGCGTCTGGGGCTATCAAATTTGCTGAGATTTTGGGGAGTATCCATATGGATTTCGAGAGTTGTGGGGACGTTGGGATGGGCTAGTAATGGAACACTAGGTTTGGTAAGCGCAGGTTGTCGGCGGTTCAACCATAAGGAGGAAAGATGGATTGGGAATCCATCAGACTATGTGGGTAGGGAGAACTTCAGCGAAATGAATTGGGGGAGAACCACTCAGATTTCCGAGAGCGGAATCAGTCGTGTAACTAGGATGAGTTTCACATCCTTGTTAGGAAGGTGGGCGACCCAAGTGGCCGTCTGGGTTGAGGATTGCATGGGTTAGGAGTTTTGGAAACTTCCAACAGTTGCTTAGCGTCTTCTAGTTGATAGATAGCACACTTGTTAGGGTCCCAAGCATGACCTGAGCCCCAGATTTGGCACTTAGTCTGATGCATGTTCGACTCAGGAGGAGTATGGATAGGTTGTTAGATGAGCGGTAAGACCATGGGCAGTGACAATGGAAAGATAAGAGTATTGTAAGATTGTGGGGTGGCCTGTAGCATTCACTAGGTTGGCTGATAGTGTGGGAGTGTTGTAAGACTATGGGGTGGCTCATAGCATTCACTAGGTAGGCAGTTAGTGTGGAGTGTTGTAAGACTGTGGGGTAGCACGTAGCATTCACTGATTCTTGTGTAGAGGTGAGGGTGTGGCAAGTCCATGATTGGTTATGGATTTATTCAAATGGATTAAACTAGGATGGGTCAGTTTGTAAGGTTGTGGGAAGGCCAGAGTATGCAGGGAATCAGGAAGTGGTAGGTCATTGGAGGACTATTATGATATAAGACTATACTTGGTCATGTATCCTTCACTTTTAGCATTAGATTTGCTGGTGTCAGGTTTTTCAGGCTGTTATGATCAGTTAGAGTCATAAATGCCAAGTTAGATAGGGAAACTCTTTCCAAATGAGGCTTTCATTGGGAAGTTGCATGGGGTGACTGTGTGTGTCTTTTGACTTAGCAACCTGGCAAGAATCTGGTGATTCGGTTAGTTGGCAGATAACTTAGGACTAAGGAGGTCTCGGCTGCTTTTGGGAAGCTGCTAGGGGCATGAGATAAGTAAAGACGATATTAGTGATTTGGGACTCGTGTGTAGAGTCGCTTGTTATTAAGAGAATATACTAAGTCGCTTGCATCTTGGACTGAATAATCTCAGAGTAAATGATTTGACCTTGTTGCGCTGCTCTCGTCTGAGTCTAACCGTTTTAGGGATGAGTCTTTTAGACGAAAGATTAACTGAGCCTTCAGTCAAGTATAAGTGTTCTTCAGTAATAAATGCTCAGTGATTCAGTTCCCAATAGAAGCATCAAGTCAATCAAAGGTTGGAAGTGTCTTGTTTAAGTATGTACTTCAGTGAGGATTTGGCCTGGTAGTGGTCCAATATGGGTGGCCCGTCAGGGAGTTAGATCAATTCAAGATTTCAGGTATCGGGGAAAGTAGAGGTGGTTTTCTAAAAGGGTTAAGGATCCGTTCTTCGTTGGGTTGGAGAGTGTTGCTAGGGTTGGGTTCGGTTGATTTTAGGAAGGCTATTGTGCACATAGGGTTGAGATTATGTATTTTAAGCTGTATGGTGTGCCGGGAATGATAAGGAATGATTTCAAGGAGAATGTAATTTAAGTAGGGGAGAGTTGTAACACTCGGTTTCAAATTGTTTTATTATTCAGGGCCATGGCCTAATTATTATAAGGCTTGGGGCCTTGGCGAAGGAGCATATTGGCCCTTTTTGATGGGGGAGTTATAGATTATGTAATCCAATGTTTGTTTGTGTTTCGGAGCCCAAGGGTGTAATTGTAATTTGCTAATTCGGTCCTATATGAATTTTAGATTTTTGTTCGGGAATTTCTTAGGCAAGGGTGAGCTGATAGAAGTGTACGGTTTCTCCTCACCTTTCCGTGGATATAAAGTTCGTTGGAAACGAACTTAAGTCGAAGGAGTTATGGTCAATTCAATATCATGAGATTTGGAACTTGGTCGAGTACGTGGGGCGTACTTACCAAGTACAATGGGCATGTTTACCAAGTATGTTGGGTGTAGAGGGTTAAGTGATCGTAGGTCTTCTTTTAGTACGCCGAGTGTACTAAGGGTTATGCGGGGCGTACTCCCTTCAGTAAGAAACCATAAATTTGAGGGTTGTACCCTATTTAAGCCATAAGTTAGCCTTTTGTTGCCTTGTTTAACCAACCTCCTCACACTTGAAAGCCCTAATTCGTTTCTTAGCCTATATTTGGTGATTCTGAGCTCTTGTGAAGCTTTTGTGGAGGGTTTTGTGCACCTAGAGGAGTAAGGTGAAGCTTGAAGACTCATTCTTCGGGGGGAGGGCTTTGAGAACCAGCTTAAACACCTTATTTTGGTGGCTTTTGAGGTATAACATTCAAACTTTGTTCCAAAGTCTTAATGGGTTAAGAGTTGAAATGAAAAAGGTGGCCATGTTGGTGAGTACGATGGGCTTACAAGTTTGTATGTTCCGTATACTAGTTGTTTATGTTGTACGCTGAGCATATAGACTGAGTACGCCCCGCGTACTCAGCAGGATGTATTTCTTTTGTTTGGGCTTTGGTTTTGGTCATAACTGGACTTGGTTGTCTTGGGCCATTTTGGGCCATTAGATTTATTGGGTTGGGATGTTGAGAATTTTTTGGACTTCTTCGGAAAAGGCCATGAAAGGTATTGGGCCTAATTTGGAAAATTGGGCCATATTTGGTCCTTAGATGCTTATTTTGGATTTTGGACTTTTGGACATGTGGTTTGAACTTTGGCCGTGGGCAAAGTTAGAGGAAGGGTAAAAAGGTCTTTAACCCTAATTTGGACTCCTTGTGTGAGTCATGATCTAGTTATTAACGGATTGTCATTTTGCTATTTGATAGCGCCCAAATTTTAGTGAATATGCAGTCAGATTTTTATCCATGGGTTTCAGCTGTCTATGCTGAGTCTGCTCACTCTACTGTGTAGGGGTGAGCATAATAACTGAAAAACCAAACCAAAACCTAATTAACCAATATAAATGAACTATAATAACCAAACTGTTTTAAAAACCATTGGTTTGGTTTCTAATTTTTGTTAACCGATAACTAACGGTTTGATTATGGTTTTATAGGTTAATAGAACCATTATTAACCGAACCGATAACTTTATATTTTAATATAAAAAATTATCGATTATATATAAATTATAAAATAATATATTAAAACTTATTTAAAACCCATTAAAATTCAAAAATATAATTCATTAATCCTCACTTATCAGGAGACGAACGAACAATCAAACCATCAAAGGTTGATCACGTAGACACACACAATCTTCCAATCGTGCCAATAGTTAGATTATTCATTAATGTTGTAATTCCTAATCGGCTAATTCTACAATTTTCAAACATTATTCACAATTAGTTTAATCTTCACACTCATAATCCTAAATTGATGCTTCTCACATTGTTAATCCTAATCAAAGATCGTTTTGACTTTATAGAACTATTTGAATGATTCTTTTTTGACTTAATCACATTGAATGTATATGAGTGACTTGAACTTTTTTTTTTATCCAGATAACACATAATATAAATGTTTGACTATTTTATTTTATAGTTTTTGATTTAATCAAATTGAACGTGTATGAATGTTTGGCTTTATTTGAATGACTTTATTGAATGTTTTTTATTTTAAATGTGACAATGTGTTATCTCACTCTGAGTATCAAATGTACACTTTTTTTTATTAGTATAAGCTAGGTTACAAACATTGGCGTCCAGGACTTTTTTGTATTCCATTTTCATTTTCTATGTCAATATACTTTCGCCATTTATATTATTTTGAACATTATGGTTAACCAATATTAACCATTAACTAAAACCGTTAACCGACAATAACCATTAACCATAACCAATATTAACCATACCCAATGACTACCAAAATGCATTAACCAATCATAATGGTTATGGTTTGGTTTTGACCAATAACCGAACCAAACCGCCCCATACACACCCCTACTACTGTGGGTCGAAGGTACCAATATCAGCCCATTGGCTTATGTATTCTAGGAAGACCATGGGGTGGCACTTGGCACTTGTATGAAAGGCCCAGAGGTGGCTCCTAGAAAATCAGTATGCAAGACCATGGTTCGAACCCTGGCAGGTAAGTAGATAGTTAGTTGTAGATTGTATGCTAGTTTTCTCTGTGATGCTTGCATGGAAGACTAAGAGGTGGCTCCTGGCAATTTTCTATAAGACCCAGGGTTTTGGCCCCCGGTCTAGAAAGGAAAGAAAATGATACGGGTTGTGGCACAATGCCAAGACTATGATTGGCACATACCACCTCACATTGCATGTTTGATATGTATGACTCGTATGTTATGTATGGTATGTGATATTTGGGGAACTCACTAAGCTTTGTGCTTATAGATGTTGTTTATGGTTTCAGGTAGTTCCAATACGAAAGGGATGGGTCCGGCATGATCGTAGCGCATACACACATATTTTCTGCAATCTTGAGATTTTGGGATTGTAGTCTATTAATTGTTTTATTATAAAATACATTTAAGGGTTTGAGTAAATGAAAAATGGGTGTTTTGGTTGTTTTAAAAATGAATTTTTTACCTTTGTATTTTGGGATATTACAATTTACCCTTCACCCAACCATACATTGCCTTTGTGGTTCAGAATATATGCCTCTACATACATGAAGCCTAAGAGCCTCACCTCCATGCTCTCAAACAGATCCTTAGATACATTTGCGGTACTCTGGGGTATGGCCTTTAGCTTCACCCATCGACTACCTATTGCTTTAGAATCATTTACATCAGCTTCATTTCCCTCTCTCAAAAGCAACCATTGTTTATTATAACAACGTCAATGCAATGTATCTACAAAATAGAGCATATCGAGATTGATATTCATTTTGTTCAGGACAAAGTTGCCATTGGTCAGGTTACAGTTGTACACGTCCCTTCGACTCTTCAGTACGTTGGAATTTTCACGAAAGGGATTCCGTCTGCACTTTTCACAAACTTTTGTTCCAGTTTGAGTGTTCGTCTTCATACTCTCCCTCCAACTGCGGGGACGTATTAGACTATATTGTATATTTAGCCTATGTGACTACTAGAAAAACAACCTTTTACTACACGCAATGTGTATTGTAAAATGCTTAGACGACACGCAAATGCGCGTCAAGAAAGGTCCTGTCATAACGAGAGACAACACGCTTTCGCGCGTGGTCTATAGACGACGAGCATTTACGACGTGCATTTACGACACGCAACGCGTATCATTAAAACCCCTGTCAAGAAAGGCCATGTCATAAAGGAAGATGACACACATTTCTGCGTATCGTAAATTTAAATGTTTAAAAAAAATAAATTGATATATTTATTAATTGTTAAATTAAATTTGCATTTAATTTCTCATAATAGAAATAAAATACCATATACAAAAAATACAATCCATTACATAGTATAAAATAAAATTTCATACTAAAAAAATAAAATAAATTGCACAAATTATAATGTCATACAAAGAATCATTCAAATCTTAAACAAAAATAATACATTGATAACATGGGTTATACATTCCTATAAAACTAAAAAATAATCATACAACTCTATTTCTTACTGGAAACATTTCAACCCATTCTGCACCACTTTTAGGGATGTTGTCATTGTTAGCTGATTAGTTGTTCTCCAAAGAAGCAACACCTTCACTCTCAGTAAAAGAATCCGTGGTTTTAAATTTTAATTAATAAATGAATCTTGTTTATTAAATATAACAAAAAATAAAGTTCATAACAATAAAGACACATAATTTCCAAAACTCTATTTATTTGGCAATGGAAATGAAAAGAATTACCTTTTTCAGTTACTACATTTGATTGCACGGGTAAACGTGAGATCCCATCCACATATCCAAGACAGAGTTCATTGAGACTCTTGATGGCAGAATCTAAGTCATTTCCACTCCTTTCTAGTGCTTTCTCCAATAGCTGAAAAGACAGTTTGTTTCTTTTCAAATGATATTCATACACCATAACATAGAATAAAATTAATGTGATTTGAAGTTTGAACAACACTAGACATCAGACATCACAATTCACAGATATTATAAAATGTATTTAAGTGAATTCGATCTGATTCAGGCCAGACAACAAACACATACAAAGACATTATGCATCTCGAATGCCACCATGGGAAGGAACTTGAATATAAGCCCTATGCTCTATATCTATCAGTAATGTTATATATTTTGGACCCATATTGGAAGAGAACAACAACATATAATGCTCCTAAGAAATCTAGAAGTTCTTGTACTTTTTGTCTGTACACAAACTCATAGTTAAGTTCCTATTTAACGCCATATATTAGGTTAAAAGAAGAGAAAGGAAATGAATTAGTAATATTGTATTTTGTATTGGGATTAAAGTATACGGAAGCCAAAGTTTTAAGATTAATAAGTAACTTGAGGACCAAAATACCATTGTGTACATGAAAAATGAGTGGTCTTAACGACTGATATGGTAAAGGACCGACAGTGGTCTTAACGGCTGTTATTCGTTCCTGACCTTCATCTGCATGTGTTGGACTCATGCCTTGAAAAGGGTATTTCAATATTCACCTTCTTAAAAGTTCAAGCATGCATGTGTTATGTGCAGTATAATTATTAGGAAACTAAATGGAAACAATTCTATAATTAAACATTGGGATCACATGAAGGAAGTAAGTTCAAGACTCATTATGTGCATGGTTGAGGTTTGGTATGCCCAATCCTGTGATTAGGATTTCTATTAGCGTCTTGATTACTGAATCACACGTCTTCAAGTATTGAAGAGCTTCATGCCTACATAAGTAACAAGATTAGTCTTAACGACATTTCAGAAAAGGGAAATAATGAGTTTCTTGTTTAATAAATTGAGTAAACTGTTAAGACTTATGCATGTCTATGACTTACTTGCAAATAGATGGCCAAAGTTCCAAGGTTTCTTCATCAGAAACATAGAAACAACTTAGGTGATCTTTCCACTCATAAGCTTTGTCAACTTCAGGACTGAAACTTGTAACATATCTAACATTTTTTAAAGGAGTATTCTGGGACAAGTATTTCTTTTTCTCTTCGCTTGACAACCCGAAAAACTTATGTGTTGCGTCTTTAACACCCTCAATTATGCTAAGTGGTACACCATGTTTAACTATTTGAAAAAGTCCCAATTTATCGGTTGCATCACATACTGACTTTATTACCTCAGGGTCTTCAGAATCGGATATGTCAATGACTGGGATCAACTCATCTGGCAGAACCTTGCTCATATTGAGCCGTTTTTCAATTGGTTGAGTGAACAACTCGGGTAATATTTTGAGGAACTGTACATAATGGAATATCCTTTACAAGATCCAGGTCTTTTGATGTCACAGAAAATCGTCCTTTTATGTGTACTAAATTTGCTTTTGACTTATTATCCAAAGAATCCCTATATCATGTGCAAGTTATATATATATATATATATATATATATATATATATATATATATATATATATATATATATATATATATATATATATATATTAAACGAAAAAGAAACGAAAACAAAGAGGGCTTTCATTTATGTTGAAATGAATTAAAAAAATACCTCCAGATGGTTTAATTGGAGCTGACAAACTGTTTCCTGAAGCTCGGTTTGGAAGGTTTAAAGGACCACTAAAACTGGGAGCTCTTCTTACTTGATGATGGACTTTATCAACAGCTTGTGAGCTTTTAGTTTCAGACCTGTAAACAACAATGAAATCAGAAAAATATAAATATAATATAATATAATATTTACAAGTATAATCAATAATGAAAGAAAAGATAATAAACCTTTCTAAAGTATGAGTTATGATACATGAAGGAAGAAGTTTGATGCCCTTACCCTATCTTGCATCTCCTTGCTTGCCATTTTGGCTCTGAACAAGACCAGTAATTCATTTTCCATTCTGCTGAGATGAATCTGCTACACGAACATCACTATTTATATAATGTGCAACACTAAGATGCAGATTATCCCATAAACACCTGCAACAACATCATCAAAAGGAACATCTGGATAAATAGTCTACCTAATCTGCTTCAACACTTTACAACATGGAATCAATAGATAAATAAATACAAGAGAAAAGAGATTATTTAAGAGGGATAACAAGATCAAATAGAAATAGAAATAGAAAAACAAAACAATTCCAAGCTTTTGTTATGGACAGTTGCTCCTGATAAAGCCTCATGAACAGATGAGTTGGTGAGTTGGACAACAGGTAAATACTCCACTACCCTGATTTTAAGCCTCCACACACTCCTATATGAGGCCATGGTATCATACAGAGCACAAAGCAATTGTAACAGAACCTTAAATCACATAGAAAGGACAAACAAAAAAAAAGAAAAAAAAATTATGTTTACTACAGCCCCTGTACGTGAAATCAAAAGAAAAGAAATAAAAGAAGGAAATAAATACAAATAAGTCTCTGTGTGTGTGTAACAAATTGGAAAACTTCTAGCTTATCAAGATTACCAGCTTTCGTTTCATTTACAGGCCATGGTTCAGTCGTTTGGGCATCCCTGTTCATTGATGACTAAGGCAGTTAAACATATCTTTGAAAACTAGCAATAATTGGGTGGATAATGGGGATAGATTCAAGAGTTCTAAATAAAATTAAGTAAAATTAAAAAGAAACGAAAAAAGAAGCAGAACAATGTTCATGTGTTTGTTATTGAGCAGTTGTGTCTCTAAGCTTACCATATATCAATAGCTGATTAGTGACGAAGAAGGAGCCAATACTTCTCTCAATGAAGAAGCCACGACGTACAACGATGAAGAAATCGGACCATATTTGAGCTGGTTGACCATATTTCTTCTGACATTTGTGTGCATAATACATGAAATTCAGAAACCGTAGATGTATAAATCATGCTTCGTGAACCCCATAGGAACATATAAGGAACTCATAGTCCAAGTCTATATGTGTTATGAAGGAAAAGGGGGGGGGGGGGGGGAATGAACTAGGGTTAGAATCGAAGGAAAGGAATTTTATATGGAATGTAATAAACCGGGCCGACGCTGCTAACGATGGCGGAGCAAAATGCTAACCACAATGGGCCGTTTTTTCTCGGGCGATTTCTTGAATCTTTACATTATTATTTGGTGATATTTGATTCATTAGAAGCAAGAATGGGGAGAAACAGTATGGTGAGGATGAAGATTGAAAGGAATCACTTTGTGGAGGCTTTTCAGCCAAGAAATCACCCTTTCCTCCCGATTTATTACATTCCATATACAATATAGTGGTGATCTTTACCATGGAGGAGAGAGAGAGAGAGAGAGAGAGAGAGAGAGAGAGAGAGAGAGAGAGATGGTTGTGAGTCGATCGAGGTGAGCGTTCCCGTGGAAGGAGGAGACACAACAAGCAGGGTTTTTAATTTTTTCGATTTCATTTCCCCCTACTATTAAAAAAAGAAAACGCACGCTTAGACTAAAATTATAAAGCGACAAGGTAACACAACACGCTTTTTAGGATAGGTGCCCTCCATGTTTTTAATTTCTTTTTGTTGGACACTAATTTTAGGGCGCCCACAAATACGTGTCCTCTATCTTTCAAATTTTGCAAAACTGACATTATTGTTTAAGGCACGCATACATGCGTGTCCTCTACCAACGCGTGTCATTGTTTGCGCATCATTAAAGGTCTGTTTTCTAATAGTGTGTATTTATTTTTCTTGTCCAAACCTCTTTGTATAGTCCCACTTATTGTGTGATATAACAAAAATGTTTTTTCAACAATTTTTTGATACAATATGCAGAACTTTACACATTATGCCTATTAAAGGAATCATTTTAAAAGATTTGTGAAATGACATTGAAACTTAATGGTTCAAAAAAAAAAGCCTCGTCGTACTACTATGAAATAGCGTTAAATTTTTTGAGAAAAGTGTGACCTTTTTAAAAACGACGGCAACTAGACCGGCCGGTTACAAGAGGATTGAGACATGTCTTTTCTTGGCTCGAAGCTTTAATCTTATGCGGTTTTACTAAGAACGTGAAAAATGAAAACCACCACATGCTTTAAACATCAAATTATGTAGGAGATGTATCATAATACGTAAATAAGATAAGATAATAAAAATCAAATTATGTAGGAAATGTATCATAATAAATGAATAAGATAAGATAATTAATACCGAGGAATAATAAGAATATGGTAATATAAAAAGCATGTTTCAGGGATAAATAAAACAATTAAAATTTATATTTGAATAGGCTAATATTTTAGACTAACAAACCATACCTTCCAATGTTAATACTATCATTCTTCTAGCGTCTAACTCATACACCTTTAATCTACTACTATTAAACTATAAATTTCTCTTACACAATTTGTGAACTAATTCAGAGACACTTTTCCAACTTTGAGTAGTGATTGTGACTGTTGACTACAAACGTTTTGGTTAATACCATGAATTCATATGTGCCCAACGAATTTCATAGAATATGAAAAAAGAAATCAATAACTTGGGTTCAATGGAAGAAAAAGTAGACAGTAACAACACTACTAAAGCCTGTTACTTGTTGCATAAATGCCGTTCTAAAAAAAATCGTTGCATAAACACTTTACATAAAAGCGACCCATAAAAGTTTCGCATCCCAAATATTCCAATGTTTACAAATCTTATCTTACCATCATACACCATATTCTTCAAAGATCAATTCAAATATCAAGACAGAATCCTTGAGATAGATTATATATAAATCCCACCATGCAAACACTGGTTAAGCATTACATGTATGTATGCATGTATGTGCGTATGTATACTGCATATTTTACTTACAGCAAATGGAATAGGCAATTTAAAATATTCATAACATCCACTTGGACCATCTATATATGTTAAAGTCGCTCAACGTACACTAACACCATGTGATAAGCACAGCAAAAAGTGGATTCTATTTGAGCAACATGTTACAAGAACAAAATTTTGGGGTTAGCATCTAATGCTATCCCAACCTCAAACTAAAACCCACCCACAGAATAAGATATTGGTGAGGAAATAATACCCAATTAAAGTCGTAATAATTCTATTATAGAAAAAAAAAAAAATACATAAATAACTCATATTTATAGCGACTTTCCCTTTTTGACCAATATGAGGTTAAAATAATCTAAGCTCCCTTTCGTGTTTTTAAATTGTTATGTTTATTTTCATCTACAATATTTCCTTTAATTCAAACGACAAATTTCAGAGAAAAGGCATTGTATTTTTTAAATTTTTTACCTCAAAAGATATTACATTACTTTTTTTTTTCCATCAAAGCAATTACATTTTGAAAGTCTTGAAAAAAACAATTAATGACTTGCTATAACCTATTATCTGTGGTGCTAAAAAAAATAGACTCTCCTTTGTTTTGTTTAGCAAAAGAAAACAACTATCTTTAATTCTGCAAAAAATTATTCAAGTCGTCTTTGTGGTTTGTAAAACTTTTACTTTTGATCCATAATTCTTTTTTTATTCGGGTCTTTTTTATAGTCTGTTTTTGTTGCGTTTTTCGTTTATGGTCTAACATGAAAATTACTTTTTTACCTTTTGTTTTTTGTTTCTAACTTTTTTATTTATAAATTAAAAACAATGAAAATTATATATATATATATATATATATATATATATATATATATATATATATATATATATATATATATATATATATATGTGTGTGTGTGTGTGTGTGTGTGTGTGTGTTTGTGTATGGAACCCACTCTCATACTCACTCCCACTCTCACCACCATTAGTGTTGCCCGATAACAACCAGTAGTCATCGGCGACTACTATCAACCATTAGCAGGCAATGGAAACCACAAGCGACCATCTCCAAAAACCACCAAAATTTTGAAATCATCTGGTTCGCAAACACCACCAACAACATCACTATCATCAATCATCATCTCCTTTACCTATGTTGTTAAACACCGCCGCCACCACCACTTCAAAAACCACCAGAGAAACCTAAAATACAACCCACAACCACCAAATCTACCGGAAGAAAATTAGTAATCGAGAACCACCGCCAACATCACCTCCATTGATGCCAATATCGACAAAATTAACCAAATCTGGAGAAGCATATTTGGAGAGAAAAAAAGAAGAACTAGTTGAAGGTTGTGGGATATGTATTTGCCCAAAGGGGAAAAAGGAGGCAGAACGGAAGACAATGGGGGAAGGAATTGAAGAGGGTAGCATCTCCAACAACGTCTATGGCATACGAGTCAAAAGACGATGAAGAAGCAAATCTTGAGAAAGAAGAAGAAGAACCAAACAAAATCGCCGAAATACTGATTCACGTTGTTGGATGACCTTTTGCTTTAGCCTCTCCGATAGTGGTGGCTAAAGATTTCGCCAAAGAAGGTAGTGGATAGGCGGAGAGACGTGGTTCAAGTAATAGATAGGTGGTAGTGGGTGGTTTCTGGTGATAGTGGGTTTCGACAGTGGCAAGTGGCTTCCAACGTTAGTAGGTGGTTGTCAGTGATGATGTGTGGTTTCCGGTAATAGTGGATAAAGTGTTTATTTTGCTAAGATGAATGAGAGAGAGAGAGAGAGAGAGAGAGAAAGTTGAATCAGGTTTAGAATGGGGGTAAGGAGATGTGGTGGGTATATTTTATTTTTATAAATTTAATAACATAAACAAATAATAATGAAAATGAAAAAGAAAAATACAAAGGGCAATATAGTCTTTTTATGTCTGCAACGGACCACAAACATAACACAAGCAAACTATAGGGAAGGTCCGAGTGCAAAAGAAAAGTAAGAGACCAAATATGAAATTTTTCCAAACCATAGGGACGATTTCCATAATTTTTTCTTAATTCTATTATAAAACAATATTTAGTCTTCATGGATGCACTGAAATGATCACATATTTGGTACGGGTAAGCCAAAGAAATTGACTCTTTTAATTATATTGTAACTCAAATCGTATTTTCTGTTTTTTCATAGATACTCACAACTAAAAGTCAATTAGTTTGCATGGCTTCATGATGCAATAACCTATATCTCTTATGTGTTATTTTTCATTCTACCTTCTTGTTAGTAGTAATACATCTGCCATTCTTAAAAAACCACATTAATCTTCAAACATATTTTTTGGGATATTTGATAAAACTAACAACAATATAAATTAAGTTTAATGTAAATACATCATATTATGGTTTGGTTAGGACAATGAAATCAGCTATTTAAACGAATTCCAAAATGTGGCACCCGCCACCATTCCGGAACAAAATTTTCTACTCGATGTACTTGGAAAACATGGTAGTTGATCACGAAGACATTGAGAGTTTATAGGTATGTTCTTACTTCCTTTACTTGTATCTTTCATTTACAGGGTGTTAGAATCTTAAAAAAAATGTATTCTGAAATGTGTTAACCTAATCTAATTACAAAGAACAAGTCCAAAATGTGTCCTTTTTTCAAGTTCGGATGCAGTTTTTATTCATTAGTAAACCTTTGATAACTTACCAAACCAGTAAAAAGGTGTTACTATACATTGTCAGAATGGTATTCTACAATCCAAAATGTATCATTTACAATTCTAGAATAGGATTCTCACGTCCTGAATGAAGGGTTTTGAGTATTCTACCACTCTTATGGTGTACATGCAACCCTAGAAACCTTGGATCTATGTTTTCTCAATTATACATGCAAATTTGATTTATCCAAGGTTCTCAACCTAACTAGCATATCATGGGGGTATTTGTAATATAAAAAATAGTAGAATGACTTACCTTTTCTTATGGTTGATTGCATGGAGCTTCAAGAGCCTAGCACCAATAATGTGGATGCCTTAAGTGGAATCACAAATTACCAAAACAACTTGGAAGACTTTTAGAGAGTATGAAGCACACTAGAAATCGGCCCACCCTTGTTCTCACGCACACTAGTGCCATTTCATGTGCCAAAGACCTCTTTATATAGTATGGTGGATTAGGGTTACATCCATGTAAACCGTAATACCCATGACCTTTCATTTTCGTAGGATCCATAGGTTAAAAACTCCATGGACTATCCATGTAAGCTTAGCTCATCTTAAATGAACTTCGGCCCATTCTATATATATAAGAGTCCATATTTAATTAGTTTTTTTATTACTAAATTAATTCCAAATTAATTATTGATCAATACTAGTTAAATGATATGATTTCATATTCATATATTGTAACTTATAATATATTAATAAATCATAAATATACTATTCTCAAAAGATTATCCATACAAATTGTTCGGTGAAATGCAACCCAAATGGACCATGCCGGGTCGGGTCAAGTACATACCAAATATAGTTACGGACGTATACACCTTATCCAACAGTCTCCCACTTGGATAAGTCTGATAACTATAGTTGCAAGTGTGACTTCAGGAACCGACCAACAATCGTAGCTCTTAAAACTCTGTTGAACTATGAAGTGCCACTTTAGATATGTGATCATATAATCCTTTGTTCTCAAGATATCAGCCGGAGAAATACATGAAACAATGTTGTACTTATTGTCTAACAGTTTATTTCCCGATTTCCGATTTGTTTGACATAAAACTAAATTGAACACATCAATTTGGTTATGATTGGGCCTGACACATAGGTCAAAACAAAATCATCGAGGGGACCAAATATCGCTTCTAATGCTCCAAGGATCAAAAGAAACAGATAAACTTCGACTCATATGCTTGTTACTAGTACTTGTTGAATCATAAACAAAGGCACGTTTTATAACATTAAGTTACTGATGCGTTTTCGTGCAATCAATGCACAACCAACTCATAGTCAACAACTCATATCTCTAGGTTTAAAGACTTATATGATATTACCGTCTCGCGATCACTCGAGATAAATTCCATGGAGTGATACAAGTGAGCGTGGGTTTAATCCAACACTCAGAACTGATGAGCACTCATGAATGTTGTAGCAACTTTTTCTATGTCGAACACCTTAGACATCTACAAGCCCAATTCATGATAGTCTTGATTCATACCTACTTCTAAAGTATGACTGAAAATGGAGAGTTTGAATAAAGTAGTTATTATGTAAGTCAAAACATGCAAAGTTGAAACAGTAGTAAGCGATTGACACAAGATAGCAACACCTTACTTATAAATAAACAACAACTTTTATTTAATCATCAAATGTCAATTACATTTTACAAGTTTCAGAGATAGATATATAATTTGTAAAACTAATATCGTCCTTCAGCCCGATACGCCCCGTATGCTGCAAATGCCTAACCCTAGTCAATCCCTCTTTGTCACGAGGAGTCCTTCTTCTATCTTGTGTCTTATGAAGTGATATTTTTTGTCAATTTGTCTGGATTTGCCATGATCTCTTGGTTCCTTAGCTAAGGCAACCACACCATTGCTGTCACAGAAAATCTCCATATGCTCCTTTATAGCTGGTACAACTCCAAGGTCTCCGATGAAGTTCTTCAGCCATATCGCCTCCTTCGTCACTTCACTTGCTGCTATGTACTCTGATTCACACGTCGAATCAACTACCATCTCCTTCTTGTAACTTTTCAAAGTAATCGTTCCTCCATTCAGGGTAAACACCCAGTCCAACTGAGAGCAATTGTTATCCCTATCGATCTGAAAGTTGGCGTCGCTATACCCAACTACTCCCAAGTCATCACTCCCACCAAGGGTAAGAATCCAATCCTTAGTCCTTTGCAGGTACTTGAGAATGTTCTTTACCGTAGTCCAGTGAGCCTTGCCAGGGTTCCCCTGATATCTACTGACCATGCTCAAAGCAAAGGCCACATCAGAGCAGGTACGAGTCGTAGCATACATGATCGAGCCAACCGCGGAAGCATATTGTAATCAACTCATCTCAGCTTTCTCAGCCTCTGTACTCGGACTCTGAGCCTTACTCAGTTTGGCATTGCTCTGTATCGGTAAATCACCTTTCTTGAAATTATGCATGTTGAACATCTTCAACACCGTGTCCAAGTAGGTGCTCTAACTAAGTCCAATTAGTCTTTTACGCCTATCTCTCAATATCCTTATCCCTAGGATATAAGTAGCTTTTCCAAGGCCCTTCATAGCGAAACACTTCCCAAGCCAGGATTTAATCTCCTACAAAGTTGGGATGTCATTTCCTATGAGTAGTATGTCATCCACATACAGTACCAAAAAGCTAACTATACTCCCACTAGATCTGACATATACACAAGACTCATCTTCACTTCTCGAAAAACCAAAATCTTTGAAATTCTCATCAAAACAAATATTACAACCGCGAGATGCTTGTTTCAATCCATAAATTGATTTCTCAAGCTTGCACACTCTATCAGGCTACTCTACATTGACAAAACCTTCTGGTTGACTCATGTAAACATCCTCAGCCAACTTTCCATTAAGGAAGCTGTTTTGACATCCATTTGCCATATTTTATAATCATGAAATGCAACAATGGCTAGCATCACCCTAATAGGCTTAATTTTCACTACTGGTGAGAAGCTTTTATCATAGTCAACTCCCTGAGTTTGAGTGAAGCCCTTCGCAACCAATCGCGCCTTATGAGTGTGCACTTTCCTATCCATGTCGGTCTTCTTCTTGAAAATCCATTTGCACCCGACAGTCTTATGGCCCGATAAATTATCAACCAAGTTCCAAACTTGATTGTCATACATGGACTGAATCTCGCTGTCCATAGCCTCTTTCCATTTAGCAGACTCACGGCCTGCCATGGCTTCCCTATAGATGTTAGGTTCATCCAAATTTACCAGTGTACTATCACTGATAAATGTATCACCTTCCGCAGTAATATGGAAACCATAGTAATGCTCTGGTGGATTCCTAACTTTAGGGGAACGCTTCATAGGTACACACTCGTCAGTTAGTTCAACAGAAGTTTCCTCCTCAGGTTGATTGCTAGGGTTTGAGGTTCCTTCACCACGTGACTCTTGAAGCTCTTCAAGATCAATTTTCCTCCCACTGTTTCCTTGCCTTATAAATTCTCTCTCGAAAGACCCCTCTCCTTTCCACAAAGACCAAATTCTCACTAGGTATTTAGAAGAGGTAACCAAAAGATTTATGTGGGTAGCCGATGAAAATACATCGCTCACAACGAGGTTCGAGCTTATCGTGAGTCTCTAAGGCGTACCCCCAAAATGAGATTGGTAATGAAGTTCGACTCATCATGGAACGAACCATGTCCAACCATGTTCGATTGCACCTCTCAGCCACACCATTATGCTGTAGTGTTCTCGCAGGTGTCCATTAAGAAACAATTCCACATTCCTTAATATAGTCAATGAACTCTGTACTAAGATACTCTACAGCTCGATCAGATCGAAGCATCTTAATGTTCCTGGCCAGGTAATTCTCCAATTCCTATTTAAAATCTTTGAACTTTTCGAAGGTTTCTAACTTATGCTTGATTAGGTAGAGATAACCAAATCTACTGTAATCATCGGTGAAAGTCACATAGAAGCGGCTAACATCCCTTGTAGCGGTTTTTAAGGGTCCACACACATCTATGTGTATGAGGTCCAACAAACCTTTACCCTAGCACAAGTACCAGTGAAGGGTGACTTTGTTATTTTTCCAAGTAAACAAGACTCGCAACTATCATATGACCTTAAGTCAAATGATTCCAAGACTGCAGCCTTTTGGAGTTGGCTTGTGCGCTTCTTGTTAACATGTCTAAGACGACAATTCCATAAGGATGCTTTATCGAAACTAGTGGAAGAATCAATATACAACACATTATTTCCTAGGTTGTCTACAACCGACACAGTTTCATATACCCCATCACAAAGTAATGCTTTAAAATAAAGAACGTTATTATAAAAGGCATTAATACCACCACATTCATTATCAAATGAAAAGGTAAATCCTTGTTTGTACAAACCGTGAAAAGAAATAATATTTCTCGCCATTTCAGACGAGTAACAACACTTATTCAAATCTAATATTAATCCACTCCTTAGCAACAAAGAATAAAGTCCAATCTTGGTGACAGGTGAAGCTTTCCTATTCACCATGATCAAGTTTATTTTTCCGTGCTCCACATCCTCACTTCTTCTTAGGCCCTGCAAATCAGAACATATATGAATACCACAACTTGTATCAAGGACACAAGAATTAGTATGTGGTGAGTTATTAGACAATATAGTGTAAATACCAGCATGGGTAGGTTTTACCTTCCCATCCTTAACATCTTTCAGGTACTTGGGCAGTTTCATTTCTATTGCCCCTTATCATGACAATAGAAGCATTCAGCTTCTTTTGGGTTGGTAGAAGGAGAGACAAAACCACCTTTGTTTCCACTTGAAGAGGAGCCATTAAGAGACTTTCCCTTGGTACCCTTCGAAGGGGTCTTCCTCTTTTTCCATCTACCTTGCCCGATTGCCTGAACATAGGCGGTGTTAGGAGTAGGAGTAGTAACAACCGATTTACTTTTCAGACCACTTTTGGCAGTCTTCAAAAGTTTTTGAAGCTTTCTGAGAGTGATCTCCTCCTTACTCATATGATATGTCATTCAGAACTGATCATAACAAATAGGTAAGGAGTGCAATATGATGTCAATAGCCAACTCCTCAGGAAAGTTCACATTCAACTTCAGCAAACGGTCCACAAACCTTTGCATTTTCTGCATGTGGCCCGTGATAGGTTCACCATCCTTCATCCAAGTTGGTATCATGGAGGAGATGATTCCATAATTCTCGTGACGAGCACTCTGATGGTATCTTTCTATAAGGTCCATGTGCATCTCAAAAGGATAAAAGTCCTCATATGACTTTTGGAGTTTAGCTGTCATTGTAGCCAACATGATACATGCCACCTTGGTGGCATCTCTCTCATGAGCCCTAAAGGCAGCGATCTCATGTGGAGTAGCAGTAGACTCATCAATTTCCTTCAGCTCCTTGTCAAGGACATATTCCTTGTCCTCATAACGTATGACCATCCTGATGTTCCTGGTCCAATCATTAAAGTTGGAACCATTAAAGATGACTCTCCCAAAAAGGTTCATGAGAGAGATGGAGCCGATAGGGTTTGATCCAGAAGCATTGTTGGAGGACATCTGAAAAGAAAAAAGGCAAGTTTATATTAGATAAAGAATCCTTAATAAGACACCAAATGTAATATTAAGGCTAGGACCCAACACAATACTATATAACTTGGAAGAGGGATGCCGTAAAACAAGCTATGAAATATTTGAAGGTAGGCGAATGACGATTCACCAATTTCCACCATGAAACACGAAATAGGCTTTAGGTTTTTATTGGATTGAAACGCCTAGATCTTTTGAGATTCATTGAACTTTTCAATGGCATGTTTAAATCTTGGTTGTGCCCTCTCAAATTTGTGACTGGGATGTCGAGGATCACAAACAAGGTGTAAATAACCATGCGAATTAACTTGGTACCCTTAACTTTATCACCTAATTGATGTGCCGGTTAACCATACGCGCTCCACCGATCTATGATATACATTAAGATACGCTTTGTCACACTTACTAGTCCATGTTAGTTTCCGGTTAACCACACACGCTCCTCTAACGACTTGGTAAGGTACAAAGTGTAATTTCAATGGCATGTTTAAATCTCTATTGTGCCTTCTAAAGTTTGTGACTGGGATGCCGAGGATCACAAACAAGGTGTGAATAACCATGCGAATTAACTTGGCACCCTAAAATTTATCACCTAATCGATGTGCCGGTTAACCACACACGCTCCACTGATCTATGATAAACATTAAGTTACCCTTTGTCACACTTACTAGTCCATGTTAGTGTTCCGGTTAACCACACACGCTCCACTAACGACTTGGTATGGTACAAAGTGTAATTTCATGGGTTAGCACCAAATTCACATTTTCCTAAAGTAACTAAGATTGGGAATTTATAAAAGGTTTAGCTACTTTCTATTCAACATTATACTTTTAATGAGAATTATAGTCCTAGCCCTACCTGTTCGGCTAACGAACCTCCACCAGTCAAGGAAGTGGTGGGTGAGAGTGGACACCCATTAAGCTGTCATTTTGTAGGAAACAACCTTATACCCCCCCCCTATAGACCAACTTCATGAATGCGGCCTACTAACGGTAACACTAACTTGATCTTATACATATATATATATATATATATATATATATATTAATAGCTTATAATACTATAAAGTATAAGGGTTGAATTTTAACTTTTAAAACTCTAGGGCTTGGAATTAAAGTGTGTGTGAGAGTTTACAAATTCAAAAAATTGATGGGAAGTTTTGAAACTATTCAAAAACTTTTCATTTCTATAACTTATGAGCCTTAATGGTTTTAAAGAAAAACTTTTGGAATTCCATAACTTGAGGACAAGTTATGGAGTCTATTAATTGGCATTTATATCAAAAGATACACTAACAAACACTTTGCGAATAATTCCTATGATCTACCAAAACTCATAAGCATGAACATTCATACCAACAATTTTCAAGAATCATATAAACATATATAAAACTTGAAACTTTGATAATTATCATTGAAATTGGATTGGAATAATCGTTACCACATCAAAAATAGATTTACAAGTCCAAAATAGTTTAGGGTAATGATTCTAGCGCAATTCTAGCAACAAAACTCGAAAATATGCACACAGGGCCTCTTACTAACTGAGTGCATGAACCTACACGACGAGTAGGATGAACTTTCACTTGGACTCGTCGAGTCCCCCATGGACTCGGCGAGTTCATTGAACAGGGAGCAAAATTTTGATTTTTTCAAGCAGTTTGCATCTAGTATAATGAAAAGAAGCCTAGGCTCTGATACCACTGAAGGGTTTTGAGCATTTTAACACTCCTATGGTGTACATGTAACCCTAGAAACCTTCGACCTATGTTTTCTCTATTATACATGCAAATTTGAATTATCCAAGGTTCTCAACCTAACTAGCATATCATGGGGGACTTGTAATGTAAAAACAAGTAGAATGACTTACCTTTTCTTGTGGTTGACTGCTTGGAGCTTCAAGAGCCTAGCACCAATAATGTGGATGCCTGAAGTGGAGTCACAAATCACCTAAACAACTTGGAAGACATTGAGAGAGTATGAAGCACACTAGAAATTGGCCCACCATTGTTCTCACACACACTAGTGCAATTTCATGTGCCAAAGAGCTCTTTATATAGTTACAGACTTAGACACCTTATCCTAACTGAATACGAAGAACAATTCAGAACATGAAGAACTATCTTCTAACATCTCAAAAATACGGAGTAAAATTTTCATTTTTTAAATAAGCGAAAACCATTCATTCATTATCTCAAAGTCATTTAGAATAAAAAGTATTCTCAAAACATCAGAGTAATTCATAAACATTCAGCGTTGAATAAATCTCCAAGGGTTGCAGTGCAACCTAGCAGGGCCCTTTCTTTTTGAACAATAAGTACCTGAAAACATTTTAAACATAAACCATAAAACACAAATCTTAGTGAGTTCTCGAAAATACCACATACCATACATGCTTAGCACACAAGGCTATATTAGTTCTATTTCGCCCGGGTCTATTTCATCCCCGAATCCCTTCCTACTCAATCGTTATTTTTCAACCAAACGGGTCTATTTCACCCCCATTTCTATTTCACCGTTGAGTCCCTTCCGAATTAATCGGTATTTTTCAACCGAAACGAGTGTATTTCATCCCCGTCTATTTCATGCTTGAGTCCCTTCTGATCAATCGGTGTTTTTTCAACCGAACGGGTATATTTCACCCTACATACATATAGCATACATGCATATAATCATACAACAATAGTCACAAAGACAGCTAGCAAATACCATACCTAGTGTCCTACAGTATAGTGAGAAGGCTCACCTCAATCTAAAGACAACCAAATCTCACACTCGTTGCTGCTGCTGCAAATGCTCCTCACACTAAACATATCCAAGCAACCCTAATTAACAATTAAGGTGATAATCCACAATCAAAGTTCCATTTGATACTCTCTTTCTAGAGTAAAAAACCATTTTACCCTTCCAAAGCTAGAACCCACCAAACTTGACATAATTCTAAAAAACGACCAATAACACCTAATCGTACACCATACATACTCTATCTCAACGCCATGCATAGAGCCTTCCCACTGAAAATGGGTCAAGGTCACACTACGTGTAGCATAATCCAAGGTTACACCATACATAACCAAGTAGTTGCCAAAATCCATTTTTAAGTGCTTAATACATTAAGACATTGCACTCAAAGCTCATCTCAATTTCCTAATAGCTCCACAATGGATAAGTTTCCAACATTATCCATTAGGATGGTTGAACCAACCAAGATCTAGTCTATAAGTCTCGAAGGGACCAAAAATGCATCTTTCTTAACTTAATAGATTAAGTCGAGGTCTCCAACTTTCAGATATGAATCAATATGATGTGCATATGGATAAAGTTTCCGACTTTATTCGTAACAAGGTCACAAACTTTCGACATCTAAACTTTATGCACTAAAATGACCAACAAGTGGAAAATATGACAGATGACTAGATCTATGAAACCAATGAGCAAGTTAGAAGCTTTTTACTGATAATGGTCCAGGAATGATGCAATCTTGTTGGATATATACTTGAACTCTTCTTCTATACACATTATCACCACCTTTCTCTTCAAGATTCAACCTTCTAATGGAGAAATAAGCTCATTAATGATGCCAAGGCTCATAAACAAGTGAGAGGAGGCTAGTGTTTCTCAAGGAATGTTCTTAGGTGATGGAGGCTGGTAATGAGAGGATTTCG